>NC_090438.1:518415072-518718103 GCF_031143425.1 Pleurodeles waltl
TGAGGGTCCTTTTGTGAAAGAGCTAGCATGATTCTGCTCCACTTATTCCACCTTTGATAAAGCATAAATGTCCCTAAAGAAAGTTTAGAAGAGAGGCCTTTGTGTCAGGGCCGGTCGTTATGGATGTCACATTCCCGGCCGAGACTCCTTCTCAGGCCCTCAACAAGTATATTACCCCAGAGGAAGAGGAGGTTGGCAAGGCAACTCCTCGGAATCTACCTTTTACACTACATGATCTAGCGGTGGCCACCTCCACTTTTGACGGGGTGCCCGCAGAGGGCAGCAAGGAGCTATCCAGGACTAGGACACGCTGTTAAGAATTATCCACTATTCAGAGGTGACCTTAGGATTATTTCTCAGCAATTGGAGACAAATTACTGGCGATCCTTGGGTGCTGGAGACAGTTCAAGGTTTCAAACTAGAGTTTTATGGTAGTCCTACGCAGTACAACCCTCCGAAACAGATATATTTTTCCCAAGTAGAAGAGTCTTTTATAGACACAGAAATTCAGGCTTTGTTACACAAAGGGCGGTTTGTTTTTCCACACTACATCTGCAAAGGTTCAGCAGCCCTATTTTTCTGGTAGAAAAGAATGACGGGACTATTGACTTGTCCTAAACCTCAAAGCCTTCAACTGTTGGATTCTGTACAGACATTTCAAAATGGTGGAAATTTACATGCTAAGAGACATCCTTCTAGAGGGCGACTGGATGGGCTGGCTGGAACTTTAAGGACACTTACCTAGCAGTGCCCATTTTTCCTCCTCACAGGAGGTTCTTACAATTCCAATGGCATGGACATTGCCTAGAATTCAAAGCTCTCCCGTTCGGGCTGTTGTCAGCCTGTGGTATTTTTTAAGCTGATGAGTCCTGTGGCAGAGTTCGTCTGATCATCTATCTAGACGATCTCCTGCTGATGGCTCAAGATCCCTAAACTCTGCTGATCCATCTCTCTTGGGCCATCAATGATTATAGGAGTTGGGATTCCTTATCAATGCCCAAAAATCCATTCTGCATCCTTCCCAGAGGATAGATTTTCAGTGGTTTCAAACAGACTCAGTCCTATCTCTCTTATTTCTGACAGCCCAGAAGATTTGCAGTACCAAGAGAGAATTGAGGCCTGCATTATACCCATAGACCGTATCCTTGAAGTCGATCGCCAAAATTGTGGGCCTCCTGGCATCATTTATCCAAGTCATTTTCCCGGGCCTCCACATTATCGAGCCATTCAGAGACTAAAGATTCAATACTTAAGAAAGGGTATGACCTACTCTGAACTAATTCCCTTGTCCCAGGAAGTCAGGATGGAAATGATGTGGTGTCTAGAGTGCATAGAGGCCTGGAATGGCACGGCCATCTTTGGCTCCTCCCCGGAGATGGTGATAGAAACAGAAGGCCAGCAGATGGGGCTGGGCAGTGGGGGAGGGTCGATGGTCAGAAAAAGAATTGGGTCTCCACATCAACTGTCTAAAACTTCTGGCAGGTCCTTTCGCTATCAACAGCCTGTCCCCCCAGAAGACCAACTGTTGCATCCTGTTGCGAATGGACAATGTTTTGGCAGTCTGGTATGTCAACAAGTTGGGGTGAACAAAGACCAGACTTCTGGCGGAGATAGCCAAGGATTTCTGGCATTATTGCCTCTCCCACCATCTGTCCATTATGGTGAAATATTTACTGGGATCCAAAGAACACCATAGTGAATTGGAATTCCCAATATCTGAAGAATTCCAGCAATTGCAAATTGGAGCCTTTGATATTCCAGCAGATTCACAACTTATGGGGTCCCTGCCAAGTGGACGTTTTTGCATCACGTCTCAACAACCAACTCCTGAGCTTCTTCAGTTGTCGCCCCGGTCCACAAGCCTTGGCTACGGGTGCCTTTCTCCGGTACTGGTCCAGTTCCTCATGATTCCCGGTGGCCCGGTGGCCCTCGTGTTAGCTTGCGCTCCTCCAGTTCCTCTTCTTCCCAATCCGAACATTCTGTTGAATCCGGAAGGATTCCCACACTCCTTGATTCTCTCGGGGAACCTGCAATTGATGGCCTGGATGGTTTCAGGGAAAGATAGAATACCCCAGGCATTTTGCGTCAAGCTGCGACTTCCGTAGACAAGCTTGGGAGAAGGATACCCACAAATGTGATACCTCAGCTCGGAAGAGATAGAGTGGTTGGTGTGATGTGCGGACTCTTGATCCTGTGGGGGTTTCTCCTTGCATGATTGTGAATTTTTTATCAGAACTTGCAGCTTCAGGGCTAACATACAGGACAGTTAATAATTTCAGGTCCACCATTTTCACTGGTCATGTTCCTGTAGAGGGTAAACTTGTATCACCTAATTTGCAAAGATATGAAAGGGATTCATTTATCAGTTCCTCCAAAACCCAAATACACCTTTCTTTGGGATAGTTTTGAAATTTTTAGAAAATTGGCAAGCAAATCAACACATATCCCGGAAGCAAATCTCAGCAAAGCTGACAATGTTGCTTTGTTTAATTTCATGCAAGAAGGTTTCGGATGTACGTGCTCTTGACCTGGCAGGTAGGTTTATTCCCCAGATGATGTGACATTCTCGATTTTGAGAAGGACTAAGTCCCATTGCAAGTCAGCAACCTATCCTATGTTTTCAGAGAATCCACATTTGTGTGTTGTGTAGTGGTTGAAGACTTATGAGACAGTTATGGATCAATAAAGATTCGAAAGGTCAATTGTTGATTACCCTGCAGAAGCTTTTTAGGACTGTGTTGACAGCCACTTTAGCCAGGTGGATGAGATGGTTACTGGTGGAAGTGGGTATTGATACCTCCACGTTTGGCACACATTCGGCTAGAGGAGCCATGGCTTCAAAGTCTTATGCTTTGGGTTCACGGTTGGGGGACATTATGAGAGCGGTGGATTTGTCAGCCAAGTCTACTTTTGGAAAATGTTATCATAAACCGATAGTTGATGTAGCATCTGTGGTGGTGAGACAGCTTTGAACAAGCATAATCTGAGCCTCCGGTCCTGACACAGTATAAAATATTTTCTAGCTTACGCGCCAAGAATTTTCAGTTCTATTAAGGACACGGAGGCGAAGATTGGCCCACCCAAATATATGTTACTGTAATATGATTCATGTTATGACACTGTTTTTCATTATGACCTTGATCATTCACCTACCTTCTATACTGTTATTATATAGTATGCATGACAGCACTCTTCATGTGGCCATTTGAAGAGGTTACGCTCATGTTTTGTGTTTCAGGGAGTGACCAGAAGGCCAGGTGAAAGAATGCCTTGGCGTGTGCCTTCCTGCAATTTTGGAGGATGAGGCCCTGGTGACCACAACCTTCTTCGGTATGTGCTGGTCGGATGATCATCCCTAGTCAGACCGCGGTTGAGCTATCAGTGTTTTTTCAGAAGATGTCAGGTTTTTCCTGTTTGGCGTGTGTCCCCATTGGGATCTGGTTAGATATTGGTGACTGTTGAATACTCAGCAAACTTCGTAATGTTGAGACTGTTGTTTCGAAGCAAGAGGACACAAGTTTGGGACAGTCTATATTTATACTAAAGGATACTCCCTGGTGATTGGGCCATGTGATGTGATTATGCATGCTCATGGGTATTGTAGTTTGAATTGTTTACTTAATTTGATTGGCTGCTGAAAATTTCAGTAAAAGAAAGAGAAGCATAATCTTCCCCTCCATGTCCTTAGTAGAAATGAAAATTCTTGACGAGTAAGCTAGAACATTTTTTACTCTGTTGTAATTATACTGATGGTGTGAATATTACTGTTTCGAGATTACATCAGATATCTCTATCGCTGAATCACAGTAAGATGATTGATTTCTAATGATATGGTGGATGCCAAAACAGTGATCAGTTTTTGAGCAAATTATGATCACACAAATCAATTTTGATTATGTACATTTAATTGGGGTTTATAACCGTGTTGTCTGTGTCATATATATTTAATTATAAAGATTTATACTGTCTCTATATTCTGTATTCAATTAGAGATTTTATTTTATACTCCTCACTTGTCTCTACAGCCCTGAAGAGAGCAGTGGCAGCACAGCAAAACATGTATTGGCTGTACCCTTTGAAAGACATTTATACATAGGATGAATAACAGGTTTGAAATATGGAGTTGAGGAAATGAAATATTTTTTCAACTGCTAAACGTGCAATATGATGCTAAAGTGAAGGTACTTTACGATGTACTAATTGGAGGGTGCTAACGCACCACGGAATCCTAGCTGTTATCAATACTGAATAGTGAATTCTGCGCTAGAGGACGATGGATCGAAGCAACAGAGGTTTGAGGGATGTTATCAACGGGAGGTGTGAGGATCAAAAATATCAATAACATTCAATATTGTAAAGCTTCAGACTTTACTACACCAGTTTATTAAGAAGTCATAGATTTATTTAACAATGCTAATGTCACGAAAATAACTCTCAGACACAAATGATAACCATATAAGATCAATAGCAGTTGGTTGAAGCGTTGTATATATCTCAATTTGATTAATACAATTAAGCAAATTATGACCAAAAGAATCACACTTATTAATAATACAAAAACTGGTATTAATTGCAAAGTATACCTTAGTTCAGCATCAAATGATCTCAAAACAAAACGTGAGCATTTCAAGATTAATTCCTTCACTAACCACAAATTAGCATCAACATGTTGGGCTTCATGTGAAAAGAATTTAGTGACACACATTTAGAAAAACTTCTAACTTGATTATAATATGAAAATACTATTAATGTGCAGCAATAAAATAATTAGTTGCAGCTGGTACCTGGAAAGCGAAAGAGACACAATTCACATTTAATAACATATATTACCAATAACAAAAGTAGTAACAGCAAATGGTCTGCTTCAGCTTGAGGACATCATCAGTTATGTCATCAGAAGATTTGGTCCTAACGACAGCTAAGTCTCAAACCATCAGACTCGAACCTCATCTGCCCCGAAAATCTAAAATCTCTCTCTCTCTCAAAATCTCATCTGCTTCCCAGAGAGTTCTACCCAGGTTGTTATACTAAATTCGAATAAACTCCTGATTGGTCAGTCTATGGGGTGGTTTCATTTCAGCCAATTGACAACTAAATTGATGACCTAAAACTCAACAAATCTACGCTAACTATAAAAAAATTCTCCAGGGTATCGTTGGCTCTTCCGTCTTGTCTGTAACTCCATTGTCTCATCGCCTCTCGAGTATCTCGCTCTCAGGAAGAAACTTTTACAGTTTCTATCTCCTTCCATCCTCGAGAAAAGACCAGATATTAGTAACATTCTCACACAATAGGACATTTCAACTTATGCAATGCTTGGTTAATACATGACCTTGTAAGACATAACGCTGCAACCCACTAGGGGTATGTAAGAGGGATCCAAAAATGGAGGAACTCACTGGTATTGTTATAGAATGGTTTATTAAAGTATAGTAGAGTAGGAACAGTTTCTTAATCATTTTATTCTTGGTTGGTTGTGATTCTTTTTCTTTTCTTTGCCTTCTTTGTTAATCTTCAAGCTTTTCTTCTCTTGTTCTTCTTTTCTTTACCCAGGGTCAAATCAGGAGGAGCATGCAAAGAAAAGAAGAACACAGGAAGTTGGTAAGTATGTCCTCCTTTTGTTCTCTGTTCCTCCTTTTCCTAGTTGCCTCTTATCTTTTCTCTCTATCTCTTCTTTCTGGTGCTTATCTCCCTTTGTTTTCTCTCGCTGTCACCCTCTGTCTTTTCCTCCACATCATGTTGGTGTTCCTTCCTTCTGTCTTTTCTCTCTGTTCTGCTGCTGTTTTCCCATCTTTTACTGGCTTTTCTGAACTGCTTGTGAGCGTTCTGTCTTCTTTTCCTTTGTTTTCAACTCAATAAAATAAATTTGTGCTTTTAAATAAAGACATATGTGAGTCCCTGTTTTCGTTGCTTCTTTTCTGTTTTTGTGATATGCTCTCACTCAAACTTATGCCTCAGTACCCACAAATACTACCATCCGGTAGAAAAACAACCAAAAGAGATGATAATAATTTCACTCAGACCGTGCTCCAGTCCTTTGTTATTTGTGCTGTTTATGTGGTGATGAACCAAAATACCAAAAAAAAAGAAAATGACAAAACAAACTAACAAAACTAAAGCAAAAGCTCCCCACAACAAAATCAACCCGTTTCCTTCTCTTCTCTCCCTCCTGTCCTGTACCTGGTTAGGCCACGCTCTCCCAGAGCGTGGCCGGCTTCAACATGCTGCTGCCTCCTGGGTACCCCTTCCAATGCATGGCAGTCGGCTGAAGTCGTCGTGGTTGGCTCGTCCCTCGTCATTGATTCCCGGCATGAAGATCTCCGTTCCTGTGGTCGCGCTGCCTCCTGGATGCTTCAGGCAGTTTAAAGGCCCGCCATCCCTGACGTGTCTGTGCCCTGTTGATTCCAGGACAATACTTCTGGGTTGGCTAATCCGACACCGGAAGTCCCCCCGGGGTCGTCAGTGTCTGAGGACGTACCCCTGGGGTACCTGCAGGTACCATCCACTGAGGACGTCCTGCCACAGGGTAGCTGCGGGTACATCTACAAAACTTCGACAACACTTTTATGAAAACTCTGAATCATGAAAAATAACCACAGTGTCTGAATATAATTTTGCTCAACCAAGAACAAAAAAACAGACATTTCAAAAGTTACTCGTTTTACACGTTAGTTCATCACACATTTTGAATCATTAATAAACATGTTAGAAAATTCACACTCTCACTATCCCTCCTCTGATGACTATTCATGTCATCACATCACTCTTTAATAAATGTATTTATTATCCTTAGATTCAAAACTTTGTCTCATTTATTTTTGGATTATTTATTTTTCTCCTCTTATTTTCTTTGTGAAATGTATTCATTTCTATTTCAAAATTTATTTTATTCTTTTTAAATTTTCTCTTTTTAACGCATACTCTATGGGTTCCCCAAATACCAATTAAACAAAACACAATTATTGACACCCATTTTGCTATTGTCAAAATAACATTTCTTCCCACATTGCTAACCCAGTTTCCCACAGCTTCAATTACTTTTCCAGCCTTTTCCCAAATCGTAGTTTCTGTTAGTTCTTTCAAATCATTACTATCAGTATTAGTCACATTAGTGATTAACTCTTTAACTTTTCGTGAGTTATCAGGGATATAGGAACAACAATGATTAGAACCTAACAATTTACAAACTCTGCCCTCCTTTCTTCCACAAATATAGTAAATGCCAGGTATTGGAGGATCCTATCCATTCATCATAAAATCCCACTTACTCTTAAACATAAAGACATGCCTACATTCACTCTTTCCAACAAACACTCTATCATTTTTACTCCAAGGTCTTTGTGTACAAAGCTTTCCTACATGCTCAGCATCTATTATTCGCTTACCTTGTTTAGTGATGTCATTATAAGCATAATCTAGTCCAGGCTTTCTACTTATAATTCCCTTATCAATCTTTGCCTTTATTTCTCTCCTTCTGTATCTAAGAACTTCTTTTCTACTGGCGTTAGTAAACAAGTCAGGTTCTTAGAATGAGCAAAGGCTGTTCCAAAAGTTAAAGTAGGCTCAAAGAAATCTCTCATAATTACTATGTTATTTTCTTTGGCTATTTTATTCAAATATCCTATGATAGGTATGAGAAAATGTACATAAACTTAATCATACACCATAGCTACTAGGCATCTGTTTATCTTTATTATGTCGCCATGTGTTCGACAAACCTCCTGAACTTTGATGATTGACCTTGTGTTCACAGCCTTGGGCTGCAATCTGCTTATCACTGTAATTTACTTGTTCTAACCGTAGTTCCGAGAATGTTTGTGCTTAATCAGTAACTGCCAGAACAGGTTCGTACAGGTCGTTGCCACCTCCTGCCAGCTGCCTCTGTACCTTCTCCCTCCACACATGTATCCCTGAAATATTCTGAAGGCCGCAGAGGACCTTGAATACGCTAGGAGTGGAGTTGTCCTCTGACTAGGCAGTTTTGTGTGTATATACGGTTGGGTGCCCCAGAGTGAAGGGGCAGCCTCCGTAGGATAGTCACTTGACTGTCCTGGGACTCTGTATTAGCTCGAGCTATAACCCATGTAATAAACTTCTCTTTATTCCTCCAGTTGGTGACTCCGCTTGATTTGTGTACTCTCTGCTAAACTGACCCTGAGGACTAGGGTGTCCCTCCACCGCTGGGAAGGAGACCCCGGGTGGGGATTCTATCTTTCCTGGTTCCTTAGGTACAAAACATAATACCATATCATAGTTTGAATAAAAAATATTGAATATATTCTTGATTATAGAAACTTGTTAGCAAAAGACTACAGCTTATAGCATATGTCTCAGGTAGACTGTGATACGTAGTTCCTCCTTCTACTGAAGCTGGAAACTGCATACATACATAACAATCAGTCACATCCATCACTTCAACATACTCATGCAATAAGCGATAGAAAACATTAGAAGATAGTTCTTTCTCCTCATGTAAATATTTGACATCTATCCTAAATTTATCTTTGGTTAATGACTTATCAGCCAAGTCCAGAGAACTTTTTTTCGCAGTCTGATTTACTCCATCAATCTCATAAATAGACACTCAAAACATATCAACACCATAGTTACCACAAACCCAATACCAAACACTTTACAACAACTAATCCTACAGTTTTGGTCATGCGAATTACTCATTTTCTATGGTAGGAAAAAAATAAAATAATCCAAACACTTAAAAAATCCCTCCTCACTTTTTTTTCCATTAATTCATTCACTCTTATACAGTTCCTTTGTCAAGTTGGGCATAGCAGCTTGTCTATTTCTTTATTTGTCTTCTCCTGTAATTTTCAATATCTGTCTTTTCAGTATGAGTTTTAACACTTAATTGTCATTTTCATTAACCCAATATCTCTTTCTTGTGAGTCTTCACGTTCCAAAGTCAGAATTTTCTAAGTCTCTGTCAAAACAAAACTCAAAAATTCTTCTTGCCAGTCACTTGTATTTAAATATGCCCATTCAGGTCCAGCATGTCTTCTACTTGCAACTCTTTTTCTTTTCGGTCGTCTTCCACTTTCACTATCTTCTCCACTAGTGTGTTCTTCTCCAGGCAATTCTCTTCCCTCTCCAGGCAATTCTCTCCCCTCTAGTATTGAAGGTATTACATCAACCTTTCCCTTTTCTGAAGTTTTATCTGGCCAGTTGTCTCCTTTCAAAGTTCCTCTTGTCAACAGTCTTCTCAATATTGAGTCTTCACTTGCCTTTGGACCTTTCTCTTCAGACGTTCCCGCAATTGGTTCTGGAAGAGTATAATCCACTGGGGCGGGACTATTCTCAATTCCTTTCCCAACGGGGTCTGTCCCGTCTTCAGTTTGGTTTGACAAACTATTGAGGTCACCCTCCTCTGAGCAGATCTTTCTTCAGTTGTTTCTTGTCTTTCACTCTCATTCGAGGACACCCTCCTCGGATCAAAATCAGTCTTACTTCCTTCTTCTTGGACTGATTCTTCTACTCCTTTTGCAGCTTGCTCAACCGCTTCACTATTCTGCTCTCTTTCATCTATTAAAGGAGTAGGTACATCTCTGTCATTTTCTATATCTTGCTCACTTTCCTTTCCTCTGTTTCCGGTGTTCTCAACTGTTGGTAATCTCAACAGTTCATCTTTCCTTTCTGTTGGATGATGCACTTTTCTTGTATGGCTCGCATGCGCCCAATTTAGCAAACCAGCACACTTCAGAGCAGTCGTTGTAGTGAGCATGATCTGATAAGGTCCCTTCCACCGTGGTTCAAGGCAAGACTTTTGGACGTGCTTCCACATAAGCACCCAGTCTCCTGCTCTCAGACTATGTCCTTGACCTTGTGTTTGTTGAGCTGTTGCAAATTCCACCTGATGAGAAAAAGATCGCACCACACCAGCCAGGCTTTTGCAGTAATCTAGCACAATATCATCTGAAATATTCACAAGTGCATTTGCAGGTATTGCTGGTAATCTCATTGCTCTCCCCATCAATATCTCATGCGGAGATAACCCAGTCTTTTTGTCAGGAGTACTTCTCATGGACATTAGTACTAGAGGTAAAGCATCTGGCCATTTTAAATTTGTTGATGCACAGACTTCGTCCAATCGTGATTTCAGCGTTCCATTCATTTATCTACAAGACCTGAAGCTTCTGGGCGATAGCTGCAATGCAATCTTCGCGGGAAGTTTAACGGTTTAACGCGGAAAAAAGCAATTTTATCACTTCATTATTGAAATGTGTACCCCTATCTGATTCAATTGAAACCGTAAAACCAAAACATGGAATTAGTTCTCACAAAAGCAATTTAGCCACAGTCAGACTGTCAATTCTCCTTGTTGGGTAAGCCTCAATCCAATGACTGAAAACGCACATGATCACCAACACATAGTTCAAACCAGCACATGCACGTATCTTATGAAATCCATCTGCATTCTACTGAATGGACCTCCTGCCATACCTATGTGACCCATGTTCACAATTGTTCCTTTGCCAACATTCATTTGCTGGCATATTATGCACCTATGGCACAACAGCTCTGCCACTTGTCTGAATTTTGGATTATACCAGACTTGTTTAAAACTCCTGACCATTGCATCCCTTACAATATGTGTATGACTGTGGTAGTACCTCGCAATTTGTGTCAGTAGACTGTTTGGCAAGACCACCTTTCCTTCTATTGTCACCCAAATCTCATCTTCCTGTTGTATGCATTGGTGTCTAATCCAATCTCTCATTTCCTCTTCTGGGACATTGTTCTGTATTGATTTCAACTCGTCTAATGTCTCCACTATCTGCACAGTGAAATTTGCATAAATTTCTTCATTTTCAGACATCAATTCCCAATTCCCCTTGAACGAAATCCCATTTAGAGCATAACATTTTGCAACCAGGTCTGCATAAGCATTTCCCAATGTTACATAATCTTGTCCCCTCTGGTGTGCACTGCATTTGACCAGGGCATTTTTCTCAGGTTTCTGTACCGCTTGTAACAAATCATGTATCCTTCCCCCATTTCTTACATGTGATCCTGAAGAGCTTAGGATCCCCCTCTGTGACCACATTTGCCCAAAATCATGCACAATACAAAATCCAAATTGACTATCGATGTAGATTGCCACTTTATTTTGATCTGATAATTGACATGCTCTGATAAGAGCCAACAGCTTCGAGACTTGTGTGGATATCACTACCTTAAATCATGAAGTTTCTGGTATACCTGTGACTGTACACACTGCATACCCCGCTCTTAATGCACCCCTGTTGTCTCGTAGGCAAGAACCATCAACCAAAACAATTTGATCATTGTCTTCCAAACAGGTGTCTTTAATGTCATCTCTTGGTTTGGTAAGTAGTTCTGTCACTTCCAAACAATCATGTTCAACATCATCTGTGTCAACAGATCTTCCCCCTCATTTGGTAATAGAGTTGCCGGGTTAAGCACTGTGCACCTTTTTACTGTCACATTTGGTGCGCCTAGAATAACTGTTTCATAACGAGTCAATCTTGCATTCGTCAAATATTGTGTCTTTGATCTTGTCAATAAAATGTCTGTTGAATGAGGAACCATCACTGTCAGAGGATAATCCATCACAATATTTTCACTTTGAGTTATACTCAGCTCAACGGCTGCGACTGCTAGCAGGCACCCGGGTATGGTTGCTGCAACATTATCCAAGGTAGCTGAAAAATATGCTACTGGGCGATTGACACCACCATGTTTTTGTGTTAAGACAGACAAAGAACATCCATCTCTCTTATGACAAAACAATAGGAAAGGTTTTGTGTAGTCAGGCATACCTAAAGCTGGTGCTTGACACAAACTCTCCCTCAGCTCAGTAAAAGCTTTCACACATTCTTCATTCATCATTGTAGGATCTGAAACATCCTTAAGTGTCAATCTTTGCAATGGCTTTGAAACCGCTGAAAAATTCGGGATCCACTGTCGTCAATAACCTACAATTCCCAAAAACATTCTCAACTCTTTTTGTGAACTTGCCATTTTCATTTTCATTATTGCTGTCACTCTCTCTCTGGAAATTCTCCTAGACCCTTTCTCAATCAAATGTCCCAGATATTTCACCTCTTGCTGACAGTACTGCAACTTAGCTGGAGAAACTTTATGACCATTGTCTCCGGGAAATTCAACAATGCAATCGTATCCTCCCTACAGGCTTCCTTTGTTTTTAAAGCAATCAACAAATCATCAATGTACTGTACTAAAGTCGACTGATAAGGCATTACCAACGACTCCAGGTTCTTTTTCAAAATCTGATTGAAAATCAATGGTGATTCTGATAACCCTTGAGGAATCCTGCACCAACAGTAGACTCTAGTCAGGAATTTGAAACAAAAGAGATATCTGTCGTCCTCATGAAGAGGCACTGAAAAGAATGCTTGCCACAAATCAATGACTGTAAACCATTCTGCATCACATGAAACCTGAAACATTATTACTGCTGGATTTGGTACCACTGGACAACACTTCACCACAAAGTCATTTATTTTCCCTAAATCCTGAACCAAATGTATTTTCCCATTCATCTTTTTCAAGCCCATAGTTGGTGAATTACATAGACTGCTCATCACTTCTTTTAAAACTCCTTGCTCCAAAAACTGTTCTATTAGTGGTCTTATTCCTTCTATTACTTCATTTGTGATAGGGTATTGAGCTGTTTGTGGAAAACACCACTTTCTCTTTCACTGCCACTTTGACTCCCTCAACTCCTTTAATCAAACCAATGTCTTTTCATGCAAAATCCCAAACCTTTTGTTTAACCCTTTCCTGCAAATCATTCGGCAAGACTTTCTTTTCAAACACTGGAAAGAAACCCATTAAATCTTCCAAATTGTGTTCTTCATTGTCTCATCTTCGTCGACTACTTGGTCATCCTCCACATTCAACAAAGCTAGTTCACAACCTTTCATCCTTTTTCCTTCATCAACTGACAAATCTTCCCCATCAACACTAATGGTCTCCATTGTAATTCCCTTCCTGGAACACATAATTGAAGAATTTATTTTGCACAACAGATCACTTCCCAACAGTGATACCGGACTGGAGTCACAAACAACGAAACTATGATAGTCTCTAAAATTTCCAATTTTCCCAAGAACTGGTTCTGTAAGGGCATTAACCAACTGTTTATTTGCAACCCCTACTATCTGCACTGTCCTCTCAGAAACAGGTATGTCTGGTACCTCTACTGTCCTTATCGTTGAGCCTGTCGCTCCTCTGTCGACCAAAAGCTAACCTCATGGCTATGCACTTCACCCTGCACATAAGGATCTCTCTGATCCACGTCTAATGATACAGCCATCATAAACTCCTCCTCATATGAACTACTCAACGGCCATTCAGCATTTATTTCACGCTTACTTTGTAAGGGAAATAGTTTAACTGTTTTTGCACATTTGATTTTACTCTGATTCGTGACCACATGGGAAAGCATAACCTGTTGCTGTTCCATTGGGCTCTGTATCATTTGAACCTGTCTCGGTATTTGGATTTGCTGTACAGGCACCATCTGCACCTGTGACTGCATTTGTTGCATTTATGGCATTTGTACTTGTTGTACCTGAGGTTGTACATTTTGCATTTGTTGCACCGGCTGTAAAGGCTGAAAACCTTGCATATTATTCACATTATTTTGAAAATTTCGATTTTGACCTCCCATTCTAGGTCTTCCCATGCCTTGAAATGAATTGACACCATTGTTTGCTAAACCATTCCTCCTCCCTGACTCAACATCAGACACTGCCTTTTCCAATGTCCCAGCAATCCGCAAATGTGGCAAGTAACACTTTTCGCCGCTGCTGCTCATCCTGCATCACCACTGAACTCAAGTCCACATTTCTATTGACTACTGGAAACATCATTCCACCTCGACCTCTACAACGACCTTGATTCTGAAACAAACTATTTCCCTGTGGCAACTGTTGGAAATTTCCCTGCAATCCTGTCTGCGCAGCCTTAATCTGCATCACCATTGTCTTTTCTTTCAGCTTCTTCTGCTTCAACTCAGTTTCATCACTACAGTATTTAGCATACTGCAGAGCTCCATCAATCAGCTTTGCTTGCCAACATATCAAATGATTCTTGATCATTTGACTCACTTCTGGTTTCAACCCATCGACAAATCAAAACACCAAATGATTCATGTTTTCTTTTTCAATAGTTTCTGCACCACCAAATTGTATGAATGCCTTCAACAATCTCTCATAATACGCATGAACTGACTCCTTCCCCTCCTGCATTGTTCTATCAATGCCAATCAACACTTTTTGGCGAAACTCTCGTTTTCAGAAATTCAGTGACTTTATAGTAATATTTAATTACTTCAGGAGGTGGCGCGCCTGTTTTTAAATCTCTCTTCTGTTGATTCGTCGGCCAACTTTTACATTCGACCCACAAATCTGCTGGAACCACAATGTCAAAAAGTGTATTCAAGTCTTCCCACAGACACTTTGAAAGTTTCACAAACCTATCTGTCTTCTGATACCACTCCATTGGCTCTCTCTCAGTTTCGGGTAATCATTTGTAAAGCTTATGATATCACTCCTATTTCAGGGTACATGTATAGAATTCCCTCCTGGCATTTCTCTCATTGGTAACATTTTTACTGCATGTCCTGCCTGTGTCTCATCATCTTTCTTTGTCCTTTCTCTTTTTCTGCCCCATTTACCCTCCCATTTATCCAATGCCCTCCAAACCTGCACCTTCTCAAGTAACTCCTTGAGATGTGTTCTCATCCCTCCCTGCAGATCTCATGTGAACAAAGTCTTCTTCCTCCAGGACAAATCTATGACTCCTTTTCAATGTTTTCATCTTTGTCAAATCAATGTCGTAATCATCTGCTATATCTTATAACTGTTGACAAACTCTGTTCGCTCCTTTTGTAGTGACTTTACATAGGTATCTCAATTGCCCTTCGGTATAAGAGTCAAGTCTGTTCACCCCCATTGTTCCCTCTAAAAGTTCACTCCCTTCCATGTTTAATCTTAGGGGGTCATTACAACCCTGGCGGACGGTGTTAAAGCTGCGGTAATACCGCAAACAGGCCGGCGGAAAAAAAAGGTAATTATGACCGTGGCGGAAACCGCCAACAAAGACAGCCACTTTAACACTCCGACCGCCACGGCGGTACAGACAAGCAGCGCGGCGGTCACCGCCAACAGACATGGCGGAAGACAAAGTACCGCCCACAGTATTACAATCCGCCACCTTTTCCGGGGCGGATTCACCGTGGATAAAAACACGGCGGAAACAGCTTTTGCAATGGGAAAACGCTCACCTCTACACACTCCACGAGGAAGGAGGACACCATGGAGCCCGAACTACAAATACTCCCTGCCCTTGTCTTCCTGCTCCTCTACGAACAACAGCAACGGTGGCGCCAAAGACAACGGTGAGTACTGCACCTACGACATAGGGGAGGGGGGAAGCAAAAGTCAGGGGGACACACACGCAAAACCCCCACCCCCACCCTCGCACATTACAACACATACACCAATGCATTTCCAAACATCACACTAACAACCCACAACCCCCCCAGTTCAAACATTGTAATGTATCAAAATGCAGTTACCAAATATATACAGATATATATACACAATCAAAATATTATACATTACGAGAAGTAGTGCAGGTATGCACATATCAATGTCCGTGCACCACTGGGCCCAAAATGCATGGGCGAGGCCCACACTAGATACCTGTCCACAAACGGAGAGAACACTGCAGGGGCATCAGATAGAAATACAACAGGCACCTCAGGGGGAAGGGAAGAGGGGGGCACCTCAGCCGGATTACAGCACCACGCCAGATCCACGACGGGGCTCCATGCCCATTGATGTATCCTGGGGAGTGCAAAGCCACTCAAGTCTCTACAGTGGGTGCTTTGCCCATTGTACCATCCTGGGGAGTGCAAAGCCACAGTCTCTCAAGTCTCTGCAGTGGGTAATTTGCCCACTGTACCATCCTGGGGAGTGCAAAGCCACAGTCTCTCAAGTCTCTACAGTGGGTGGGTTGCCCACTGTACCATCCTGGGGAGTGCAAAGCCACAGTCTCTCAAATCTCTACAGTGGGTGATTTGCCCACTGCTGTATCCTGGGGAGTACAAAGCCACAGTCTCTCAAGTGGACAACAGTCTCCACTGGTTCTGGAGGGGGAATGGTGCCCAGACTGCATCAGGCTCCCCGTGACGGTTCCTGTTCCGTCACTGTCCCAGCTGCACATGGGATAACGATGCTTGATGTGGAGGTTTTTTCCCTGTCCAGCGGTGCTTTGGCATGTCGGTCTTTGCCCTGTTGAGCGGTGCTTTGCCCTGTTCAGCGTTCTTCACCATGGTGGTCTCTGACCTGTTCAGCGGTGCTTTGCCCTGTTCAGCGGTGCTTTGCCATGGCGGTCTCTGACCTGTTCAGCTGTGCTTTGCCATGGCGGTCTCTGACCTGTTCAGCAGTGCTTTGCCCTGTTCAGTGGTGCTTTGCCATGGCGGTCTCTGACCTGTTCAGCAGTGCTTTGCCATGGCGGTCTCTGACCTGTCCATTGGTGTGTGGCATGACGGTCCCTTATTGCCCAGCGGGACTGTGGCTGCCGGGGCCCTCCTGGGCACGGACTCCGGCGGTGGTCTCCTGACCAGTGACGATACTGCTGCCCACCTGGGCAATTACTCTGGCGGTGGTCTCCTGACCAGTGACGATACTGCTGCCCTCCTGGGCACTGACTCCGGCGATGGTCTCCTGAGCAGTGACGATACTGCTGCCCTCCTGGGCAATGACTCTGGCGGTGGTCTCCTGACCAGTGACAATACTGCTGCCCTCCTGGGCACTGACTCTGGCGGTGGTCTCCTGACCAGTGACGATACTGCTGCCCTCCTGGGCAATGACTCTGGCGGTGGTCTCCTGACCAGTGACGATACTGCTGCCCTCCTAGGCACTGACTCTGGCGGTGCTCTCAGGACCAATGACGACAGTGCTGGCGGTGGCGTCCCGGCTGCCGGGGAGGATGGCGCCCTTCTCCGCCGTGCTGCTCTTCCCAGACTGTGCAGACGTCCTCTGGCCCTTCACCACCTTTGGAGGAGTCACAGCTGACTCGGCACTCCCCCTGGGGCCCTTGTGAGCAGGTTTTCCACCAGGAGTCTTCACCCTGTCCCGTCAGCCACTTTCCAACTTTAGGTGCTTTACAGGGGGTGGACTGGCAGTGCTTTGGCTCCGGGTCACACTGGCTGCCCTGGTGGCCGGTGCACTCCACACACCTTTGACACGCACCACTGGTACTGGACTTTTTTTGGCTGAGGTGCTACTATGGGACCTATCAATTGGAGGTGTGGGGTTGGGGGCAAAGAGGTCAACGTTGCTGAGGAAGAGTTGCTGACGAAGACTTGGATGGGTAGCTGGAGGGGGTCTGGGAGTGGAGGAAGAGGAGGTGGTTGTAGGAGGTGTAACTTTAGGTGATTTGGGTGCAGGTGCAGGTGCAGGTACTGGAGGCTGTCGTGAGGTGGATGGATGTTGGGTGTGTGAGTGGCCGCGTTTGTGTACTTTGGGAGGGGGCGTCACAGACACACTAGGAGTGGACACAGGGGATGTGTAAATGGTAGTGGGGGTGGTGAGTGCAGGTGAGCGGGGTGTGGTTCTGGGTGTTCTGGTGCGAGTCCTAGTGCCTGTAGATGTAGTGCATGCAGGTGAGAGTGTAGACGACACTGGGAGGGAGGGGGGAGACGACGAGGAGGGGGACACAGCGGAGGCAGTGGATGTTGCTGTGTCTGTATGTGGGTGATGCTTGTGTGAGTGCCTGTGAGTTGTGTGGTGCTTATGTTTGCCTGAGGTACTTGTGTGTGTTGAGGTGTATGCATGCTTGTCAGATGGTGTGCTTGGGATAGGCTGGGGTACAGGAGATTGGGTCTGGGTGGAGAAAGTTGGAGGGGGGAGGCTAGACACAGGGACAATGACTGCCATCAGTGCTGAGGCCAGAGATTGCAGGGTTCGATGAAGGGCAGCCTGACCAGAATGAATGCCCTCCAGGAATGCATTACCGTGTTGCAACTCCCTTTCTACACCCTGGATGGCATTCACAATGGTAGACTGCCCAACAGTGAGTGACCTGAGGAGGTCAATGACCTCCTCACTGAGGGCAGCAGGGGTGACTGGGGCAGGGCCTGAGGTGCCTGGGGCGAAGGTGATGCCCACCCTCCTGGGTGAGCGGGCACTGGGCGAACGCTGAGGGGCTGCTGGGAGGGCGGTGCTGGTAGAGGAGCTCCCATCGGCGGACGAGTCCGTGTCGCTGTTTGGTGATCCTGTGACCGACGTGAAGCTCCCCTCGCCCTCCGTCCCACTGGTGTGTTCAGAGTCTGTGGTGTGGCCCTCCATGGCCATGGGGGATGCAGCTCCCTCATGCTCCGGTGCCACTGTACCTCCGCCTGATGATGCTGATGCACAAAAGAACAGGGAGAGCACAAAAGGGGGGGGGGACGACAGAAGAAAGACAGGTTGAGTGCATGGCTTACCGCTACCGTTGGCGGACAATACAGACACAGCAGCCCCATGCACTAAGCCGTGCTCTTGGCCTCTACAGATGCAATTCCTGGGATCTGGCCTACATGGCTATGGTGGACATCTGCACACATAGATGCCACAGGGGCATGTATACCTATACTTAGCACTCTACTGAGGTGGGGTGGAGTGACACATGGCCTGCATTGCGGAGGGGCCTAGCCTACGTAACTCGCCCTGGCCTAGGGAAACCCACAGCCCTCCTCCCCCACCCCCACCCAGACCCCTCTACTGCGCGCAAAGTCCCCAGAATGAGAGCCGTCTTCTTGCTCCAGCGGCGAATGTCCTCCCATCTTTTACAGCAGTGGGTGCCCCGTCTCTGGTGGACCCCCAGGGTCCGGACGTCCTTGGCGATGGCACACCAAATGTCCTTCTTCTGGTGGGCGCTGACCTACATGACATGCACAGGGGAAGAAGAGAAGTAATTACAAATTTCACCGTCGATGTGAGTGGCCCCCATCCCTACCCTTGCCATGTGGCACATGCATTCACACTCCTTGATGTTCCCTGAACTCTGCCCCCTTCCAACTCACATCCAGCCCTCTCCACCCAGGCATTGCCCATACAACGTGCTCCCTGTGTACTTACCTGTTGGTCTGGAAGACCGTAGAGTAGCGTGTACTGGGGGAGGACACCGTCGACTAGGTTTTCCAACTCCTGAGCAGTGAAGGCAGGGGCCCTTTCCCCAGACGCAGCAGCCATTGTCTCTTCCAGACCGAGGTCACAGCAGCACTTGCAGTGTAGGTCCTCTCCTGTCAAAGATCAGGTATCGAGTGATTTAACAGATAGAAAATGGCGGTCACGTCCGCAGTGGTTACGTCCGTGGCGGTGCGTGTCATCACCACCGGCGTACTTCATCATTGGCTCCTGGGACCCATAGGGTCCAATGTTAACCAATGCAGCATTGCGCTGCGGTCTATGACCAACTACTGCGACGGTGTACTACGCCAGCGCAGATACCTCACATCCCATTCTCCCAGTTTAGAGGTCAGGCAGCCGCCATTTCAGGGGCCCACATGGCTTCATTTACTACTGCGTCACACATACCTAGGCCTATACTCAACACACATACAGGAACAGTTTTGTGTTTTGTGTAGTGTTGTGTGTATCTGAGGGTACATACCTGGGAATTTGTTGACTCTGTGGTCGCTGTTGTCCTTCCTAGGCACCGTCAGCTGGGACATTTGAGAAGATGGCGGAATCCTCCGGTGTACCGACCGCTGGTGGACCAGTTGACAATGGAGGAGCGACATTTGATCATCACCTACAGGTGTGACCGTGCCACTATCCAGGAACTATGTACCCAGTTGGAGCCAGACCTGATGTTACCAATCCGCCATCCCACTGGAATTCCCCCTGACGTGCAGGTGCTGTCAGTGCTCCATTTCCTTGCAAGTGGGTCTTTTCAGACAACAGTGGCCATGGCATCAGGGATGTCCCAGCCTATGTTTTCCAACGTGTTGTCCAGAGTGTTTTCTACCCTGCTGAAACACGTAAGGAGCTACATCATTTTCCCTCAGGTGGAGGATTTAGCTACAGTTAAAGGTGACTTCTATGCCCTTGGACATATCCCCAACGTCATAGGTGCTATTGATGGGACCCATGTAGCTCCGGTCCCCCCCCACAGGAGTGAACAGGTGTACAGGAACCGGAAGAGTTATCATTCCATGAATGTACAGATGGTATGTTTGGCAGACCAGTACATCTCGCAGGTAAATTCTATGTTCCCTGGCTCTGTGCATGACGCCTACATCCTGCGGAATAGCAGCATCCCTTATGTGATGGGTCAACTCCAGAGGCACCGGGTGTGGCTATTAGGGGACTCTGGTTACCCCAACCTGTCATGGCTATTGACCCCAGTGAGGAATCCCAGGGCAGAGGAACGCTACAATGAGGCCCATGGGCGGACTAAGAGGGTGATCGAACGCACCTTCGGCCTCCTGAAGGCCAGGTTCAGGTGCCTCCATATGACAGGTGGTTCCCTATTCTACTCACCAAGGAAGGTGTGCCAGATCATCATCGCCTGCTCGATGCTTCACAATCTTGCTTTGCGACGCCAGGTGCCTTTTCTGCAGGAGGATGGTCCAGATGGCGGTGTTGTGGCAGCTGTGGAGCCTGAGGAGCCTGTGGAGCCTGTGGACAGTGATGAGGAGGAAGCTGAGGAAGAAGACATAGACAACAGGGAGTCAGTCATACAGCAATATTTCCAGTGACACACAGGTGAGAACATTTTATTTTACTATCACATTCACTTTCACACTTCTATCTCTATCCTATCTGTCATTTAGTAGCAGTATTTGGTAACTGAGTTGTACCTTTCCATTACGGTTTCACAGGTGTGGTTACCAACGTGTGTCATCTGCTTGCATCCTTCATGGACTTGTGATGTGTGACATAGGTATGTTGGCTTTACAATTGAGAACGCATTATGACACTGTCATTGATAATACAAATTTACCAAATCACAGACTGACTCCAGATTGTTTTGTGCTTCAAGGGTGTTTATTTAAGTGCTCAAAAATGGAGGGGGGTTGTAAAATGGTGATGGGTGACGGTGGAGGAATGTCCATGGCAGAGTCCAGTCTATTGGTCACACAGGTGCACTGCCAATATGGGCATAGGAAGTGGAGCTGGGGCAATTTCAGTATGGACAGGGTAACAAAGTGGGACAGTGGGATGACAATCAGGGTGGTCTCATTTCCTGGCGGGTGTCTTGCCATCTTGCTCTGTCCTGTTCCTGGATCTCAGGGACCGCTTGCGGGGTGGTTCTCCATCTGCAGGGGGTGGGGTGCTGGTGTGGTGGTCCTGTGGCGGGGCGTCCTGTCCACTAGCGCCGGCGGAGGTGGTGGGCAGTTCATCGTCCAGGCTAATGTCAGGGGCCCCTTGGAGTGCCACGGTGTCCCTCATGGTGTTCTGTGCCCAGGGCGGAGCTGATGGTTCTAAGCTCCTCCCTGAAGGCCAAATACTGTTCGTCCTGCAGGCGCTGGGTCTCCTGAAACTTGGTCAGGACCGTAGCCATCGTCTCCTGGGAGTGGTGATACGCTCCCATGATGGAGGTGAGGGCCTCGTGGAGGGTGGGTTCCATTGGCCTGTCCACCCCCTGTCACACAGCAGCCCTCCCAGTTCCCCTGTGTTCCTGTGCCTCCGTCCCCTGGACCGTGTGCCCACTACCACTGCCCCCACGTTCCTGTTGTTGTTGGGGTGATGGGTTATCCTGGGTTCCCTGTAGTGGTGGACACACCGCTGATTGACGTGTCCTGGGGACGGAGGTATGGGCCCGCTGGGTGGGTGCTGTGCTGGTGTTACCAGAGGGTGGAAGCTCTGTGGTGGCCTGTGACTGGGTGTGGGGAACCGACTATCCCGAGGCCCATGATGGTCCGGGCTGGTCATCAGGATCCAGTAGGGCAGAGCTGCTGTCGTCACTGTGGACCTTTTCTGTGGGTGGAGTGGAGATGTCTGGAACCTCCTGTGTGGTGACGTTGGGTAGTGGTCCTGCAGGGGTATAAGATCATGATTATTGCATGTGTGTGTGTCATGGTGTGCAATGGGTGGGTGTGCGTGTACCCCAGTGCAAGCATTCCTGTGTGTGGGTTTGTGTGATGATGGTTAGGGGGTTGTTATGGGTATGTACAGTGAGCATGCTTTAGTGATGGGTGTCCATGCTTAGTTGTGTCATGCAGGGCTTGGTTTTGGGATGGGTGGTTTGTGTTATTAGTACATTAGTGAGGAGTTGTAGTGATAGGGGAGTGGGTGAGGGTGGGGGTGTGTGATAGCATGCAGGTAGGGTGGGGGATATGATAGTTAAGATTTGACTTACCAGTGTCCATTCCTCCACCGACTCCTCCGAGGCCCTCAGGATGCATGAGGGTCAAGACCTGCTCCTCCCATGATGTTAGTTGTGGGGGAGGAGGTGGGGGTCCGCCGCCAGTCTGCTGTACCGCGATGATGTGCCTGGAGACCACTGAACGCACCTTCCCCCGTAGGTCGTTCCACCTCTTCCTGATGTCCTCCCGATTTCTTGGATGCTGTCCCACAGCGTTGACCCTGTCCACGATTCTGCGCCATAGCTCCATCTTCCTGGCTATGGAGGTGTGCTGCACCTGTGAGCCAAATAGCTGTGGCTCTACCCTGAGGATTTCCTCCACCATGACCCTGAGCTCCTCCTCCGAAAACCCGGGGTGTCTTTTGGCGTGACATGGGGTGGTGTGGGTGATGTGTGGGGTGGTGTAAGTGTTGATGTGTGTGGTGATGTGTAGTGGCGTGTGGTGTTTTGTGCGTGGAATGTTGTATGGGTGATGGTGTTGTGTGCCTCTGTGTGGTGGGGTTCTCAATTGCTGTGCTCTCTGTCTCTCGGCTTCCTCAAAATTTCTGGTCGTAGGGGTTTGTGGGTGATGTGGGTGTGTGTTTTATATTGAATTGGGTGCGTGGGAGTGGTGTGTGTATGTGTATCAGGTGTGTGTATTTGGAATTGTCCAATGTGGCGGTGTTTTGGAGATGTGTGTGTATTTTGAGCGCGGCGGTGTGTACGGCCAATGGAATACCGTGGTTGAAAGACCGCTGCGTGGATTCGTGGGTCGTAATAGCATGGGCGTGTTTCTGTTGGTGTGACGGTGGAGGTTTTGTTTTCGCCAGTTTATCACTGACCTTTGGTGTGGCGGACTTGTGTGGGTGTCTGAATTTCGGCAGATTCCGAGATGTGGGTCATAATAGCTGTGGCGGAATTCCGCGGTCGCGGCGGTGTATTGGCGGTCTTCTGCACGGCGGTAAGCGGCTTTTACCGCCAATGTTGTAATGACCCCCTTACTCTGTTTATCATTTCTTCCTCTTTTTCTTTTCTCTCCTGTTGTTTTGAATTGTTTAAGTCCTCCAACCATTCTGTTATTTCTTGTGCAGACAAGCCTTTCAGTGATACTCCACTAGCTTGTGCACCTGCTCCTCGCCCTGAACTCATACTTGGGTGTATGGCCATTGTTCCTGCTGTCTCGACAGGTGACAAATCTGTCAAAGAATTTGTCTCATTTAAACTTGGTCCCTGTCTACTCTGCACATTTATCAATGAATTCTCCCCCATCTTGTCTCCTCGAACATATAATGGAGTCATTGGACCCATCATAATAGGTACAGTAATTGCATCTGGATTCATCAGTGTTCCAGCTCCCAGTGTTTGTCCTGCACTCATGCTCTGCATCTGTGGAATCTGTATATGTACAGGTTCTCTTATCTTTGTCCCTTGACGACCCTGTGACAGTACTATATTTGCAGTTCTCACTGTCTGGATCTCAGGCTGTATCTCAGGAATGTTCATTTCAAACTATTGTCTATTACCAAACGAGTAATTGAAACTACTCTGCATCTGAACTCTCTCATGATTCAGGTCACATCTTGCTGATTCTAAAGTCAATGGTGCAGTAGGAATTATATTACTCATGCCGCTCCCATTCAATCCATTTATATTCTGCTGTCTCACATCTGGCGAAAGATATGTCTCTACAACATGGTTAACTACCTCATCTTCCTCCATTTCATCGTCATTAAACATGACCCTTTTCGGCTCTTTTGTGTTCTGTTCTGTTCTAATGAACCCTTCTTTTTCTTTCCATATTTTGTTTTAGCCTCCTCTTCATTTGTTCTTGCCGGAAATAACCTAACCCGTGTAACATATCTGTTCTCCACCTTTTCAGTTCCTCATCCCACATCGTATCAGACAGTGGTTTGTTGTACTCTTCTCATTTTCTCTTCGTATTTTAAAGCCTGCTGCTCCTTCGCTACCAACTCCCATAACACTAATGCTTCATACTGCGCTGGCCTCGGTGGAGGTTTAAGACTGTACATCTTTGTCCTCAAGTTATCCAGAACTCTTAAATTGAACGTACCATGTTCCAGAAAAGCTAAACAACCTTCTTTCTTTGTAATTTTGACCCAATGCTTCAACCAAAGACATGTCGCTGCACCTCTCTCCTCAAACACAATATATGCTGGAGTATTTTCGGCAGACAAATCTCTCCTTCAAGTACCGGAATGTACTCATCACCCCTCAACGCACATCTCAAAGGTTTGAAAAACTTCATTTTTGACTCAATTTGTTCAAACTCAATATCCACAAATATTAATTTCAAACTCAATTGAACAAAAACAACTCAACAAGCAGTAAACAAGGTTAAAGAAAGAATTACCAATCATTTAAAGTGACTGCAATCCCACAATTCTCTTCAAACCCCTCGCCTTCCAATCGCGTTACTCTATTATCGGACTGATTGACGAATCTGTGCGTGACTCCTTTCTGTCAACCAACCAATCCCAGCGCTTCACCACTACGTCACACTCAACACATTCACTTCCCTCAGCACCCTCGCTGAGATGCTGACAAAGTCTATCGTACTAAACCTTTCACAAACCACATATAAAAACAATGCAATAATAATTCACGGGCTATCTTAAAATAAGAAAACAAATTTGCTCATTTACTACAGTACAGTTAGGGTAAAGCAAACACTTCAGAACCTTCCAAAGAAACCTTCAGCTTTCGCCTAATCCTTATTCACAGTTCCCACAATCATGAGTGAACTTCGACCTGCGAACTTTACTTCTCCACTGTTCCTTAGATTAGTGTCTAGTGCACTTAATACTCACCAAGTCTTCAGTATAATTCCATTCACACTAATTTCTCACAAACTCAATTCACCAATCTCGACGGATCGGTCTATTAATTGAACGAATTACAACATATACCAAGTGTCTCTCTACACTTGCCAATATACTCTGGAGTCCCAGACCTCTCTCCTTAGGTCTGTCATCAACAACCACGTGCATAATTTTTCCTGCATCAAGCGCCACACTCAAATGAAGAATGCTGCCTCCCTACTCTCATACCTATAGGAGTACACCCACTCCATCTAATCTAATCATTTAATTTGAGTATTCCTACTCCTTTACACTCATATTCAACACGATCATCTGCAAATGAGCTAAAGCTTTGCAAGCGCAAAATACTTTATTCACCTCACTCAAATACAACCAAACACTGCCACGAACATACCCATCAACCTAGGGGGTCTCCAAGAACCGGGGAAAGTCACTTAAGGCAACTAGCCGCTCATCATGTTAAATCCGTTTAACAACTTTGAAAAAAGAAAAGAAAGAACAAACAAACCACTTTAGTACATCCAAACCTCACAGACCCATTATGACATCATCAAAACAATGATGTAACCGTAATCTGATCTCAAAACAAAATGTGAGCATTTCAAGATTAATCCCCTCACTAACCACAAATTAGCATCAACATGTTGGGCTACATGTGAAAAGAATTTAGTGACACAAATTTAGAAAAACTTCTAACTTGATTATAATATGAAAATACTATTATTGTACAGCAATAAAATCATTAGTTGCAGCTGGTACCTGGAAAGCGAAAGAGACACAATTCACATTTAATAACATACATTACCAATAACAAAAGTAGTAACCGCAAATGGTCTGCTTCAGCTTGAGGAGACCATCAGTTATGTCATCAGAAGATTTGGGCCTAACAACAGCTAAGTCTCGAACCATTAGACTCGAACCTCATCTGCTCCAAAAATCTAAAATCTCTCTCTCTCTCAAAATCTCATCTACTCCCAGAGAGTTCTAATCAGGTTGTTATACTAAATTCTAATAAACTTCTGATTGGTCAGTCTATGGGGTGGTTTCATTTCAACCAATTGTCAACTAAATTGATGACCTAAAACTCAACAAATCTACGCTAACTATAACATTTTTTCTCCAGTGTATCGTTGTCTCTTCCGTCTCGTCTGTAACTCCATTGTCTCATCGCCTCTCGAGTATCTCGTTCTCAGGAACAAACTTTTACAGTTTCTATCTACTTCCATCCTCGAGGAAAGGCCAGATATTAGTAACATTCTCAAACAAGAGGACATTTCAACTTATGTAATGCTTGGTTTATACATGACCTTGTAGGATATAACGCTGCAACCCACTAGGGGTAGCTGCAGGTACATCTACACAAACTTCGAAAACACTTTTATGTAAGCTCTGAATCATGAACAATAACCACAGCGTCTGAAGATAATTTTGCTCAACCAAGAACAGAAAAACAGACATTTCAAAAGTTACTTGTTTTACACGTTAGTTCATTACACATTTTTAATATAAAAATCATTAATAAACGTATTAGAAAATTCACGGCCTCACAAGGATTACAAAGTGTTTTGAGTTTACATATGTAATAATGAGATTTGTACCTAAGTTTTGATGTTTTATATGAGATGATTCAATAAAATGTATGAAAATTAAAAACTGACTGTGGATTGGAAAGTGTTGCTTGTGCTATTGATTCTTCCCAGAGTTATATGTTGCCTATTGATCAAATTGTGAGCCCGAAGGGTTACTGGTTTAGTGGGTGAACAGCGCATGGCCTTTTAGTTCAGTTAACCAAACAAATTTGAATCTCAGTGCATGAACATGTGTTAGCGCTCTAGATAATGAACCCCCTATGTCCACTGCTAAGGCATTTTGCTGAAGCATATGAATCCAACCCTAAAGATTTCACATTTTATGGGATTTAAACAGGGTCAGCTCATGGTGGAAATTGAGAAACAGAATGAGGTAAGAGCAATTTAGATGGATACTCTGTCTGAAATAAAAAATGCATGTTGAGTAAGGGAGAGTGACATCCTATCCTTTGTATGAGAATGATGTCTATCATTTGGACAATGATTCTAAGTGTGTAGTTGGTATTATAATATACTTAAGTGAATGATTGGAGTCTGGTGGGGTGGGCAAGCCTATTAAGGCTGTTTATGCATGTCTATGTTGGTTAGATAACTGACAAGTGCAACTTTTGAGAAATAAAGTGCTTTGTGCAGTCTGTAGTAACAAGAACAGAAATCGGCTATGGTTGGCTGACAAAACTATTTTAGAAAAACAGTTACAAATATAGTCAGTGTAACTGACAGAAAACAAGACATTGATCACAGGTACAGTCCTTGGAAGAGTGTTAGAATATAAAGGTGAATTATAGTGCGAGCTTCTGGCCTTTTACAACAGAAGAAATACATATGTAATGCACACATGGCCAGGTTGATTATCAGCTCTACATGAAATATGAAGCTTGAAAATTCCTTTTCAAAAGGAAAGTTAGCAATGAACACAAAATAATATTTGTAATGAGTTGACATTAATATGTAAGTAAGGAGTGACAATTAGAAAATGAAAAATATCTTAACTGTGAATAGTATTTTCCAGATTCAAACGCACTGTTTATTTATAGTTGACCATAGTAGGATTATGATGATTACAGAAAGTAAAGACAAAAAGAGAAAATATTTGCTCTTAATTGATGGAAGTAAAACTTTGTTGCAAACCTCTAAAAATGAAGATTATATTGTACAACAGTACGTTTAGTCAACTAACCCTCGTAGTGGAAATAAATTGATGCTTTGCAGTGAGGCTCGCCATACACACCTGCTTTATTTTCCAGCACTTTTTCTTTATCAGTGAAACCCTTGTAGTGGTTTTCTGCTCATTTGCATTGTGTCGAGGTTCACTGATGGATAAAGAAGCACTCTGAACAGACATAACAGATGTACCTTTTGCTGCAATCACCACGCTAAATTGCCTTAGCCTTTGGTGTTCATGCTTAGCCGCATCTGCTTTTGGTTGAACCCACTGGTATTTCCATCACCTCCAGCAGGTTTCTGTTTTTGCTTGTAGGTTTTGACCCCTTACACCCAACTTTATATTGATCTGTTTTAGCTTTTTAGTGCAATATATATCTAATCCCTCTGTTCACAGTTTTTCAGTTGTATGTCATTAACTGTATTGCCAGAAATTACATCAGATTTTAGCTCCCTAGCTATCGTTGTGAAGGTGACACTAATGCGGTCTTTGTAACCATTTTTCCCCCAATTTGCTTTCACTATGTTTTGGATTCATGTATGATTCTGCTGTAAAAGATTAATTGTAAAGCCTCTGACATCAAGAAAACTAAACCTTTGGTGAATAAAGTAGCCAATTTTAATTATAATTTAAGTCAGTGGGTAAGCTAACAAAATTCAGGGAATCAAAACTACAGCTTATGGAGACATGAATAAAGAATGTTTAATTACGGGGTCATGGCTAAAATGGCGACGAAGTCGGGTGCTCTGTGACGAGCTCTGCGGTGGGCCCCAGATTAATCCTACGACATCCTGAGCAATTCAGTGATCAACATACCAAAATGCGGGGAAAGTGGACCAAATTGAGATCTTCAGGCGGCTGTGATCCTGTCCCCTGGGAAAAACGTGGAAATATGGAAAGACTACAGTGGACGCTGAGAGTTGCTGCATAGGGAGGGAGGCCGCACCCTGGTGCCTCCCCTACAAATCTGCCCCCAAACGGAACGTCGGCTCCTCCTAAATGAGGGGCCCTGAAACGAGGCAGTGAAGTACTCCTTTGGGGTGCCGGGATGTGAAGGTAGAGCCCCTGTTGCCGGCATGCTGTCTCTGGTGGGCCGTGCCAGAGAGGGAGAGGGAGCCTGGCCCTGCCATGCTGGAGGGGGCCTGAGTTAATCAGTGCAGCCCGTAGGTAGGGTGTGGAATTTCTGCCCTGCCCCCCCCAGCAACAGACCAGATTAACCAGGAGATAGCTCTGTTCAGTATAGAAAAGACCTGGAGGGACCCCCACATACCTACGTGGTCGTCAAGGGAAGGTGGAAGAGGAAAGAGGTGACATTGGCAAGCGTTTATGTCCCACCTGACTTTAAAAGCCAACATACAGCAAACTAGCAGAGAACGTACTTAAGACAGGTTCATCCCTTCATTTAATAGGGGCAGACTGTAGGAGGATGGCCTGGTTTGTAGAGGGTACCTATGGTACTTACACCTTATACCAGATCCAGTTATCTCTTATTAGTGAAATGTGGGCAGTGTCTAGAAGCCAGGCTCTCTAGGAGTAGCTGTTGCTGAGCAGCCAAGGCTTATCTAGGAGACATGCAAAGCTCATGCAATACCACTATAGTCACACAGTACTCACACACATGCAGAAATAGGTATACAAACAGTTAGAAAACAGTGCAATTAGTATAAATCACAATAGTTAGAAATGGCCCTGGGGGAACACACACCATATACTAAGAAAGTGGAATGTGAATGTCGGTTTCCCACCTAGGCAAGTGTAGTGTGTCGAGGGGGAGGGGTGCTGGGAGTACTAGAAAACACCAAAGGTAGGTACTTGAGCCCACCCCAAAGCCCAGGAAAGCAGGAGTAAAACACATTAACTTTCCCAGAACACACAGAAACACAAGAAAGAAGGTTATGCAAGAACCAGAAGAGACTACAAGACACCAACAGTGGATTCCTGGACCTGAAGACCTGTGGAAGAAGGGGACCAAGTCCAGGAAGCACAGAAGAGTCCAGGGAGAATAGGAGCCCTTGCTAGCCCGGATGAAGGTGCAAAAGAAGAACCACTGGTGAGGAAGAACAGTCAGTACTCCACCCAAGAAGACGGATTCATGTTCCTGGTTGGTGCAGAAGATGTCCCATGCTAGATGGAAGATTGCAGTCTGGTTTGCATCACTGGAGTATGCCAACAAGCCTTGGCACCCGCAAAGCTCGTGGTTAGCGGAAAATGGCGTTGCCTGGGACCAGGAGGGACCTAGTGGACTCTACCAAGGGGAGGAGTCAAAAGGGGCTCCCAGCAACTCAGAGAGCCCACAGAAGACCAGGCAGCATGCACAGGAGTCCCACAACACGGGGACAAAAGAGGTACAAAAGGAGGCCCAGGCAGCACTACAACAGCGGATCCCACGCCACCGGAGAACCACTCAGGAAGATGTGCGTCACAGGATAGAGTGCTGGGGGCTGTAGCTGCACGGTGCATGAAGAACTTTGTGGAGGGATGCCAACAAGCCTTGGCAACTGCAAAACATGTGGTGCAAAGGGGTACTGTCTTGCGTGGGGAAGCAAGCTCTTACCTCCACCAAAGTTGGACAGTAGGACACCAGGACTGTCGGAACCACTTCTGTCCACCAGCCATGATGCAGGATCCACGCAGCTTTTCGGGAGAGGGGATCCACACAGTCAGTCATCGATGCAGAGAGGTGCCTGCTGAAGCAAGGGAGAGTCCTTCACTCTTCTGGTGCAGGCTAAAGACAGGCTGTCCTCTGAGGATGCACAACCAGGAAAAAGTTGCAGTTGCTGGCAGGAGCTAAAGATACATTGTTGCAGAAGTCCTCTTTGCTTCTTTGCTGCAGTTTGTAGAGTTCCTGGAGGGTCCAGATGCAGTTTCTTCAGTGAGAAGGTGAAGTCGAGGATGCAGAGGATTCCTTCTGGAGTCTTGCAATCGGAATCTGAAGAACTACCCAAGAGAGAGACCCTAAATAGCCCTGAAAGAGGGATTGGTCAGCTAAACAGGTAAACACCTATCATAGGAGGGCTCTGACGTCACCTGCTGGCACTGGCCACTCAGATGCTCCCAGAGTTCCCTGCCAAATTGGAATCCAGGATGGCAAAACCCAGGGACCCTATGGAGGAGCTCTGAGCACCAGCCCGGGGGTGGTGATGGACCGGGGAGTGGTCACTCCCCTTTCCTTTGTCCAGTTTCACACCAGAGCAGGGACTGGGGGTCCCTGAACCAGGGTAGACTTGATTATGCAAGGAGGGCACCAAATGTGCCCTTCAAAGCATTTCCAGTGGCTTGGGGAGACTACCCCTCCCAAGCCTGTAACACCTATTTCCAAAGGGAGAGGGTGTAACACCCCTCTCCCAAAGGAAATCCTTTGTTCTTCCTTCCTGGGCTTGGGCTGCTCAAACAACAGGAGGGCAGAAACCTGTCTAAGAGGTGGCAGCAGCTGGGGCTGCCTGGAAAACCTCAAACGGCTATAATGGCAATACTAGGGGTCCTCTAAGGAGCCCCCAGAGTGCATGGAATCATACAACCAATGCTTGGAAAAGCCTTGGGGTATGATTCCAACATGTTTGATACCAAACATGCCTATGTTCTGAGTTACCATTACGTAGCTGGACATAGGTACTGACCAATGTCCAGTACACACGTAAAGTAGCATCCCACCACTCATGAAGTCTGGGAAAAGTGTCCTGGAGTTTGTGGGGGAACGTCTGCTAGTGCAGGGGTGCCCTCACACACAGGCAATCTGCACCCTGCCCTCAGGGCTGGAGGGCCTGCTATAGGGGTGACTTATAAGTGACCTGGTGCAGTGTAAATGGCAGTGAAAGAGTGCATGCACCTTTTCACACAGGCTGCAATGGCATTCCTGCATAAGCCTTTGCATGGGCTCCCTATGGGTGGCAAAAGATATGCTGCAGCCCATAGGGATCCCCTGGAACCCCAATGCTCTGGTTACCTAAGTACCATATACTAGGGTGCTTATAAGGGAGCACCAGTATGCCAATTGTGGGTGAAAAACAGGGCTACCAGTATGACACAACAACATTTAGAGGAGGGAGAGCATAATCGATGGGGTCCTGGTTAGCAGGATCCCAGTGTACACAGTCAAGCACACTGACATCAGGCAGAAAATGGAGGTAACCATGGCAAAAAGAGGGTACTTTCCTTCAGAGACTTGATGTGATAAGCCTGGAGAAAGATCACTCAGTCAGTACACATACATACAGGCAGGAGTCCCCACTGACCAGTTTTGTGGCACTGAGGTTGTTAGATCTCTGGTGCCGCTATCACCCAGGGAATAGGCAATACTCTTAGTTTTCTGGTGTTCACAAAGTATTTTCCCATCTCAACTACGTCCTTACTCCAGCAGGTGAAGTAGGGGTAATAAAAGAGGTGGAGTATCTAGCAAGAGGACTGTCAGCCCACTCACCCCTATGGTTAGTGATTGGAACTAGGCCACGCCATGGTAGGGATTACTGGAGACTGAATGCCTGGGAACTGAAAGACTATAGAATAGCACATGAGATAAGGGTGGATATAAATTATACTTTAATGATTGCCACGTCGGCAATCACGATCAGGGAAACCTACAAGACAGTACTAAGGGAAAGGTCCCAGAACATAAAAGCATACAAGAAGGAAAGGGAGAAACTAGAAATAGAGTCCTTGGAACAACAGCTGCTTGAATTGGAAAGGGGCTCACGGGTAGGTGCAGATTCCCATGCCCTGCGCAAGATTGCACTCTTGCGCAAGGAATACTATGCACTAGCACAAGAGGAGGCGAAATCTCAGGCACTAGCGACACAACATCGCCTGTACGAGACAGGAGACGAGGCAGGTAGATTATTAGCTTGGCTGGGGAGGCACAAAGTAGAGATATGCTGAGTACACCATATTCAAGAGACTAAAGATAAAAGACAAGATACAGACCAGGGGATAGCTAGTGAATTTGCGAGAATTAGTAGAGAGCTCTACCAAACCCCCATCCCCAGATTCATCCCAAATAGAGGGCTATTTGGACAGGGTGCTGGTTCCACACTTGTCGACTAAGGACAAGGAATCTCTTGAAAGGGAGCTAGACTTGTCAGAAGTCAAAGAAGCCATATGCAAACTGAAACCGGGAAAGACTCCTGGGCCAAGTGGCCTCCCCATAGAACTTCTTAAGAACAATGCTAACTTTTGTAGTCCCTACCTTCTAAACATGTTTGATGAGGCCAAAGCGAAGGGTGCCCTCGCACGAGACCTTTGCAGAGAAATGATTGTGGTAATTCCAAAGGCTGGAAACCCCCCCCCACAGAATGTAACTCCTACTACCCAATCTCTCTTCTCAAAACTGAGACAAAGATTCTTGAAACGGTACATGCCATAAGTCTGAAAGCAGTCATAACTTTAATCCACCAAGACCAATCAGATTTTATGTCCAAGAAGTCATCAAGGTTTTACCCTCCACAGGCTTCATAACTGGATGGAAGCTGTGTAAACGAGAAAGGAGCCTCACGTGTTGTTATCCTTGGACGTAGAGAAGGCGTTCGACGAAGTCCATTGGCCCTTTATGATGAAAGCGCTGGAGAGATTTGGATTTGGGCCCAAATCCCTGGGTTGGATAACACTGTTATACTCAAACCCTGTAGCTGCAGTCCATGTCAATGGGGAAATCTCTGCTGACTTTCCAATTGAGAGGGGAAGGAAACGGTGATGCCCCCTCTCGCCGCTGCTGTTTGCTCTCACAATAGAACCTCTGGCATGCATAGCCCGCTCACACCTGAACATCACAGGCTTTCGCATACAGGATGAGAAGGGAGAGGATAAAAAAGATATTGTTACATGCAGATGACATCCTCTTATATATCACCCATCCTAGGGAGACACTGCCTCAGGTCCTTAGGAAATTTGAAGAATATGGCACTCATTCCAGATACAGGATCAACTGATCCAAATCGAGCCTCTACCAGGTGGGAGGCACTCCAGAGCAGTTATAATCACCAGGCACCTTGAATAAAGACACAGAGGGCTTTAAAAACTTAGGGATATATGTGATTCTAGACCGGGAGTGATGCCTTGACAGGAATGTTCGGAGGGTTCTTGCAGATTTCCATAAAGATGTGGAAAGATGATGGAACCTACCATTAACCCTGTTCAGTAGGACTGCAGTGTATAAGGTGATTACCCTACCTAAATTACTGTACACCTTTCAAAATAGGATAACAGACAAAATCTTCAATAGAGTGGGGGGGTCCGCAAACTATTATGAAACGGAAGACATCCCTGAGTAGCCCAACAGATGCTCCAACGCAATCCTTACAATGGGGTGATAGCCCTCCAGGATGAGTATATTACTGGGCAGCGCACCTCATCGTTATTAATTATTAGGAACATGGGATCACCCCACATACATGCTAGAGAGAAGCCAGTTTGTAAGTAAATCTGATATGCATTACCTCTACGGGGGAAAGGGAGGCAGAGACTACTGATGCCCACCCAACTGACTATAGAGGCATGGAGGAAAGCAGAGAAAAAGATGGGCTGGCATGCAAAATTAACAAGAGAAACCCCCTGATGGGAAGTCTCTTGACTGAGGGAGAATGGGAAACTTTGGGGATTTGATACATGGGACATGATAGGGATTTCCAAAGTAGGCAACCTGATCAAAGGTGGGAGACTCAAATATTCGATATTTTACAGAGGAAATACCATCTGACCCCTCACAACAATACAAATATATACAGTTTGCACATGCCTTGCAAGCAGATACTCCTCAGTTGCAAGACCAAACTTCTGCACCAGGGCTTCTTTCATGAGTGTGCATGAATCAGCTACCCCTTCCCGTAGGGTCTGGAGTGTATCCCTCCCTAGTGTTGGTACCAACTTCCTCCATCTGGTTCTGCATTTTCAGTACCTTTTCACAGGAGGCAGACCATTTGACAATGTTGTCTCCCACCCCAAAGCTAAGTGCCACTTTCTTAGGCAAATGATGGGTGTGACCCCCTGTAGATGCTTCACCATTGCTTCCACCATCCTCAGTGAGATTCAGTCCTAGCCTGGCCTACTTCTCTCTTCTCCTCTAGGTCAATCTTCTTCTCTGCCAGGACTAAGGCAGCCTGGCTTAGCCTAATGATCATTCTCTGACTATTTATCATGGAACTCTATCAGGCAGGCTGTGAGCTTTAAGGAACTCAGGTTGTGGGTGGCTTCACCTTTCACCCTTGAAGGTGCACATGAGAAGCTTCTTTGAGACAGAATATCATCTGCCTCCTCCTCTTCTTGGGTTTCTTCAATCTCTTCTTCATTCTCCTCTGTGGTGATCTGTGTTTGGGGGACTTCTTCCCAGGCCCTGACAGCTTTTTTGTAGGGTCCCTGACTGGCGTTCAGGCACATCTTCAAGTTCCTTCCTGGGCATGGGGCCTTCTTCTCCACTACTGTAAGACTAGCCAGCGTAGCTGGATCCAACTATATGTTGCCGTAAAGGACTTAAGGTGCAAAAACTAGGCTAAAAAAATAGGAAAATCAAACATGACCCTATAAAAGACCTTATGTTAATCAAAAATCAAGAGCCATTTTTATCCTGTTAATTAAATGTAGTTATTTTTAGTTTCAACCTTTAAAACTGAATGGTGCTGCTACACACAAGTTCTGGATCCCACCCCTAAACACCAGTGTGAGAAAGTGGTTAATTAGGTGGGTGGATAGGTGTCCAGGTCAAGTAATACAGGGCCTGATTTACAGTTCGGCGGATTGGTTACTCTGTCACAAATATAATAGATAGCTCATCAGCCGTAATGCAAGTGCTATTGGATATATTGCATTCGTAATGTGGCAGCAGGGTTATCCATCACATTTGTAACAGAGTCGCCCTCCACTGTACTCTGAATCCGGTCCTTAATCATTATTTTCTTAGTCCAGTCAAAGGTACAATCATATAACACTAATAATACAGTTGGCAGCGGGTTAAACAATACATGCTCCTAGCCCCTATCTCCTATTTTATATTCAAAAGAAAGTCATAGATCCCAATTTTGGGATGATGTGTGCACACATCACAGCACCTGCCACCAAGGTGCAATCCTTAAAAAAGGAACTGTGAAATATATAGATTTCGATGGTGCACCAATTTCAATAAATTTAAGAAAGTCCAATCAATCAATATAATTTCATTGTTGTCTTCTCTTTATTCTTCTTTTCTTTCAAAGTTAAGACACGTTCATAACAACATCAGCCAACACGTTTCATCCTCAAAACAGGACTTCTTCAGGGCTGTAATACAATAAATGTAATACCCTTACATTATGAGCCCACATAGGCATCATACGTTCAAAAACAAACATAAAACAATTAATATTAGCCTGTCACATTTAACTAATAGCTTAACATACAGACTAGGGATACCAACAATATCTACAATTAAATTTAGAAATCAAAAAATGAATAAAAGACATACTTTAATACAGATCTCACATACTTCTATCGAAAAAACATATATACACCCTATTACAACAACACAACTTACAGAGCTTAAAAACACACATGCATATAAACAAACTTTTTAAAAAATCTCCGCAATACTCCCAACCAACTGTTACCACAAATGGAGGTATTAATTTTAATAGTTTTCAACATACTTATGTTCGATGTAATATTATCCCTCTCATAGTCGGCCTGTACCATTTCCTTTGCACATGGTCACCAGAAAAACTATTTTATATAAATACATTAATAGTTGCACAAAGGAAGTCTTCCGTTTTTGTGTACAATATTCATGATTTCTATTATCAAACCAAATTAGAAAACACCCATACCTTTTCCTTTTTATTTTTAATCGATTTCCATCCTTCATGCTCAAAACAGTGATTGTACTGTGGGCAACATGTTGCCTACATTGAAAGTAATACCTAATGTAGAATAGAAATAGCCATATCAAACCAACAATATCACCATTATAAGTCACACATATTGTCAGAATCAAGCAAACCTCACCGCCACCACAAAGCAAAGCAACAGTATCATGTAATATGAAATAATAGTGCCCTGTCAGGCCAACAAATTTATCATCCAAAAATAAGCATATCTATTTACAATTCTGCAATTCTATTCTATTTTGACACAGATGTTTTATCCGGACAATCGAACTTAGACGAAATAAAACATAATACTCTATTATTAGCGACAGCCCCCTCCATTTTCTACCACAGTGCTCGGTAACTGCTTTATTGAAAATCCAATGGGGAAATTATTACCCCTTTCTGCCAACAAAAATACACTGAGTGAGCCCTAATATTATCACATGTTGTCAAAAAAGCCAATCTAAACCAACGGGCCCCTTATTCAAATGGCTTACCTTATTATCTTGTGTGGCTCAACATATCAATAATTTACCTTCCGCAACCCTTGTGACAGCCGTCACCGAGGCATAATACCGAATCCGAGCCATTGGTGGTGCTTTATTTACTCAGGACAAACCTGAAATTCAGTCCAATGGTGTGGAACTGCTGGTTGGATACTCTACAGGGTCGGCCTTCTTTAAGCTCTGGACATCTGGAGGAAAAGTTTTGAAATAGTTTCCAAACTCCTTTTGGTGCTCAAAAAACCACAGGAGTACAATTCCAAGGCCCCAGGACCTCAAAGAGGGTATTTAAAGACTCTAAAAGTGTCAGGGAGAGGGCAACAGCAAAGTCCAGTCGAGGTCTATTTGCCACTGGTCAGCTGGCATACTCACAAGAGTGTTCTCTTCAGCTTTTTTGTTTGTTCTTAAAGCCACCCAGAGGATCAAACTTTGATCCTTATTGATCTTTCTGTCCTGGGATTTCAAGTGAAATGAGGTGCAGCATGTTCAGTCTGCCTAGTATCTTTTCACAAGTCCAGCGATATTCTAATGAAAATGCCTTGGGGTGCCACATTTGTGCTTGGCACTAGCTAGTGTGTGGGGTGAATTTTGGGCACTCTCTAACAACTTGGTTAAAAGTTCCTGGGGTCAACCCTACCCATTTTTTCAGTATTTTCCCACCAGCTAAAATTATGTGAAGTTTGGATGGGGTGCAATCTCACAAAATTAAGTAAACACCATTTAAAGTGAAAATTGTAAATGAGGATGAAAGGACCATTGTTCCCATAATCATCCAACTTTTATTTTAACTGTACCTGAAGTACTTTTAAATAAACAGAATTCCTTAAGGTTTAAATAAAGGTACTATTGCCTTTGTTTCTTCATTAAGACCTTCCTCACACTAAGGTTGAGTCTGTCCTGGTAGTATTACCTTACCATGGTGGGGTAAGGAAGCCAATGAAGAAGCATGCCACATAATGTGGGTGAGTCTTCCTTATCCAATATGTTGAGTATTCAAGTATAGCAGTCCTTAAACTTTAGACTTCTGTGGACCGCCTCATTACTGTAATCCGGGGACAGCCACTAAGTCAGTATTGGAAGCAGGGGACCCCGGCATAAACAATTTCTAGGATTTGAACCTCGAAACAATACATACAATTACAAATCAAATATACACCAAAAATATACTCACATATTGAAATATTTAGTTTAATTCACAGTCAAGTATAGAAAAAAAAATACAACTTCTAATTTTGCATCTTTGAATGTATATACTTTATTATTGTTAATATATTAATTTTATTATTATTTAATTTTGTAAAACAGTTGTGGCCCGCTGTGTATGCCTTGTGGACCCCGGTATCCTCACACCACAGGTTAAGAACCACTGGTCTAGTAGTTTCTAGATCCTATGTAGACATCCAATTGAGACACTAGCAGCACCAACATTGCATCTTTTTGAGTTTGTTTTAAAATTTGTGATTTTTTCAGGATTTCACTCATGTTAAAAAACAAATCATACGGGGAGGGCAAAAACTATTCTGCATTACCATAAACAACAACCTAGTGGTAAATGAAAAGGTTTAAATGTTGAGACCTTAAATTAATGAAGTTGTTGTGTGTCAAGTCTAATTTTTAACTAAATGAAATACTAAATCAGGATATACGGCCCAGGAAAATTGCATTTCTGCCATTACTATTTATCTCCTGATTTAGGAGGTCATTATAAGCTGGGTGGGAACAGTGGGAAGGGCTACAACTACAATGCAATAAGGTTTTCGGGTATTTCTTCTGCTAAATAGAATAAACAACATCTCTAAGGAGATGGAATAGCAATATGTGCACATATTCCCAGTTCAACTACCAGTAATATGAAAGATGACCCTTTTAGCCTATTGCTTAGAGTAAGAAGGACTCAGTTATCGACAATGAAGAACTGCTAGCCAGTCAGCTGGATGATGGGGCGTCATACAGGAAATCCAAAACCATCTACCTTTGGAGCCTGGAGCACGGACGCCTGCCTGCTTGCCAAGACCAGTGTGCCCTGTGAGGAAGAGCTGGGTTCTGACATGCCCCAAAATGCTCTCCTGGATGCCCACTGCTCTGACTGCATGGGTTTGACTCATTTGGTAAGTCACTCTTAAGTCACTCTTTAAGTAGCGCTAGTGGCTTTAGTTTTGCGATGCTGATGGCCAGCATCCCCCTCTTAATATTTTTACAGCACCACTACGAAAAACATGTCAATCATGTCAGAGCTTTCTGATGCCCTCCGATAACAACAGGCATAGCTGGTGTTTAGAATGCCTACAAAACATATAGGCAGGACATGTCCCTTATTAAAACGCAATCATGACAGCTCTGACAGGAGGAGCATACGGAAAGTCTTTGAACGAGATGACCCTTGCGAATCGCTATATCAATACATCTTCGTGTGAGACAACTTCACATTCTCCCACTGGGTTTGCTCTCCCAACCTTCGAATCTAAAGATGATTTGTCAGAATGAAACGCATCAAGAACCCTATAAATACCAGTAAATGTCAATTCTAAATGTAAACGGCACTGCAGGTACCCTGAGGATGTTCTTGCACGCAACTATAAAATGTTCCTGGACCTACTTGGCTAAGAAGACCAGTCATTAGCAGAACATTTTCAGAGTGCAATGAGCTAAAATAAATTATTGGTTTTGTGTGTGCCTGAAGCATTTAACTACTAGCAGTTGCAGATTCATGTTTCTGTTTCACACACCATCTCCCCGGTTGCTATTTATTCATAGCATCACCGGATTGCAGCGAATTCCCAAAATAAACAGACACATGCCCCGCGTTGCTTTCACACCTTCTCTCGGGCTCGCTCTCTCCACTTTCCCGCCTCTCTGGTCTAATCCAGCCAAAGAACTCACTTCAGCTCCGACTTGAGGTCAAGAGTGGGGGCCGTGGAGGGCCTCTGACAAATGCGAGGTGGCTTTTCTTTTCAGCCTGCCAAGCTGCTGCCAGGAGAGATGTGATAACCTGCTCTGTGAGGTGCGATAATCCACTGTGCTATATCAGCTGTGAAGGGTAGGAGTTTTACAGGCTGGTGAGTCAGGCGCCCGGTGTGTTGCAGCAGAAAAGATTGCCAGACACCTTTGGATAGACAGGCTGCTGTTGTTATAAACCATTTACAGGAATGCCGACCCTTTCGTCTAAATGGGCACCCCACTGCTACATCAAACACTTAGCCTCGCAGATTTTCTTCAGCTGAGTTCTTAATGAACATCTGTCATTTTGTAACATTACTTCGGTCTGCAGTCTGAAACTGTTATTTCATGTTTACTCCCACGTTTAGCCATGTTTAATATGTTTATTTTCGTGCAATGCATTGCCTAAAGAATTATAGGAAGCAAGATGGCTGCGCGTCGGATCCACAGTGCTGCCTAGCAAAGGCTAATAAAACGTGCCTGCGGAAATATACCATTACGTAGGATGGGGAGGTGCTTTGAGAGTAGCACACTGCGATATTACGTCAGAATTTCGGTTTAACAGTTACAAGTGGTATCTATTTGGTGTGCAGAGTGAGCGTGTCCGTTTCGTACAAGAACTCAACTGCGAGAACGAAAATTCCACTTGTACGTTGGAGATGGTTATTAGTGTCTAATGATGTTCATCTTTCAAAAATGTATTTTTTTTTACTGTGCTCAACTTTCCATTGTTTTATGCTGCAGGTGGGTTCAACAGAAACTGCCTGCAGATGGTAATCTAGAATTCCTCCTAAACCGAACCTATGATCAGTGTTTGCAAAAGTTAAAGAAAAGAGATCTCCCTTCGGTGGTCATTCTAAAGCATGGATACTTGCAAACATTTTCCCATGGGCCGCAAAATGTGGTCTACGATGTGCATGAGGGCCGCACTGATGTCAGCATGGCAGTGGGGCATAGTGAGGGGAGAAGTTAAGGTGGGTGCTATTGCTAGCTTGGGAGATTCAAGTGTAAAAAGGAAATAGCTGGATTATTGAAATGGAATGAATAGAATTGCACAATGTGAAAGGAAAAAACCTGGGATCAGTCCTGGCTTCCCACTTGACCACATTGTGTGATGCTAGGCAATTGTCTAATTTCACTTTGCCTCCTTTTCGTTCATTATAACATATTAGACCACACTGAAATACATAAGCTCAGGATACGCGCTGTACATAACCTTCTCCTGTGCTTTATTTCATAAACTACAATGTTGTCCATATATAATAACCATCCAGACCACACAGAAGGTTCTGTGTAACAATTGACTTGTCTCTTACTTCAGTATTGGCATTGCTGTCAGGGCGGGAGGAGGCATGAATATTTCTATGTTCATTTTTTTAAAATATTGATTTAAAAAATACTTCTGAATGCAGTGATATCTCATATACTAAGGTGAAACATCTTCATTTTCACTAAACACACTTTTTTGAATTCTGAAGAGACTTTATCTTATTTTTCCACCTTTTTTTGTAAAATGTCTTGAAAAATATGAATGCTTCCTAAAGTTAAGTGGTGCATTACCCATCCTGTGTTTATTTTCTTCTACTTCATTTAGTTTAAATAAACACTTGCCTTTTATTTAACCCATTCGCTGTCAGGCATTTTCCCCCTCAGGTGCCAAGCCTTTTTATGGCTATTTGGGGCAGTTCGCCATTAGGCCTTCATAACTTTTTGTCCACATAAACTACCCACACCAAATTTGCGTCCTTTTTTTCCAACATCATAGGGATTGTAGAGGTACCCAGACTTTGTGGGTTCCCCTGAAGGAGACCAAGAAATTAGCCAAAATACAACAAAAAGTTCGTATTTTTCAAAACAATGTGAAAAAGGGCTGCAGAAGAAGGCTCTCGTTTCTTTCCCTGAAAATGGCATCAACAAAGGGTTTGTGGTGCTAAAATCACCATCGTCCCAGCTTTCAGGAACAGGCAGACTTGAATCAGAAAACCCAATTTTTCAACACAATTTTGGCGTTTTACTGGGACATACCCCATTTCTAAAAATTTTTGTGCTTTCAGCCTCCTTCCACTTAGTGACAGAAATGTGTGTGAAACCAATGCTGGATCCCAGAAAGCTAAACATTTCTGAAAAATAGACAACATTCTGAATTCAGCAAGGGGTCATGTGTGTGTAGATCCTACAAGGGTTTCCCACAGAAAATAACAGTTGAAATAATAAAATATTGAAATTGAGGTGAAAACAACAACCATTTTTCTCAATGTTTTTCTCTGTAACTTTTTCCTGCGATGTCAGATTTTTTAAAGCAATATACCGTTACGTCTGGTGGACTCTTCTGGTTGCGGGGATATATAGGGCTTGTAGATTCATCAAGAACCCTGGGTACCTAGAGCCAAACAGAGGTGTTTTTTGCAAAGTGCCTAGCTGTAGATTTTTGCCTCTAGCTCAGCTGGCACCTAGGGAAACCTAGCAAAACTGTGCATTTTTTAAAACTAGACACCCAGGGGAATCCAAGATGGGGTGACTTGTGAGGCTCTGACCAGGTTCTGTTACCCAGAATCCTTTGCAAACCTCAAAATTTGGCCCAAAAAATACTTTTTTCTCTCATTTCGGTGACAGAAAGTTCTGGAATCTGAGAGGAGTCACAAATTTCCTTCCACTCAGTGTTCCCCCAAGTCTTCCGATACAAATGGTACCTCACTTGTGTGGGTAGGCCTAGTGCCCACAACAGGAAATGCCCCAAAACACAATGTGGACACATCACATTTTCCCAAAGAAAACAGAGCAGTTTTTTGCTAAGTGCCTACCTGTGTATTTCGGCCTCTAGCTCAGCCGGCACCTAGGGAAACCTACCAAACCTGTGCATTTTTGAAAACTAGACAACTAGGTGAATCCAAGATAGGGTGACTTGTGGGGCTCTCACCAGGTTTTGTTACCCAGAATCCTTTGCAAACCTCAAAATTTGGCTAAAAAAACACTTTCTCCTCACATTTCGGTGACAGAAAGTTCTGGAATCTGAGAGGAGCCACAAATTTCCTTCCACGTAGCGTTCCCCCAAGTCTCCCGATAAAAATGAAACCTCCCTTGTGTGGGTAGGCCTAGTGCCCATGACAGGAAATGCCCCAAAACACAACATGGACACATCACATTTTCCCAAAGAAAACAGAGGTGTTTTTTGCAAAGTGCCTACCTGTGTATTTTGGCCTCTAGCTCAGCCGGCACCTAAGGAAACCTACCAAACCTGTGCATTTATGAAAACTAGACACCTAGGGGAATCCAAGATGGGGTGACTTGTGTGGCTCGCACCAGGTTTTGTCACCCAAAATCCTTTGCAAACCTCAACATTTGGCTAAAAACACTTTCTCCTCACATTTCGGTGACAGAGAGTTCAGGAATCTGAAAGGAGCCACAAATTTCCTTCCACTCAGCGTTCCCCAAGTCTCCCGATAAAAATGACACCTCACTTGTGTGGGTAGGGGTAGTGCCCGCGACAGGAAATGCCCCAAAACACAACGTGGACACATCACATTTTCCCAAAGAAAACAGAGGTGTTTTTTTGCAAAGTGCCTACCTGTGGATTTTGGCCTCTAACTCAGCCAGCACGTAGGGAAACCTACCAAACCTGCATATTTTTTAAAACTAGACACCTAGGGGAATCCAAGATGGGGTGACTTGTGGGGCTCTCACCAGGTTTTGTTACCCAGAATCCTTTGCAAACCTCAAAATTTGGCTAAAAAAAACACTTTCTCCCCACATTTCGGTGACAGAAAGTTCTGGAATCTGAGAGGAGCCACAAATTTCCTTCCACGCAGCGTTCCCCCAAGTCTCACGATAAAAATGATACCTCACTTGTGTGGGTAGGCCTAGTGCCCGTGACAGGAAATGCCCCAAAACACAACGTGGACACATCACATTTTCCCAAAGAAAACAGAGGTGTTTTTTGCAAAGTGCCTACCTATGTATTTTGGCCTCTAGCTCAGCCGGCACCTAAGGAAACCTACCAAACCTGTGCATTTATGAAAACTAGACACCTAGGGGAATCCAAGATGGGGTGACTTGTGTGGCTCTCACCAGGTTTTGTTACCCAAAATCCTTTGCAAACCTCAAAATTTGGCTAAAAAACACTTTCTCCTCACATTTCGGTGACAGAGAGTTCAGGAATCTGAAAGGAGCCACAAATTTCCTTCCACTCAGCGTTCCTCAAGTCTCCCGATAAAAATGATACCTCACTTGTGTGGCTAGGCGTAGTGCCCGCAGCAGGAAATGCCCCAAAACGCAATGTGGACACATCACATTTTCCCAAAGAAAACAGATGTGTTTTTTGTAAAGTGCCTACCTGTGGATTTTGGCCTCTAACTCAGCCGGCACGTAGGGAAACCTACCAAACCTGCACATTTATGAAAACTAGACACCTAGGGGAATCCAAGATGGGGTGACTTGTGGGGCTCTCACTAGGTTCTGTTACCCAGAATCCTTTGCAAACCTCAAAATTTGTCTGAAAAAACACTTTCTCCTCACATTTCGGTGACAGAAAGTTCTGGAATCTGAGAGGAGCCACAAATTTCCTTCCACCCAGCGTTCCCCCAAGTCTCCCGATAAAAATGATACCTCTCTTGTGTGAGTAGGCCTAGTGCCCGTGACACTAAATGCCCCAAAACACTTATCTAGACACATCAAAATGATCAAATAAAAACTCCCTGTTTTTGGGAGGGGGGGCACCTGCGTTTTTGGTCCTGGGCTCAGCAGCCATCTATGGAACCCTACCAAATCCAGACATTTCTGAAAACTAGACACCAGAGGGAGTCCATGGATGTGTGACTTGTGTGGATCCCCCAATGATTTCTTACCCAGAATCCTCAGCAAACCTCAAATTTAGCTAAAAACTCACCTTTTTCCCACATTTCTGTGTGGGATCACTGCACCCGGACAAATGTCCTACCTCCCAACATTACCCGCAGTCTCCTTGTGTAGGTGGGCCAAGTGCCTGTGACAGGGAAGAGCCAAAAACATGTCAAAATTGAGGGGGAACCAAAGCAGAACTTTTATTGGTATAGATAGGACAATGTAGGAATATTGTGGATTCCTGCAGATTCCAGAAGGTTCCATCACAAAAATGTGGGAAAAATGTGTGATTTCCAGCAAAGTTGGAGGTTTGCAGGGCATAGTGGGCAAGAAAATGGTGCGGGGTGCATGTGAAGCACACCACCCTGGAATCATCCAGATATTTAGTTTTCAGATGTGTCTGTGGCTTGTGGATTTTTCTACATGGCAGCGTCTCAAAGTAAAAAAAGTGCAGCCCTCACCATTCCAAGTGGGATGATTTTAAGAGTTACCAAGCTCCCATGGCCCAAATGTAAAACCAAAACCCAAAATAATCAAATGTCTTCTTGCTTGCTGTGGGATAAGATGTTTTAGTGTGCGGGGGAGAGCTGAAAGACTGTTACCCCCTTCAGTTGGGGTGGCGGCATAACCAGGCCCATACTGGTTGGTAGCCACCACCCCACTATTTTTTTTTATTTTTTATTCCATGCCATCTAGTACACTTTCTGCCCCCCTGGGGTGTGGATCGGGGGTAATTGCCCTATCTGCCTACTGGTGGGCAGAACAACTTTGGCCCCATTTATTTTGGGTGGGGGTATGGCCATGCCCCCACCCTCTTATTTTGAAAACAAATCTTCTCTGGTCTCTGGTGGGTTTTCTGCCCCCCTTGTGGGCAGATGGGCCTTCCAAAAATAGGCTAATCTGCCCCCAAGGGGGGCAGATATGGCCAACAGTAATGTGTCCCCATGGGGAGCGACCCTTGCCCAAGGGGCAGCCCCCCCAAACAAAACACACACACCAATCCCTGGTGTCTAGTGATTTCTGCACCCCTTGGGGGCAGATTGGCCTAACAAAAATAGGCTGCTCTGCCCCCAAGGGGTTCGATTCCCATACATAAAAACATAAAGTAAATATATATATATATATATATATATATATATATATATATATATATATATCTATCCCTGGTGTCTAGAGGTTTCTGCCCCCTCTGGAGGCAGATCGGCCTAATTAAATCAAATTAAATTAGGCCGATCTGCCTCCAAGGGGGGGCAGAAAAGCCCTAAAAATATTTTGCCCATCCGGGGAGCGGCCCTTGTCCAAGGGGCCGCTCCCCTTATGCGTAAGGATAATTAAAAAAAAAACTCCCTGGTGTCTAGTGGTTTCTGCCCCCCCCGGGGGCAGATCGGCCTAATTATATTAGGCTGATCAGCCCGGGGGGCCAGAAATGGCCTAAAAACTATTTAGCCCCACCAAGGAGCGACCATTGCCGAAGGGGTCGCTCCCTACACATAAGAGAAAAAAAAAGGAAAAAAAAGATCCCTGGTGTCTAGGGGTTTTCTGCCCCCCCGGGGGGCAGATCGGCCTAATAATATTAGGCCGATCGGCCACCAGGGAGACAGAAATGGCCTAGAAACAATTTGGCCCCCGAGGGAGCGACCCTTGCTGAAGCGGTCGCTCCCTAAATATAAAAGAAAAAAAAAAAAAAAACCCTGGTGTCTAGGGGTTTTTAGATCAGCCTAATTATATTAGGCAGATTGGGCAGAAATGGCCTAAAAATTATCACCCCCCTGGGGAGCGCCCCTTGCCCAAGTGGCCGCTCCCCTTATGTTCATTTAAAAAAAAAATCCCTGATGTCTATTGGGCATTTCTGCTGCCCGATCGCAGAAATGCTTGCAGAGACATGAAAGGAAAGGAAAGGCTTTTCCTTTCCTTTCTCTACTGGCCCCCTCCTCCTGAGTGGAAGAGAAATGCTGAGCATTTCTCTTCCACAATCGCGCTGGAAGCATGCTTCCAGCGCTATGAGAGGTGACCTCTGATGAGGTCAGCACGCTTTCGCGTGCTGACGCCATCAGACGTCACTGGGAGGGTCGGGGGGGTCAGAGGAGGTCGGGGTGGAAGTGGAAGTGATTCCCCTTCCAGCCCTGACCTGGTGGTTGGGAGGGCGGCCCTCGGTGGGGGGGCCTTAGCGCTTCCCCCGAGGGCCGGTAAATGGACGTAATGGTTACGTCCATGGCGCCTCACAGGCGCAGCCATGGACGTAACCAATACATCCATGGCATGCAAGGGGTTAACATCTTTCTGAATGTTTCAATTCCATCAAGTAAACAGCAGGCCAGTGCACATATTCTGCTGAGGGACGCATGTGAATTCAAGGAGGGCCGCATGAGGCCCATTGCCCGTAATTTGAGTATCACTGTTCTAAAGTGTGTAGGTGTTTTCAGATCAATCCTCAATAACAATACTTTCCAGTTATTGCATGTGACATTGACCTGCACCATACTTCTCCAGGGCTAACCCCTTAGACATGTGGCCATGTGACAAACTGAGTCTCCGTCTTGCATTCACACATTCCCATCACTGTAGAATCCTGTATTTCTATGTTCTTGATAAAAGATTCCATTCCTGAGAAATATTAAGGGCTTCATTATGAGTGTGGGGGTCCAAGGACCGACACACTCACGGTGACGGTCAGAATGCCGCACTCCAGGCGGTCCGACCACAATATTACAACCCTGGCAGGTTGACACGCCAGGGGACCGCCATCCCCGCCAGAAATATCGTTCCTGGTGGGATGATGGTAGTCTGAGTTGTACTCTGATTACAACTCAGCTTTCTGCCAACCTTTCAATGACGGTAACCCCACCATGGAAAGGCTGGCCGAAAGCCAGTGCCAGGGGCCTCGGGGGGACTCTGCACTGCCCCTGTCCATGGCATGGGCAGTGCAGAGGCCCCACTGCCCAGCACCATCAGGATGTGCACTGTCAGCTTTGAAGACAGTGCGCATTCCAATGCTCCTTTAGTGCTATGGTATTGGCCTGGGCTCCCTTAAGGGAGCCGAGACCAACATTGTAGTACTGTTCTCGCCAGTCTGGTCAGTGGGAAAGCATAATACAATGTTTAGCCCTGCAGGGACATTGTAATACGCTTGGGGGGTTGCCACTGGTATGGGGGTGGCATCCTCCCCACGAGTTTGGTGGTCGGCTCGTCCGACGCCAAACTCATAATGAGGCCGCTAGGGCCTCATTACGAGTGTGACGATCTGAGAACTGCCACACTCACAGTGACAGTTGGACTGCCGAACTCCAGGTGGTCCTGCTGCCATATTACAACCCTGGCAGGCGGACCCAAAAGGGGACCGCTGTCCCTCCCAGGAACATTGTTCCCAATGGGCTGATGGTGGTCTGAGTTGTATTCAGCCATGGCGGCACTGAACTCAGCGCTGCCATGCTGATTACAACTCAGCTTTCCGACAGCCTTTCCATGGTTGTCATCCTGCCATGGAAAGGCTGGCAGAAAACCAGTGACGGGGGCCACAGGGGAGGATCCTGCACTGCCCATGACCATGGCATGGGCATTACAGGAGCCCTCCTGCCCAGCACCATTGGAATGCGAACTCTCTGCTTTGCAGACAGTGCGCATTCCAGGGGGCTGTAGTGCTACGGGATTGACCTATGCTCCATTAAGGGAGCCGAGACCAATATTGTAGCACTGTGAATGCATAATACAATGTTTCCACTGGTCAGCCCGATGAGAACATTGTAATATGCTTATGGGGACGCCACAGGTATGATGGTGGCATCCCCCCCACGAGTTTGGTGGTCAGCTTGTCTGACCGCCAATCTCATAATGAGGCCCTTAGTGTTTATATATCCACCCCACTGTCAGTTACTGCCTTCTCGACCTTCCTATTCTTCCCCTCCCACCTACAGTTCTCTCCAAACATAACCTTCTTCAGCTCCGTACCTGCTACCCTGATCGAGCCTTAAGTGTCCTTTAATCATTCAAAGCTATGAGACAAAATGAATTTGCGTTCATACTGAACAACACACCTATACATCTGTTGGGCAACCTGTTTCTTTTCATGTATGCGCGGAAACAGGTATTAAATGAGAAAATGCATGGCCAACTTCAGTGCAGTTCCCCACACTGATCCTTCAAGTCCTGAACTCATGAAGGCCCCAATTATAAGTTGCAGGCTACTGGTAGGGTACATACTCTACACATGTAATTACCGTTATCATGTGGTAATACCACACCTATATTGTGCAGTTACAAATATAATGCCTTGGAAAGGGCCGACATAGAATTACTGTGTGGCATTCTGCAATATATTCCCTAGTTTGAGGGGTTTATTGCACACAATGGCCACCTGCTTAGAGGATGTGGGATTTTTTGTGTAGGGTTTGGGGAAAGTGGGATAAATGATGCATAGGAGAAGGAAGGGGAAGACTAGCTCTGGTACCTCGCCAGAGTAAAATACTAGGCAGGGTTGAGTTCTTAGGCCTGACTGTTGTTGAAGCTGAAGCCTCAAACAATTTTACCAGCCGGGTTTTCTGCCCTGTAAAATCAAGTCCATTGCTCCTGCACCCAGGAAAACCGAATGCAGGAATTCTGGGCTGGTTGTGATTGGTCAGAGCAGAGTTATACACAGGAATTCTGCTTTACCCAAATTGCAATGAGTACCTTTGCCTGAAACATTCATCTAGAAAAGGAACTTCCTTAACCTTTATTGTAAGCATATCTCCACAAACATGTTCAGAGTCTCTTCAGATGGTAAGCATTTATAAAGTCTATGATTCATGAAAATTATTTCTCAGCATGACCTGTGATCCTGCTCTTCTTCTGAGAAACTTTGATGTCCTGCTATCCTGGCCGGATGTGTGCCTCCACAATCCAACGCCACCGTATTTTGGCAGCAATAGTTAGAGTCGCAAGAACTAGTGAACTATTACAGTCATGTGACTCCCTTATCTTAGAGCAGAGGCAAAGCAGGGATCATGTCCAGCAAGTACAAGGACTAAACCAAAAGAGTCTTTTCCTGCCATGACCTGAAGTGCCCAAAAATAGAAACTTATTGATATCCTGAGATTTGCTGCTATCTTTCTGTCGCTACTCCCTCTGAGCCAGGGATTATCTTAATGCACTTTCTTTATCTTTAGCTGTAGTGTGTCAGACTTCGACTTTTAATTAAAAAATAATTTTACTTTTTTGGTGGACTAACATCCACCCTACCCAGAAGAGCTCCAGTTCAACCAGCAATGAAAAATCATATTGCTACATTTTATGTTAACTATCCTCACAGCAGACCACAATACAATACAGTGGTTTGGCAAGGGCAGCATAGGCCCTATTGTAAGTAAGGAAAGTGTGACCCCGTCCTCTTGAAGGGTATCAAAAACTGTATTATTGTGATGACGTGGTCCCTTGCAGTCCTGGGGCCGGTGCCAATTCACCTGCTGCATTAATGAGTGTTACGCCACTGACATAACAACTTCTAAAATCAAGATGACTGACAAGCATGCCACAGTAAACACTTTGAGAAACTGTAGTATGCATTTTTCTGAGTGATGATTACCTATTGCTATACTGTTTAAGAATATGAAATATATTATTGTTTTACTTCTGTACCTTCCTGGATCCTCAGCATCTGTATTCTGGCGCAGTCCTAGGTGCTGAATTTCGAAAGTGGTGGGGCATAATTGTCTTCCTTGAGTTGAACAGAGAGAGTGAAGCAAGCAAGCCCAATTTCCTGTTAAAGGGTTAGAGAGAAGGGAATTCTCCACACCTATACAAATTTGGAAATATAAGTGCAAATGGCACATTCAAAAGCACAGTTTCCACACAAATTGGTTTAAAATCTAGAGTTACTGAAGAGACATTAATGAAATGTTACAATTCTTTTATGGTGTAACAGGGAAGTCCTATTCTCCTTAGAACAGTTTGTGGTTCACCATCCTTAAGAAAACCTTCAAAAAATGGTGGCAAACAATGTGGTTTTCGCACTTTCACTCTGTGCTAGGTTTTTTAAAGATTTCCCAGGTACCACTACCATCTTTGATCATGGCTTACATTGCATTACTGCATAGATCATCAAATGAGAGCACTGACTTCTCAGTACTATTAAGTGAAAGTGGGCGAGTCAACAAATTGAAAGGGAGAGCTGAACCAATGCTCTGGCTTTGCTATAAGAACCTTTGTACAGGCCATGAAACAGTTTAACATGTAAATTGTGCAACAAACATAATGTGAAATTGTCGTAGTTTTGACTCTTGCTCCAGGCAAGACTGCTGGTTAAAGGATGACAGTACTTTTGTTTGTAGGCGACTATGCCTATCCTACAACAAGTCGCAACTGTTGTCCCAACCTTACTGGCTCACTAGCAGCACCTCACCAGAAACACAATAGTAAAAGGTGATTTGTGGCAGTCTTTACGCATGGACTCAAGAATAAGACATCTCAGTGAGTGTCGTGGTTAAACGGAAATTACCCCTTTCTCACAGATATATCATGTCTCATACAAACACAGGTAATGACAAAGATGCAGTAAAGTTTCAATAGTTTTTATTTAACATAACTGCAATTTGCGGTAAGTTGCATGGGCTGCAATGATTAGGATAATGAATAACGCAAGAAACAGAATTGTGAAGACGAGAGACATTATTACAAAGACCCCCACCATCTTGCAATGCATAAGAAAGACATACGAGATGTAGTGTACCCTAATACCCTAATATGAGAGGCCTAATCTCCTACCTAAAGGAGAGCTGGGTTTGTTAAACCTAATCTGCCAATGCCATGCCCATGAGAGGAGCCCCCAATGCTCGTTACCTTGGAATGAGGTCTCTATCACAGACTCCGCTGGGACATGAAGACTGGGTCAGCGCCAAGACGATATGCAGCATCGATAACAGCGATGGTGGCGATGCCCTCTGGTCGGAATCCCTCTGATTATCTATCTAAAGTGTGATGTATTTATACAGATCTACAAGGACCCCTGACATAGGTGTGTTCCCAAACAATAGATAACAGACATGCTTGGGACAGCAATTAATATAAACAATCCCTCGAAAGTATAGAGAGGGAAAATCCTGAAGTGTAAACACCTGGGGCCATATGTACGAGCACATTTTCCCATTGACACAGAATGGGAAAAACCCTTTGCTACATCTGGCCCCTACTGTTTGTTTGTCTTTGTTGCTTGATCTTGACGCCTTAGCGCAGTGACACTGATAATGCAAAGCATAACGAGTGGCCTAACTATAAACAAGGCAGCCATCTTAGAAGAATTAAATAATTAAATGGGCTAAGACAGAGCAAGCTAAGTAGGTTAAAAGTCACTAGGTGATGGGGGCACGAGTCTGCAAGCCAGAGGCTAAGCTAACTCCTGTTATCCCATTAAAACGAACTAGGATTCACTACAAAATATGACAAAGCCTCTCCAATGTTATAAAAATTTATATTTCTTTAACAAGCTGAAGCATTTCAGTTTAGTACATTAGATTATATCATACATTAAGAGGCATTTACTAGACGTGATAGTACCTTAGTACATCCGATTATATCAATACAAGTATTTAGTAGAAGTGATAGTTTTTTATAAATGCACTTAGAAAGATTCATGCAACGACTCCCTACTGGCCACAAAACAGGCAGTGAGCTCAAAGGCAAGTCTTTTGTCATCTGCACCCTAAATGTGGCATAAATTGTTATTATACATGGAGCAACATTAAGGTCAGCATGCATCCTGAACTCATGAATTTGAAGATGCTCTTATGATGAAGAAAAGGAAGCGTAGTGAAATAAAATAATTACAAAGACTCACACAGTCCAGTGAACACTGAGGCTGGGATTGTTAACAGTTTTTCAGCTTTCACACTGAGCAATTCAGCCACTAGATTGTTATCTATTTCTCCCTCCCATTCTACTTCATCTCTATCATATCATACCATATGCTCTATCTTTAGTTTTGGGACATGGAGTGAGAGCGTGGATAGGAAGCAAAAGTTACACACTTTCCATCTCTACAGGGTTTACAATTTTTCTTTACCCTTAAAGTTACATGGCAGCTTTTGTGGGATAACTCGCAAGTGGAATGTTTTTTTAAAAGTTAAGTCAATTTCTAAATGAATCAAAAATTGCCTTTTCTTTGAAAGGCTCTGGCTCTGGTATCCAAGTTTATTTGTCCTAACCCTAGCATTACATTTAGAAGATACCGCTCCTTTGAGATAGGTTCATAAAAACAGAGGTGACTATGAATAAACAGAATACTGACATTGATATCAATGTTTTTTCTTGCTTGTGGTAGCTGTAAGGAATGCAAACCTAGTACCAATGTAACCATCTTGTCACAGTTCCGGGTGTTTCTGTCAGGACTCTGGGCGGAGCACCCCATGAGATCACAGAATTTCTCCCTATGGATGTAGTGTACCGAAGCAGAAGAGCAGCTAAAGGCATACACCAGGAATGAACAGCTATAGTAAAGCACAGGAACAGGATAGTGAAGGCAGAGCAACCTTAGTGTGAACAAACAGGGAACCGATCAGTAATGGACAACCACACTGGGGTTACCATTAAGGTTGTACACAGGTAAGGCTCAGAACTTCCCACAGCAACAGGAAACATCAATGCCTCTGTGCAGATTACTCGTACAGAGAGTCACCCCACAAACCCCATAGAAAGGAGGCAGCAGAAGTGATTCTGTCTCTGGACTATTAGGGCACAAACAAGGATTGTACTTACATACACGAGAAAAGCCCTTGTGGGTCCAGCTGGAGACACAGTGGCAATTCCTGGAAAACAGCAATGGCACACGGTCACAGTTAGGCACTTAAGACTACATACAACACTAGACAAAGGATGGGGCAGGAATTGCCTCCTGGAAATCAGAAGCCAACCTCAGTCCAAAGGAAAACACTTATACACAGGTGAGGACTGATACTACACTTACCAGACACAAGAACTCAAAAGGAAATTACAAAGAAAGAGCTAGAAAGGAACCTAAGAACTGAAGCTCAAAATATACACAGGGATTCAAGGAAACTGTAACAAGCAAGAGACAAACTACAAGAGATCTAGAGGCTGTTGGAATCACAGAGAAAGAGGACAGAAACTAGGGGCCAAGTCTGAGACACAGAAGAGAGGTTACATGTGTGAGGAAGAAGCAAAGGAATAAGTATAAGGAAAATAATTCCAGGAACAGAAGGCACCAACAAGGAAGCAAAGCAGAAACAGGACTGAAAAACAGGGAACAGGCTCTGGCTGAAGCAAGCAGGAACAGGACTGAGAAACGGGGACCAGGCTCTAGCTGAAGCAGCAGGAACAGGAATGAAAAACAGGGAGCAGGTTCCGGCTGAAGCAAGCAGGAACAGGACTGGAACACAAGCCAACAAAAGGTGTCTGGTACACAAGGGAAACAAACTCCAGTGCACAACAGGGAGCTTCAAGAAATGCTCCAGTTCTAGGCAGCAGCAAGCCTATGGCAGAGTCACATGAATGGGCTGCACAAGAGTGATCACAGGTGTGTGCAGTTCCAGTCTCTCACAAGTCCTGGAGGAGAGAATCCAGTACAAAGGAACAACAGGACTATTCCCATAGGAAACAATGGACAACAGAATACAGGTCTTACTGATTACCAAGCAGTGCATTATGGGACCTGAAGTCCATGGAAGCAAATGTAGGTCTTCAATAGCATTCCATATAGAGATGGGAAGCAAGCAGGAGTCAGAAAGGAACTCTGGATGCGTGTTAATGGTGATTCCCAGGCTGCAGATAGTCCATTTACAGTGCCCCCCAGAGATGGAATGATAGAGTCGTAACATAGTTACACAGTCCCGTACACTAAATCACCAGTCAAAAAACAGTCAGTTCCACACATGTAGATCAGATTATGTCATTTAAGTAGCAATATGCCCATGTCTATTATATTTTGTGAGGAATATGATTCATTCAGCAAAAAAGAGAGTAATGTAACATCTAACCCATCTTATCCTGTAGTACACCATTTTCAGGAAAGACATAACAGTGATGCCACATTACTTAGACTTTTTTTTATAATTGACAGAGTGACAACCAAAGGGTGGGAACAGAGAGCTTTCCTTGCAATGTTTGGAACTGAAGTACAAAGTAAAATCTGAAACTATATTTCCTACAGATCTCAATTCAGATAAAGAAGTAATTTAATTCTTGAACTATACAGTTATTCACTATACCCAAGGGATGCCATAAAGATGAATGTGTAGTTCTTCATCGGCGTTGAGACCAAATGGAATCTTAGTCCTCAGCTTCACTATGAACTTTGACTCTAGTTGGCACAGTTTTAAAGTTCTATCTCCGCCTCTTTCATTCATTGGAACAATGGCTACTCCAATGTAGCCCAGTGTTCTCCAGTCGTTGTTGTGGTATTGTGAGTCAAGATTTTCCATTGCATAGTTTTGGTCTTTGTTACAGACAGCCCTTATGTGTTCCAATATTGTTGTTTTTTTAATTTACATGCTATATGGCCTACATATTTCAACCCACATTCACATTTTAATACGTAGACCACATGGATCGTCTCACATGATTTTTTTGGTGGATTCTGTATGTTTGTCCTAGGGTGTCCTGCACTTCCTTCCTATTTTCTCTTATATGGCATGCTTTGCATTTCAGACATTTTGCAAAACCCTCACCCTTGTTATCCAACCAAATTTTATTCCTCTCACTAATAAAATTACTTTTCATCAGTTTATCTTTAATCGAAGGGGCTTTCCTGTAAGTGATACTCTGTTTTGTTCCTATCAACAGTCCCATATCTGGGTCTCCTTTTAAAAGGTTCCGTTGTCTATCCAGAATTTTGCAGACCTCTTTGTGTCCTTTATTATCTGTCATGATCATTCTTATTGTTTGTACCTTATTTTTATCCAACCCTTCTTTTCCTCTTTGTATCAATCTTTCAATTCTTAGGAGCTCTTGCACTTTTCTTGCCCCTTGTTTTATGTGTCATTTGCTCTATTCCTGCTTTTCAAATCTTTGTTGTACACCCTTTAAATGTCCCTTCATATTGTTGTCATTTGAGCAGTTCCTTCTTACTCTTATGAATTCACCATAGGGTATACTCTTGATCAAATTTTGTGGGTGAAAACTGCTCCCATGTAAAACACAGTTAGTTGAGCTGGGTTTGTGAAACATTGTTGTTTCCAAGGTGTCTCCTTGTGCATAGACTTTAATATCCCACAATTTTATTTCAGTTTTGATGGTTTTATATGTAAACTGAAGACCAATATCATTAGCGTTCAAAATGTTGAAGAATTTATACACACACACCCACACCCACACACACAAAACAAAGGTTAAAGTACCATTACAGTTAGGTGAAATGTTCAGTAACAATGTAACATTTTAAATTTAAAAAAATGCAGAAATTCACTAGCTATAGTTATAGCTATCGCTGGTAACTATAACTCTTGCTCTCAGCTTACTATAATTCATACACGTGCCATGCACAGTTTTCTTATCATTAATTTAATTGCAAATGTTGCAGTGATATTATCAATATTGTCATAGATGAGGTCATGAGTGATGTAATATGTGGGGTAATTAGCACTGCATGGCAAGTGTGTGAGTTATAGTTAACGTAGAGCACGAATTATGTTTACTTGCGAAAACTGTAACTGGTGAATTTCTTTATATTTTTTTACTTTAAAATGTTATGTTGTTACTGAACATTTCACCTAACTATAACGTTACTTTAACCTTTTTTTCAGTGAATTTCTTGGGTGTTCTTTACATACAGTAATATTTTATTACCATCTGTAAAGCCAACCTCATGCTGCAAGGTTTCTGTGGGGCCTGGCCTGCAATCCCAGGCAGCCAGCCCCACGCTGCACATGGGCTTCAGCCGTACACAGAAGGGGGTTAGCCACAGGGTCTTGCCTTGTGGCCAGGCCCTGTGGCCAACACATTTGGAAGCAACTAACCCCACATTGCACACGGCCTTTGGCCGTGCACAGTGGAGAATTGCCCACAAGGCCTGGCCAACCCACTTCAAGGCAAACAACCACACGTAGGCTGCCAACCCCATGCTACACACAGCCTTTGGCAACACAGCATAGGATTGGCCTTTAGGCCCCGGGACCACATCCTCAAGGGCCAAATGTAATAAGATAAGGGGATGGGGCTGCCCGGCCCCTCTGCAGAGCCATATCAGGCTTCAAGGACCTAATCCCCGTGGCCAAATGTAATAAAAATAGGAGAGTGTCATGCAGTCCCCCCACAAGCCTTATTAGGCCTTAAACACCCTATCCCCTGGGGCTGCATGCAATTATAAAGGGGAGGGAGGACACACAGTCCCCTCCCCAAGCTTTCTCTGCCTAGGGACCCCATTCCACAGGGTCAAATATTCTCAAAAAGGCCTGACCCGAATTAGGCCCTGGGAATGCTCTGCCAGGTTCCCACATGGTGTGGGAGCCAGCTGTGCTGTTGCTTGGGGGAGCAGCTACTTCCCTACCTGTACAAGTGCGGGCAGGGCAATAGAACACAAGTCAGCTCCTAGCCTGCAAGACCATTTTTAAATCTCCAGCCAGTTGGACGCAGACTTGATGTTTGGCGTGAGAATAAAAAGTGGTCCAGACAGATGGGAGCAAGCACATGTTGCGTACTCGCAACAATGGCGTTCTGGTAACTGGTGAACGTCGCAACTGCTAAATTAATCAGCTCTAAAGGATACGATTTTTCAAGTTTTGGTCATTCAACACTGAAGGAAATTGACATATTTGGGGTTTCATTTGACAGTCATACAAGGAACAGTACCTACCTTTTGAAGCTACATATCGTTACTTAGGATTGGGAAATATATAAGAGCCCTGAAGAAGTCTTTGGGAACTAGAAGAATTCCCCATGACGAAACACGTGTTGGCTCGGAGTGTTTTCCATGAATGATGCTGTAATCTGAAGATATAATCTAATAAATCTCTGGATTGAAGTGGACTTTCTATGGATTGATGTGAAATTTTGGACTGCATTCCTTTGAACTTAACTCACTTGAATTTGACTTACTGGTGTTATAAATTTACTCACTTGATTTTTGACCTCTATTTGTGAATTTGTAATTTGGACTAGGGGGCCTCACATTGTATCACGTATTATTGGTTTTGTTTAAACCTCTGAGGGATGGGTGTTTTCCCTTGTGTAGGCAACCCTTAATGATATACTTGGCCGAGTAAGTCCCTAGCGCCATTAATCCCCTGTTACTACACCCCAATTTTTCTAGCAAGCACATGTTGGGAAACTACTGTGTCCGAGGGGTAGGCTCCCTGGGACACAGTAAGAGAGCAGGCCCAGGGGGATAGGTTCCCGGGGGTCAATAAAGGCTCAGGTAGGGGGGCAAAGTGCCCACCTTTTAATTTAGGTTACGGCCTATGGGTATAGGGTGGCTTGGGGAGGGTGGCTGCATGCCCCCTTCCCTTTATTTACATTTTGGCCCCAGGTAATGGGGTCCCTGGGCCATAGGTGGCTCAGGGAGGTGGGGGCGTGTGGCCTCCTCCACTTTTTTTACAAAATCAGTCCCAGAGGATGGGCTACCTGTGGCCACCATTGACTCGGTGAGGGGGCCACACTTGATCCTTGTGTCTCAGAAAAGCTGTGACAACAGCGAAGCACATGTCATGGGTAGCTTTTATTAATTCCAGGTTAGTTTGCATGGTATTTTACCATTCCAAACCTATAATACTGTGCCTGGAGTGGTAAAATGATTTTCTCATTTTGCAGCTCGGCATGTAAGGCACTAGCTAATGCTATGCTTAAAGACTTTGCTATATCAATGGCAACATACTTTGGGCCTGATTTAGAGATTGGCAGAGGGGTTACTCCGTCACAAATGTGATGGATAACTTGTCCACCTTATTACGGTCTCCATAGACAATAATGGGATTGTAATATGGTGGATGGAATATCTGTCACATTTGTGATGGAGTAGCCTTCTCCGCCAAACGCTAAATCATGCCCTCTGTCCCTTTCTCGTGGATGGCACTGTGCTAATCCTTTCCTTAAAAACTTTGCTATTGTTATAGGGTGCTCTATATAGGAGCTGCTCTCTACCTAAACTTAGGAACTACCTAGAGTTCTCTGCTTCTTTTTTGTATAATGTATGTGGCACTCTAAGCTTGAAAGGATATTGTTTTGACTTATACTGGGTTCTTCCATGCATCTGGACAAAGGTAAATCTCTCTGAAGAACTGTAATACAACAAAATGTGTCAGGGGGTGCTTTTATTCATTTGATGTTTGCTTGGATGACATTTTACCAATCCAGAGCTGTAATACTGTGCCTTGAGTGGTGAAAGGCTTTTGGGAACTATCTAGAGTTCTCTGATTCTTTTTTGCATAATGTGTGCTGCACTCTAAGTCTGAAAGGGTATTGTTTTGACTTACAATGGATGCTCCCTTGTGTCTAGGCAAAACTAAGCCTCTATGAAGAGCTGTAATGATAGTGAAACATGAGCTGGGGTTGCTTTTTTTAATTCCATGTTAGCTTGGATGGTATTTTACCAATCCAAAGCTGTAATACAGTGCCTGGAGTGGTAAAAGGCTGTAGTCATTTTACATCTCAGCATAGATGGCACTAACTAGTCCTATGCTTAAAGACTTTGCTGTATTAATGGCACAATACTTTATCCCATTCTAGCTCGGGGTAGATTACACTCTGCTACATCAATGCTAGAAAAATAGACATTTGAGGTGAGAAGATTAAGAGTAGCATTGGTGTTGTGGAGTGCTCTGTATAGTAGCTGCTTCCCACCTACACTTGGGAACTACTTAGAGTTCTCTGCTTCTTTTTTGCATAACTTATGCAGCACGCTAAGCCTGGAAGGGAATGTATTTGCTCTCAAGTCATTTTAATGATTTCTTGCGGTGTCCTCCTTTCTCATGCTGTTCAACACTGTCAATAACAGAACATTACAATAAGCCAGGGCTCTGGTTGTGTTTGTTTTGAAATATCTAGCTACTGGATATACTCCTCTGCTTTTCTGATAGCCCTATTGTGTTCCAGTACTCTTTTCTCCACAGGGAAAATTGTACTGCCCACGTGCCAAACAATTGCAGGAATTGGGCAAAATTTTGTTTGAAAAAGGGTAGTACCTGAAATGTGTTTCTAAATAAATGCAAAATTATTTTGGATCCTGGAGTTATACGTAAGTAAGTAGGGTAGTAAGATGTCAACTTATATTTAAAAAACATTGAAATTCACTGAAAAAAAACAAAGGTAAAAGTGGATTGGAACATAGGTCTTCTAATAATAAAAAACGTAAAGTTTGAAAAACAAAAAAACACTGAAATTCACTAGTTATATTGACATTAGTAGAACTTGCACCACCTTAGATTTCAGACTTCATCAGTGATGTAATATGCGCAGTCATAAGCAGGGCATCATAGTGATGCAAGTTATATTTTTTGTTTTAAAAAAATATAAAGGGATTTTCTTTTTGAAAATAAAAAAAAGTGAACCCCCTGCCATGGGAGTTTTCATCCATGGCTTGGGGGTTACTTTGTAATTTTAACTGTCCCTCATGAGTGACTTGGCCATTTGACTGGTGACTCTAAATAGGGTGGGCAGATAAATGGCCAAACTTCTGTTGACCCTTACTCTGTTGGACCGTTGGACTTGTATGTTGGTGACAGAGATGGAGCAGTCTCTGCCGTCAAAATGCAGTTGGTCCGCCCAACTTTAAATGTGTCGGCGGACCATCAGTTTGGCAGAGAGGGTACTCCTATGCCATTGCAACGGAGTACCTTCGCCACTAATCTATAGTTTCCATAATATTAAATACATGCAATTGATAAACCAGATATACAATTTATACTCTATGTACAATGTGCATCATTTGAAATAGCTATATGAAAAGTCATAAAAAAAGATTTTTGGTTCCACCAACTAAAAGGCATCTTTTAGTATCACAACTTAATAAATCCGCAACAGCATTTACATTATGAATCATTTATTTGCATCGCTATGTCCTTCAATTTGTTTCCAAAAGATTGGCCCGAGATGCCAAAATGAAAGCAAGACTTTGGTCAGGCCAAAACAACAACGTCATTGGTATCTGACTTGAGAATCATTAATGCTACTAGGTATTGCCTAACTCCCAAGAATCTATTGATTAGGCAAATCAATTTTTTCCTTATGTCATATGTGATAGAATAAAAAGGTAGATGTTCCTCAGTTTCTGTTACTAGTTTAGACACCGGACTCACATAAAAACTGTTCACATATGTAAGCCATCTTGAACAAAAGCTGTTGAGGGGTAAAATCTCCTATATGAATTTTATGTTTAGGGATTTTAGTGCTGGGAGCATGATGTTGCACCAGTCCTAGGACAGATAGGAGAATGGCCATCCCACATAGCTCCCAAGTTCAATGAAAGGAGCCAGTCCTTCACAAATCTAAGCCATGGTATGCTACAATTTTAATCCAGGGCTCTCAGCTATGCATCCTCATACAACCTGAGTTCAGGCAGAAGTGGATCAAAGTCTTCACCAATACATTAGAGGTCAGAGGTTAACTAAATGGGATAGCTTTCTGAGTCCAAGATCAAGAAACAATGGAAGCATAGGAGCGGAGGAGTTGTCTGTGGCAAGCTAATCAACAACTTCACAAATTTACTCTTTGCTGTAGTCCGAATTATATTCCTCGATTCTCAGCTCTGAAGGTTGTCAATCTGTGCAATTTCAGGACAGATGCTGCTCTATGTTGCACTATTAAGGAGCTCTTCATAATTTGCAGGGACTAGCAGAGTGTATTGACTAATTTTATCCCAAAGTAATCTAAACTGTTAACTCTCTCAAGAGGCGTTTCTACCAGTGTCATACTCCCTTTTAATGACCTTTGTGGATTGAAGACCATAAACCTTGGGGCTGATTACAAGTTTGGTGATAGGAAAAACCCGGCCGCCAAACTTCCCATGAGGAGACCGCCACAGTTCTGGCGGGCTTGCAACTGGCCCATTACAGGTTTTCCACTGGGCTGACTGGTGGAAAACATATGGTGGCATTCTATTCAGCTCCACATGGAGCCGAGTCCAATGCCGTTTCACAGGGGGCCCTCCCAACACCCTTGGAATGCGCACTGTCTGCTAAGCACACAGTGCGCATTCCAATGGTGCTGGGGAGGGGGGCCCACAGAACTTATTCTCTGCCAGCCTTATCATGGTGGTTGAACACCCATGAAAAGGCTGGCGGAGAACATGGTTGTAATCAGTATGGCAGCTGTTTGAAATGGCCCTTTTTGTAGGGTTATCCACAAACATTTTGCCTTCTTCCTCCTATTTTTGTGATCTGTTTTTGCTGGTTTATTGTCTCTGCACACTTTACCACTACTGATCAGTGCTAAAGTGCAAGTGCTCCCTATGTAAATGGTATTGGTGATTGGTTTATCCATGATTGGCATAGTTGATTTACTAGTAAGTCCCTAGGAAAGTGCACTAGAGGTGCCTAGGGCCTGTAAATCAAATGCTTCTAGTGGGCCTGCAGCACTGATTGTGCCACCCACATGAATAGCCCTGTAAACATGTCTCAGACATGCCACTGCAGTGTCTGTGTGTATAGTCTTGCACTGCCAATTTGACCTGACAAGTGTACCCATTTGCCAGGCCCAAACCTTCCCTTTTATTACATGTAAGGCACCCCTAATGTAGGGCCTAGGTAGCCCCAAGGGCAGGGTGCAGTGTATGTTAAAGGTAGGATATGTACTGGTGTGTTTTACATGTCCTAACAGTGAAATACTGCCAAATTCAGTTTTCACTGCTGCAAGGCCTATCTCCCTCATAGGTTAACATGGGGGCTGCCTTTAAATATTTTTAAAGTGCAGTATCCCTTTGAGAGCAGATAGAAGTCTGGAGTTTTGAGTCTCCGAACTCACAATTTAAAAATACATATTTTAGTGAAGTTGTTTTTTGATTGTTGGTCTGAAAATGGCACTTTTAGAAAGTGAGCATTTTCTTGCTGTGCCTCTGCCTGCTTGTGTATTTCACATCTGGGTCAGATTGACAATTGGGCTGATGTGAATTCCCTCTAGACAGTGACACAAAGGGAGCTTGGGTGTAACCTGCATATCCTGATGAGCCATCTTGCTAGAGTGGAGGGAGGAGTGGTCACTTACAACTAAAAGGGATGTGCCTGCCCTCACACAATGCAGTCCCCGACCCCATGGGGTGTGTCTGGGGCCAGGCCTGGGCAAGGCAGGATCTTGTGAACAACAGAGGCTCTCCTTTGAAGTATGTCTACTTCAAAGGCAGAACTGGGTATAAGTGGTGGACCCAAAATCCCAGACGTTTAGAATCTTTCTGGATCAAGAGAAACCTCTGCCAAGGAGAAGAGCTGAAAAGCCAGAGGAGGAGTAGTGCCCCTTTGCTGTGTTGATTTGCTGTGTTGTCCTGCAATTGCTGTTTCTGCCATAAAAGAGAGCAAAGGGTGAACTTTGCTGTGTATCGTGTTTAAGAAAGTTCTCCAAGGACTTGGAGTAGAGCTTGCCTCCTGTTGGAAGTCTCAGTTTCATCTGCCTAAGGCACTGGGAACTGTGTGTTTGTGCTGTTCAAGAATAAAAACCACAGTGACGCTGCCAACGACGCCACCACTGAGCCGCTGCTTGCACTGTGACCTGTGGGCCCCACACTCCAGCAACGCCTTGCTCGCACTGTTGCCTGGGCATCACTGATGCTGCCGCTCCTGCTGACACCTGCGCCACTGCCTGCATCGTGTCCTGTGGACACCGCTTGTGAGGTACATGAAGCACCGTCCCGTCCCACACTGCAGCCTCGGCTCACCAACACCAGCACCATAGACTCCAGTGTCATCAACAGATGTCCCTATCCTCACTGTGAGCCGTGGTCACTGCACAGAGCCCATCCCGCACCGCACTGCTGACTTGGGCCAAATGATGACAGTGCTTCAACAATGAAGGTGCCGCTGCTTGCACCAAGACCTGGTGACACCGCACCTCGCACTGCCCCGATTCACACCGCAGCCCTGGTCTCACTGACGCCGCTGGGTGCTGTCACCAAGCCGCTGCCTGCACCATGACCTGTGGGCACCTCACATCGCATCGTCTTGCTTCGCACTGCAGCCCTGTCGCCATCCACGCCATCACTCCTGACTTCATCAGCCCAGAGTTCGATTTGCAATGCTTGTGACTTCAATGGGCCGATGACCCATGCACCGACTCCGGAATCGCCACTGCGGCGCCAGAGGCACTGCTCTCCAGTTCCCATTGCGAGGATCACAATGCCATGCAATTCCATAGTACTGTTTATGGGTCTTCCCGACACCGTAGCTCGCCCCCGATGTCGCGGGCCGGCCTCAACTGCTGGTTTTGTTGATGACGACACTGTGATAGCCCCAGGTGGAGTTATCGACTTCAAGGAACTGTACTTTTAAGTTTAGTCTTGCAAAATTAGTATTTTCATTATTGTATGTTGGATTTTTCTTGTTCTGGTCTTGTTTTACACAGATAAATATTGGCTATTTTTCTAAAACTGGCGTGGTGTCCTTTTGTAGTGTTTTCACTGTGTTACTGTGTCTTATGTGCAAATGCTTTACACATTGCTTCTGAGATATGCCTGACTTTTTTTCCCAAGCTACCAAGGGTGTGTGCAAGGGTTATCTGAGCGGGTAAGAACGTCTTAAGGAGGGTCTGTAAGCCCGTAGGTGTATTGAAGTTAAAGATGGTATAATCTGCAAATAGTAATGCTGGCAATTTAACTTCTAGCAATTTTGGGCACTCATTGTTAAACTCAATTAATTGATCAATCACCTCAATAATATAGAGAGAAAACAGAGTTAGTGCTAATATGCATCCTTGTCTTGTCTGGCACATTCTGTACATGGATTCTGTCAGTTAACTCACTGTTCCTACTGCATGTCAGCTGTGCATAATTATTAGCATTCAGTACAGCGACTATGATGTTATACATGTGCACCATGGCAGTTTAATTTCTCTGTATGCTTGCTCATTTTACACAACAGAGACTGTTTGTGGCCATCAGAGGAGCACTACACATGAGAGTTGGGTTTAAAACACTCATATTAGAATAGTCAGTGCTTTAAATGGGCCGGTACTCTCCGGTACTGAGTACCGGCACTTTTTTATTTTGAGAGGAAGAGTACCGGCATATTTTAAGAAAAACGCAATACTTTTAATTGGACAGTACCGGCACTTCTCAGTAACAAGCAGGTACTCTGGTACAGAGTACCTGCACTTCTATTTTTCCATTTAAAGCACTGAGAATAGTGGTTTCCTTTCATTGTTAAAGAAAAATGTGTTGTTAACGTATGTGAGAAAACAGGGCTGATTGCAGAGGCCCCCTAACCTTTTGCCCCATTTTTCACTTTTTGCTGGAGGTTTCCTGACTCTGAGGGTGTCCTGGGTACTCGGTATTGCTAACCAGTCCCAGTGCTCTGTGTAAAATCAGTATGTAAATTAGGCTAATTAAAATTGGCTATGTCAACCTCCCCATAAGTCCCTAGTATATGGTAGGGCATGTATGTTTAGGGACCCCAGCAAAGGTAGTGCATCCGTATGTACACTGCCGAGGTGCCTAGTGTCATTTTAAAGGCAGGCCTGCCTTGCTGGCTGCTTTTAAATTAAAGTTACATGCAAATTCGACTTTGGAATTAAAAGTACTTCCAAAGTCTTAAACTACCTTATTTTTACATGTAAGTCACCCCTAAGGTGTGCCCTATGTGCCTCTAGGGCTGGGTGCCATGTAACTATAAGCAGGGACCATAAAAAATAGTTTTATAAGCCCTGGTGAGGTAAAACAGGCAAATTTGTTTTCCCTCATTGTAGTGAATGGCCTCCATAGGCTAGAATGGGGAGACTTTATCTTAATTTATAAAGTCCCCTTAAGTGTCAGATACCTCAAGTTTGGTATCAAACTAATTGTTATAATAAATCCCACAACTTACAGTTGTTGGATTTAATATAACTTGTTCAGTTAAAGAGTTTTAAACTCTACCTAAAAGGTTGCCAACTTCAGCCCTGTAGTGCTCTGCTCTGATTGGCCAGCCTCTGGCCGCCTGGCCAGGCTTCCTTGATGAGGTGTGAAGTAGCCGGAGCTCAGCACAAAGGAATGTGACTGGGGGAGGAGAACTTCCTTCAGCAGATGGAGAGGCAGGAAAGCCTGCCAAACTGGTCTTCAAAGGCAGGGATGAACGTTTGGAGTAATCCAAGAATCTCCTTTGAATCCTGAAAACCCAGACAATTAGGTGCCCCCTGATTAGATTAGGAGAGGGCAGGAGAAGGGTGTGTTTAAGATTTTTAGCCACACCAGTGGGTGGGCTCAGCCAGATGTAACCTCCAAAACTCACTTTCAGCCAGGATGGATTTTTGAGGAATGTTGCTCCCTGGTATTGATTTTTGCCATACTTCCCAGGAAGTGGTCATCACAGGAGGAAGGACCATGCACCTGATTGGAGAACTAGGACCCCCCTGTTTTTCACCCAGGAGCAAGGATACAACTGGTGGACCTGCACCCATACCTCAGATCCCTACCAGATCCCTACAAGGAAGAACTACAGGAGACGAAGGACTGCCCTGCTGGACCCCTAACTTGCACCTGGACACTGAACTCTGGAGGACTGCACCAGCTGCACACTTGGGCTTCACCACAAGAAGGACTTTTCCTGGCTTCAAGGAGGGACTCCCTGTTTGCTACAGGTGAAAACTTGCTAACCAGAGTCCCCTGCACCAACTCCTGAAGAAACTGACCAGCTGTCTACTGTCCAGTGACCAAATAGGAGTTTGCACCAGGTGCAGTCTGTGGTTTGTAGTTCGCACCCTCAAGGAGCATCTCAGAGCTTCTTGAACCTTGGGGTGAGCTATGGGCCTCAAAAGAACCTTAAAAGAACATCCGGGAGAAGATTCAGAAGTTTGAAGAACTTCTTGAAAAAAGCTCCATAAAGTGACTGACCCGCCGTGGCAACTCTAGCCGGCTTGCCTCAACCACGACCCAGCCTGACTTGCAGGTTTGTCCCAATGAAGAAAATCTCCAAAAAAGTGACTAAGTCCGAACGTAGAAAGTTGACCTGGACCTCCCAGGCACTGTATCCGAAGAGGGCTCCAAGGACGTCGGATCAAGATTCAGATTTGCCCCGGTTGAAGGATTTTCATCTCGAAAAAATGACCAAAGGTAAAAATCTCCACGAGGGATACCGCGACGCGTATCCGGGGAAGAGTTCCAAGAGGCCGGATTGGACTGACGACTTGGTTCCACTGAAGAAAATCTTCAAGAAAACAACTAAGTCCGAAGGTAAACTTTTGACCGAGGCCTCCCACGCGGTTGGCCTTAAACTTTGACTTTGCTCCGGTCGAGGTGCGACCAGATGACCAGATTGGCGCTATTCGTTTCTAAGAGCTATAAAGCATTAATTCTTTAAAAATTTATATCTCTGCTTCCCGTATCCGATTTTAATCGTTTTGGTGTCATTTTAAAGATAAAAATACAATTTATTTTTCATAAATTGGTGTTGGATTTTTATTGTGTTTTGTGTTTTACTTATTTACTGTTTTGTAATTTGTAAATGCTTTACACATTTGTCTCCTAAATTAAGCCTTGTTGCTTGTTGCCAAGCTACCAAGGGTTGAGCTGGGTTTAATTTATTGAGACCTAACTGGATCTAAGTAGAGGTTAATGGCCTATTGCTAAGTGTATGTACTTACCTGCCCTTACCAATAATCAATTTTCCAACAACGTAACTTCGAATTACTTACATATCTACAAGGTTAGGCCATAGGCATAGGTCTATTATAGTATAATCAATTTTACCAAAATAACCCCCCCTTTTAAATATAGTCGCCCCTCCTCTATCTGAGTGTGTGAAACCATTACATGCCATTAGGCCATTGAATAGAGGCAGTGAAGCTAACTGGACTGATGTGGCTGCCCATTTTCCCATTGGAGGTGTTTCTATGGATAGGCTTCCCCATGCCTCATCTTAATCTTCAGAAAGGATAGTCAAACTGTCAGTCGGCTCATAAGTAACATTAAAATCTCCCACCAATAGGACATATTTGTTATCATGTTTGCTGGCAGCGTGATTATCCAAGCAATCCTTCAGCAGGCACAGTAATGGGTATTCCCTGTTTTTAGGAGCAGTGCAATTATAGACGTTCTAAAATTCCAAAGGGGAGTCTTTCCTAAAGTCAGTAAATAATCCCAACAAATCAGTTGAACGTATGCCTAATTTCCTAATCTTGCAGACCAGCCAGTGAAAATGCTTTGTTTGTCGTTTTTCCCATGAGAGTCCCTCAGCAGCTTATATTGCTATTTTTTAAACTTTAATTCCCCTTAAGCAACTGGATAGCTTTACACCATATCACCAAAAGCACACTTTCTGGGAAAATATCAAGCTTTCTTCTAAATTTGGTTTTAATGATGTTCAGCTGTTTTCTCTGTGTCCCTGTTCAACTTTCTCAGGGAAATTGCATGGGGAAAAATGTGTTTTAGGACCCCCTTTTTCTTGGCCCCGCATGACAGATCACTAGGAAACTTTCCAGAATGGGGCTGAGGTGGATGAACTTTTATTTTGGGAAAGTTTCATGAAGATTCGTTAAATGACACCAACGTTATTAAGCAAAACAAAAAATGCTGTTCCTCTGACTTATAACAACACAGTGGCAATATACATGTATTTCTATTTCAAGAATTATCCCCCTGACAGGCACCCCTGAACAATATTTAACCTGAGTCATAAAAGCTCTTTACTACAGCTATCCTCTCCCTATTCATGAGCCCTAAAAACTCTTTACTACGTCTGTTCCTACTTATCCCTGACCCTAAAATCTCCATACGACAACTATTCTCTACCCATCCGTGAGTTCTAAAAACTCCTTATGACTACTTACCAATAGCTATCCTTAATCCTTAAAAATGTATTCTAAAAACTGATCAGTAACTTTGTGCAACACTCTTTCCTTCATCCTAAAAACAAATAAGTAACCTGGTGCAATACCTACTCCGGTGCCCTAAAAACGAATTAGTAACCAGTTCCAAAACCCATTCCTGCACCCTGAAAACTAATGTGTAACCCAGAGCAAAATCCGTCCTTGTATCCTAAAAATGAACCAGTACACCGGTTCAATAGCCATCCCTGCACCATAAAAACTAATTATTAAAACGATGTAACACCCATCAGTCGACCTCAATAAAATCTAGGAAACAAAACAAAAATTACATATTTAACTTTAAAACATTTGAAATATATTATACGTTTTTTTCATTTTTAATTATGCACTTTAGTACACTAGTCACAAAAACCTACACAACCCATCAAATTTAACAAAGAAATAATATATATAAAAAATAATAAAAACATAAATTAAAATTAAACACAATAATAATTTTTTTTAAATAAAATAAAAATTCAATAAACTGCCCATCCAAACCCTCTAAAAAACAGAACTTATAAATAATTTATTGCATTATTAAAATAAAAAATTGTAAAATTCTAAACAATGATTATAACATTTTATGAATGCTATAAATTATCCACTGAAATACCCAAAATAAACAACAATCCCAAAAATAAATAAGAGTAAATCATTTAAAATAATTAAATAAAATATTATTTATAGAAACAGCAAATTTTTACAGTACCCCTCAAACCCCTAAAAAAAACCAAAAACAAAACATTAAATATCCCTATATGTAAAACATTAAAATAGAAATATAAAATGTAAAGAATTTAATTAAACTACTCACTCAGAATCCAAAACAACCACAACTTGAATAAATAACAAAAGTAAATATTAAACAATTACCAAAAATAAATAAAATGTAAAACAAATACATAATTCTATTTAATAAAGTACACACCCTAATCCCCTACAATACCCACCACCCAAAACAACACATTATTTGAAAACATATTAATAATTTACATAAAACACACACACACATATATATATACTGCAACAAACATATTTAAAAATATACAAATACATTTAACATTCACTCAGTATAAAATTAACATGTAATATAAAACATTAAAAAAAACTAAAAACAATAATAATATACAATATTTGTTTTAGATATTAAAAAACTTCAATATTATTGTATAGAATAGAAAAACTATATACGAACCAACAATAATACATACCTCAATAAAAGTTACTAGCACTATTCTGTCTTTGATATTTAGTACCAATAATAGTCTGAGTTTGATAAGATGGGTGCAAACTGCACCAAAGGCCTCAACCTCTGGAAAACACTGTCACCCTCTTCTTAATACAGGCCACATCTAGTGTCCCTCAATGAAGCAGTGAGTACTTACTGCTAGCAGACACCAAGGAATGAATCCTCTTTCATCTACTACAAACAACGACTTGTAGTCACCATTGAGAAGTGGTATGGGGTGATAAGAAGTACACCTTAGTGGATTTTCCCTGGCTTTAGAAATTGTGCTTAACATTTGTTTTCTGAAGGAAGGAGACACCTGTCCTCTCCCATGTACAGAGTTAAATAGTTAAATAATTGCATTAATGGTGTGTCAAAAACGTCACCCTATATATATATATATATATATATATATATATATATATATATGTATATACATATATATACATATATATATATACATGCACACACACACATTTGGCTCTTATTGCTTTCGCCCCTCAAACGTTCAGAATTGTTAAGCTCTGACTAGCCTGTAACACTTTGATCTTGGTGATATATTTAAGGAAGGCTTCCACATGAGCTCAAAATAGTTTCTTAATATTAAGGGCATGATTACGACTTTGGCGGTTGGACCCATAGACCGTCATGTTGGAGGTCCTGAAAACAGACTGCCCTATTATGAGTTATACAGGCAGGACCGCTGACCACCAAGTAAAAATGACAGACCGTCAGTGGCGCAGAGGCCTGGAAATAGGCGGTTGGACCTCCAGTGCCTTCAGCACTGTGGCCAACCACTGAGCTCATTACAATCACAGAGTCGCCATGGTGGTCCCCTCTTTGCAGTTAGCCAGTGGCGGTCCAGACCACGGCAGCTCGGGGTCAGCAAAGTATTAGACAAGTGCACACTGGATGGATTTAAAAACAACACAGCTGTTACACATTGGCACAGTGGACACACCTGCAAAGCACAGTATAAAACACACCCATTCACAGACCACAATCCTTTGCATTTCACCTGCACCTTATTTTCCGTAGACTTCATAGATTAGGTACCCTTTTTTCACCATCCGATATAACACCCTACACAGACCAACACTTGAAAAACACAAAGGAATACTTATGCGACAACAGGAAATGCCTAACACTAGGCACTAGGGATGAGGCGCAGGCGGGTGCCTGCGGGTGGTGGAGGGCTTTGAACTGCTGTCCAGGTGGCAGTCGGCAGGATCAGGGGCACGGGGGCAGGCTGGTGGAGCCAAGTGGACTCCTGGCATAGTTAGATTTCTCAGTGGCGTCAATAACCAAGGATGGTTTGGATATGCTGAGTCTCCTGTTAAGGAATGAGTCATAAGTCCAACAATGAGACACTGACTTCATAATTATAGCACCTGGCATTGCTCACACACAATCAGGCCAGATATGACTTAAAAACCAGCCAGGACCTCTTTGGGTACAGTTGTGACATCAACTGGGGTATGGTGCTGTTCTGCTTTATGAAGGAATCATGGGCTGATCCAGTAAAAAGGGAACAGATGTGGAGATCTGCCAAACAGACAGCTTGCACATTGATGGAATGGAAGTTATTTCTGTTGCAATAGACTTCTTTAGTCACCTGCAGTGGCACCAAACCAACATGTGTGCCATCAATGGCCCCCACCACATGTGGAAGGTGGGCAAAACCATAGAAGTCAACCTTCACATTGGCTAAATCCTCACATAGGGAAACGTGATATAGCTCTCAATGTGTTTCAACATTGCTGAGAGAAAATTCTTCAACACCAGACTGAACATAGATTGGGACATACCAGCAGATAGGACCCTGTGGCCAGGAAGGGCAATGTTGAGATGACTTATACAATGGGTGGTATGCAGGTTGGATTACTGTTAGTTGGCATCAGATCTGGCTCCAACTGATGGCATATCTACTATAGTTTGCCTATTCAGATGGTACATCTGTATGATGTGACATTCTTCCATTGTCAGAAGGTCTGGCAGCAGACGGTAGACAGGAGGTTGTTGCATCCTCCCTCTCCCAGGGTTCCTATGTGTGAAAAGACATGTTTTGTAACATTAGTCAGTGTGTCCACAGCAAAATACATGATGCATGCCAGAAATATCATGTGACACAGCATTTCTGATAGACATGACCCACAGTACACATCCCAGATGGCAACTACACAAGAGCCACATGTGAGCCCCATAGTTGTCCACACATGTCCACAACATGGACTTGTGTGAAACCCAAATATATGCTATGTAATTGCCCCTCGGAATCTGATGCATTTTCTGACTGCCAAAAACTACAGTCGGCAGTGGTGACCCTTGCACCGCAGTCATATGCCATCTGTGCCCTGCAACACACTACATTGGTGATTTTATAACTGGACCTACATAACAAAACAGCATGAAGATGTTTGTAAAGATCCTACACATGTAATCTTTGTGTGATGCAGTTTACACAGCTATATACAGTATTTTCACCCGCCAAAATGGAGTATGCCTGACCTACTTTACTTGACATTAGGAACTGCGCACGAGCATCGGCGGAAGTCGTCCGCACAGTAGGCATTCCAACCGTGGTGTACACAGAAATAGGCTAACGTTGTTGCCTGTGGTGGTCGCAGCCCAATGGCTGTGTCTGTCGGCGGATGGGGCAGACGTGACCGCCATGTTGTGCAAATTCACCCAATTGACTCCTGACACTGCTGCAAGCAACATCTCAAGTGCTAGAGCTGCTGTGTGCTGCTTCTGGGAGCAATCATGCCACATCCATCAGGTGATAGGGCCCCTGCCTTCTTTCCAGAGGAGCTGGAGAGGCTTGCAAATTAGGTCCATATTCCTTCCTGTCACATAGCCAAGTTAATGTGTTGGGTTCTGACATCTCACCCTGACGATTAGGGGTGAGCCATGTGTGACACAGTAGATGAGTAACTGTTTGTGTAGACAGGTAATATGGTGCATACCAATGTGCCTTGCCTATTGGCCCAGGGACCTAGAACACAGATGTGTGCATTCCACAAACCATTTCTCTCCAGGGACACCACTTGGCTGTGTACATTGATCAATCAAGTTATGTTTGTTGTTGCTGCGGGTGTAAATCCTCCGCTATAGATCACTACTCATCAGTGTTACAGGTCAAAGAAAAAGAAGTGATGGGTCACTATCTTCAGCAATGTGTCTGGTCAAGAAAGAAAATTGGCATCTGGCCCCATAGGCCACGTGTCTTCAGTCTCTGACGAGTGCTGGTGCCTCACTACTGTCTGTAATGTGAAGGTGGCCATCATGCATGTGACATAGGATAAATTGGCCCTCATTATGACATTGGCGGTAAATCCGCCCTACCGCCATGCTGACTGCCGTCAACATACCTCCGCTGCGGCAGATATCTGTTCACCATATTATGACACACACACCAATCCGTCACTATTCAGCCACAGACACAACTCGCCACACCAAAGGTCAGTGATAAACTGGCGGTATCCAAACCCACACCGTTACGCCAACAGAACAACACCCACAACATTATGAACCACAAAATCACCACGGCAGACACTCAATGGCGGTAAACCATTGGCGGTACATACCACAGCGCTCAAAAAACACACACACACATATAAAACAACACCACATTGGACAATTCAAACTACACACACCTGACACCCATTAACACACCACACCCACACCACTATAAAACACACAACCACATTGCCCACAACCCTTTATGATTACAAACAATTGCCACGAGATAGACACCACAACCACAGACAAGACAAGAGACACACACCACCATCACCATTACACCACCCACACACCTAACAACACACACACACACCAACACGTCACCCTACACACCCTCACCCACAGTACTCACACTACACCCATGGCACCACAACAACCCCACAGATTCTCTGAGGAGGAGCAAAGGGTCATGGTGGAGGAAATCATCCGGGTAGAGCCACAGCTATTTGGAGCACAAGTGCAGCAGATATCCATTGCTAGGAAGAGGGAGCTATGGCTGAGGATCGTGGACAGGGTCAAAGCCATGGGACAGCCCCCTAGAACAAGTGATGACATCAGGAAGAGGTGGAACGACCTATGGGGGAAGATGCGTTCCATTGCAGCAAGACACCAACTAGCTGCACAGAGGACTGGTGGTGGACCCCCACCTCCTCCCCTACAACTAACAACATGGGAGGAGCAAGTCTTGGCAATCATGCATCCTGAGGGCCTGGCAGGAGTAGGAGGAGGACTGGACTATGGTAAGTCAACTCTCAACTATTATCACCCCCCACCTGCATGCCATCACATACCCCCACCTTCACCCTCACTCCCATCACTCCACCACCTCCCACACACCCCACCATCACAACCCATTCATCCCAATGCCAAGCCCTGCATGCCATACCAATGCATGGGCACCACTCACAGACCTGCATGGACACATATCACTAAAGCATGCACTCTACAGACAATCAGCTACCTCCACATACCAACTCACACAAGTTAAAGCTGCCAGGGCAAATACAAATATAGAGGGCAACACACCCATGCACAATATGTCACACACAGAAACAATGACACTGCATTTACATCCCCACAGGTATCCCAGCCAATGTCACCGGAGAAGAGGTGCCAGCAATATCCAGTCGCCCCACAGAAGAGGCCCAGGGTGATGACAGCGACTCTGTTTGCCTGGATCTGGATGACCAACCTGGCCCATCAGGGACCTCCGGACAGTTGGTTACCCAGGCACTGTCAACCACCACCACAGAGCCTCCCCCCTCAGGAAACTCCACCACAGCACCCACCCAACGTACCCATACCTCTATCCCCAGGACATGTCAATCAGCAGTGTGTCCACCTCTACAGGGACCTCAGGGCACACCTCGCCCCAAAGACAATCAGGGACCTGGGGTCAGTGGCAGTGGGCACACGGTTCAGGGGACAGAGGCACAGGACAACCGGGAAGCTGGGAGGACTGATGTGTGCCAGGGGGATGACAGGCCCAGGGAACCAACTCTCCAGGAGGCCCTCACTGAGATCCTGGGAGCATTCCCAGGATACGCTGGGCCAGATCCTGGACAATGTGCAGGAGAACAGGCAGCTGCAGAAGGGACAGTACCAGGGGATCAGGGAGGACTTGAAGGCCATTAACACCACCCTAGTCTCCATTGTAGGGGTGCTGGCAGACATGGCCCACATAATGAGGGAGGCAGTCTTACAACAGCGGGCCCCTGTCACTAGCCAAACTACTGAACTGCACTCCACCTCCGCTGCCGCTAGTGGACAGGAGGCCCCACCACAGGACCAACAGGCCACCAGCACCCCTCCCCCTGCAGAAGGAGAACCACCCCACAAATGTTGCCTGCGAACCAGGCAGAAGCCAGCGACTATTGCCAAGACCCCCGCCAGGAAATAAGACTTTCCTGATTGTCACCCTTGTGTCCCACTCTCACCCTGTCCACCTTCAACTGCCATTGCTCCCCTTCCTATTCCCCTTAGGACAATGCACCTGTGCTACAAATAGACTGGTACTATACCCTGGACTTTCCTCCATCATCACCCCAGCCCATTGCACCTCTCCCTTTTCTTCTTAGCACTGCAATAAACACACGTTGAAAAAGTATGGAGTATGTCAAATGATTTAAGTATGTATTCGTTTAACAAGGTTCAAACATTGCAAATCAACTGTACAGTAATGTACACATAGGATAGACCTGTAGTTGGCTGCAGTGAACACACAATAGTGGGTAACCAACATCTGCAAAAAGAGTTGCCAAAGGGTACAGTGAGTGGGCATAGAAGTGGGAAATCACAGCCTGCCAGTGACAATGTGAAACAGAAAAATGACAATGAAATGTGAAGTTACACTGTCTTACCTTTGTGTCACTGGAAGTACTGTCTAATCACTGCAGTTCTGTTGTCCTCATCCTCATCCTCTGCCTCATCTTCACTGTCAACAGGGTCCACTGCTGCCACACGACCATCTCCAGCCTCCTCGTCCTGCAGAAACGGCACATGGCATCTCAAGGCAAGGCTATGCAACATGCAGCATGCCACGATTATCTGGCAGGCCTTCTTGGGTGAGTAGCACAGGGATCCACCTGTTAGATGGAGGCACCGAAACCTGGCCTTCAGGAGGCCAAAGGTACGTTCAATGATCCTTCTTGTTTGCCCATGTTCCTCATTGTAACGTTCTTCAGCCCTTGTCCTGGTATTCCTCACAGGGGTCAGTAGCCATGATAGGTTGGGGTAACCAGAGTCACCTGCCAGTATCGAGGGACAAAATTTAGCCCCACACTCTCCCTTATGGCCCACACCATACCCATACACCAACATCCACTGGGTATGAACCAGGGCTCACCTATTAGCTACACCCTGTGCCTCTGTAGTTGGGCCATCACAGTTGGGATGCTGCTATTGCTGAGGATAAAGGCATCATGCACAGACCCAGGATACTTAGCATTGACGTGGAAGATGTACTGGTTCGCCAGGCACACCATCAGGACATGCATTGAGAGAAAACTTTTTCTATTTCTGAAGACCTGTTCATTTTGCCGGGGGGGGGAACAAATGCAATATGTAATCCATTAATCGCCCCAATGATGTTGGGGATATGTCCCATTCCATAGAAGTCAGCCTTCACAGTGGCCAAATCCTCAACCTGGGGGAAAACAATGTAGCTGCACATGTGTTTAATCAGGGCAGCCAACACTCTGGTCAGCACAATTGAGAACATTGGCTGTGACATTCCTGCTGCCACACCCACTGTCACTTGGAAAGAACCAGTTGCCAGGAAATGGAGCACAGATAGGACTTGCACAAGATGGGGGATCCCAGTGGGGTGACGGATATCAGATATCAGATGAGGCTCCAGTTGGGCACACAGCTCCATGATTGTGGCCCTGTCAAGTCTGTAGGTGAGGATATTGTGCCTGTCCTCCATTGTTGCCAAGTCTACCAGGGGTCTGTACACAGGGGTAGGTCTCCATCTCCTATTCATCCACAGCGGTTGCAATCTATGGGGCAAAAGAGTGAGGAGCCGGTCATAAACTGTACATTGTAGCCACTACAGTACAATGCATGATGTTAATTTTAAATGTATATGTGGCATTTGTCTGTATGTACAATTGTGATCTGTGACGCAGTTATAATCCATGGCCTGCCCCCGCTGTATGGAGGGACAGGTGGAAGTGAGGTAATTATGCTGACGTAGTGCGCCGTTGCGGGAGGCGATCACGAACCGCTGTGCAACGCCTCATTGGATAATATTGACCCCTATGGGGAACAGTAGCCAATGGTGCTGTACGTCGGCGGTGATGGTATGCACCGCCGTGGACGTCACTGCCATTTTCTATTGGTTCACTCACTTGCTACCTGACCTTCAACAGGAGAGGACCAACACTGCATGTGCTGCTGTGACCTGTGTCTGGAACCTACCATGGCCTGTGTGACTGGAGAAAGGACCCCTGCCTTCACCTCAGCGGAGTTGGAGAGACTAGTGGATGGGTTCCTACCCCAGGACGGACCTCTGTCTGGGCCTCCAGACCAACATGTGAGTACACTGTGAGCACGATGCATGGGGCATGAATGCATGGAGTGGTGTGTGTGAAGGCCTCGTATGGGGGGGTTGGTGGATGGCCTCTGGGCGGCGTGCAGCTTATATTCTGGGCCATGTCTGTGCAAATGGGGATGGGAAAGGGTATGGTGGGCCATGAGTGTAACAGGCAAGATGGTCTGACTAATACCTTTCCCTGTGAGAATTTCCTCTGCAGGTCAGCGCCCATCAAAAGAAGGGTATATGGCATGCCAAGGACGTATGGACCATGGAGGTCTATGGCAGACGGAGCACCCACTGTCAGAAATGGTGGGAGGACCTGAGACGCTGGGCATGTAAGACGGCGGGGGCCCAGCTGGGGAGGGCCTCCCAACAAGGAAGGGGTGCCTGTCAAACCCTGACCCCCCCTGATGGCCCGCATACTGGCAGTTGCCTATCTGGAGCTGGATGGCTGCTTGAGGGCATCACAGCAGCCACAAGGTTGTGAGTACAGTCCCCATCATTACTACTTACGCCTGGTGGGGTGGTATCCGGGTGAGGGATGTGTGTCTGTGGGTGCTCCTAGGCCAGGCCTGACATTGCAGAGTAGGTCCCATGTTGGGCAGTGTTCTGATGTGATATTCCTCCAACCTAGCTAGTAGGCATCCACTACTGGGCAGGGCTGTGTGGGTCCCAGGTATGCTGCAGTTGGCGGTATGTGTCCCTCCCCATGTCCTGGTGACTAGCATTGTTACTGGTAGTGCACTGCATAGTGCGTAGGGCTGTTCCCTGTGTGTGAGGGTGCTGTGTACACCAACGGTGGTGTAGGTGCAGCCATTGACCAAGTGTGTCCTTTGTCTCTCCCCACCTTTTTGTTTTGTCATCCTGTCATTATGTGCAATAGCATCATCTGGCAGAGGAGCAGAGGCATCCCATAGGACCCAGGAGTCAGAGTCCACCGACGCTGAGGGCACCAGTGGGATGGAGGGCGAGGGGAGCACCACGGCGGAGACTGGAGGGGACAGTTCAGACATGGATACCTCCTCCGATGGAAGCTCCCTGGTGCTGGTGAACACATCTGTGCCCATCCCAGCTACAGGGACAGCCGCCACTCCTGTACCAGCACTGCCCTCCCAGCAGTCCCTCAGCAAGTTGCCCGTGCCTGCTCACCCAGGAGGGTGGGCATCTCTTTCCCCCCAGACACCTCAGGCCTTGCCCCAGTGAGCCCTCCTGCCCTGAGTGAGGAGGCTATTGACCTCCTGAGATCCATCTCTGTTGGGCAGGCAACCATTGTGAATGCCATCCCGGGGCTGGCTGCCCAAATGCAACAGACCAATGCATTCTTGGAAGGCCTTCACACTGGCTTGGCGGCCCAACAGAGATCAATCCAGGCTCTGGCCTCCTCTCTGATGGCAGCCATTGTCCCTGTTTCCCCCCTCCCCCCTCTAACTTCTTCTACCCAATCCCATTCCCCTCAACCCCAACCCATCCCAAGCACACAGGAAGACCAGCATTCACACAGGACAACACCCAAGAGTGGCACAGGCAAACACACCTGGCTGAGGTGCCCCCACAGTTCCCCGTCCCCCAGAGGTGCCTGCCTATTTTTGAATTGGTGCCCCTGCAGTGTTATCTCCGTGTTGTTGCAGGAGACAAGTGGGGCCTTGGACTTTGTCATGTGGCCCTGTGGCTCACGCACATTGAGTACTGGGCAGTGTCCCTTGATATTTACATATGTATATAGATTTAGATTGGATGTACGTATTTCTACTGTATTTACATTATTTCACCCACTTTCATCTATTCTTATGGTCCTTGCATGATTCCTGAGGGATACGAGGTAAATATGTTTTCTTACTGCATCTGATTGTGTAAATGGTGTTGGGGTGGGGGGTGTGTGTTGCGTGTGTGTGTCACTCTCTTTTTCCTCCCTCCCTCCCCTGAGTGCTGGGTGGCTGTACTCACCATGGTCATCTTCGCCGTCGTTGGTGTTCGTGGTGGAGCAAGACGTAGAAAATCATTGGGAAGATCTGAAGTTCAGGCTTCATGGCGGCGTGGTTCTTCCCTGAGTCTCCAATGGTGAGTTGGTTCCCTTCTGTGCAGTGTTTCTTTTGATGTCGTTGGTACCTCCCCGGAAAAGGTGGTGGATTGGGCTGTCATAATACGGTAGGCGAAACATTGACTTCCACCTGGCTGTAGACGGCTACCGCTGTGGTGCCTGTTGATTCTGCCCTGGCGGTCGGCGTAGTAAAGTGGCTGTCTATCTGAGCTCTTTCCTCCATGGTCATAATTAGGTGGTATTTACCGCAAGACTGTTGGCGGTATTATCGGCACTTTATCAATCAATCAATCAATCAATCAATCATTAGATTTATAAAGCGCGCTATGTACCCGTTAGGGTTTCGAGGCGCTGGGGGGGGGGATGGAGAGGGGGGTTGCTGCTATCGTTCGAAGAGCCATGTCTTGAGGAGTCTCCTGAAGGTGAGGAGGTCCTGGCGTAGTGAGGTCGGGAGTGAGTTCCAGGTCTTGGCGGCGAGGTAGGAGAAGGATCTGCCGCCAGAGTTCTTGCGCTGGATTCGGGGGACGATGGCGAGGGCAAGGTTGGCAGAGCGTAGTTGGCGTGAGGGAACGTAGAAGTTGAGTCTGGTGTTCAGGTAGGTGGGTCCGGTGTCGTGTAGTGCCTTGTGTGCGTGGGTGAGGAGTTTAAAGGTGATCCTCTTGTCCACGGGGAGCCAGTGGAGGTACTTCAGGTGGTGGGAGATGTGACATCGGTGGGGTATGTCGAGGATCAGTCGGGCGGATGCGTTCTGGATGCGTTGGAGTCGTTGGATGTCTTTAGTTGGGATGCCTTTGTAGAGTGCGTTGCCGTAGTCGAGTCTGCTGCTGACGAGGGCTTGGGTCACCGTCTTTCTGGTTCCTGTTGGAATCCACTTGAAGATTCTGCGGAGCATGCGGAGGGTGTTGAAACAGGAGGAGGAGACTGCGTTGACCTGTTTGGACATGGTGAGAGCGGAGTCGAGGATGAAGCCGAGGTTTTGTGCGTGGCTGGCTGGGGTGGGTGGGGGGCCCAGGGCGGTGGGCCACCAAGAGTCGTTCCAGGCTGAGGGGGAGCGGCCGAGGATGAGGACTTCCGTCTTGTCGGAGTTTAGTTTCAGGCGGCTGTTGCTCATCCACTCGGCGATGGATTTCAGTCCCTCGTGGAGGTTGGCTTTGGCGGTGTGAGGATCTTTGGTCAGGGAGAGGACGAGCTGGGTGTCGTCGGCATAGGAGAGGATGCTGAGGTCGTGCTGACGGGGCAGTTGTGCGAGGGGGGCCATGTAGACGTTGAACAGCGTTGGGCTTAGCGAGGAGCCTTGGGGGACGCCGCAGATGAGGTTGGTGGCTTTGGAGCGGAAGGGTGAGAGTCGGACTCTCTGGGTTCTGCCGGAGAGAAAAGAGGAGATCCAGTTGAGGGCTTTGTCTTGGATACCGGCTTCGTGGAGGCGATTTAGTAGGGTGCGGTGGCAGACCGTGTCGAAGGCAGCGGAGAGGTCTAGGAGGATGAGGGCTGAAGTTTCGCCGTTGTCCATTTGTTGTCTGATGTCATCTGTGGCGGTGAGGAGTGCAGTCTCTGTGCTGTGGTTGCGTCTGAAACCGGATTGGGAGGGGTCTAGGATGGAGTTGTCTTCGAGGTAGTGGGAGAGCTGTGCGTTGACGATCTTCTCGATGACTTTCGCTGGGAAAGGGAGGAGGGAGATCGGTCGGAAGTTTTTGAGATCGTTGAGGTCAGTCTTAGGTTTCTTGAGAAGGGGTTGGATTTCTGCGTGCTTCAAGCTGTCCGGGAAGGTAGCGGTGTTGAAGGAAAGGTTGATGATCTTGCGGAGTTTGGGGGCGATGGTGACGTCGGCTTTGTTGAAGACGTGATGTGGGCAGGGGTCAGAGGGAGATCCTGAGTGGATGGAGTTCATGGTCTTTAGTGTTTCGGCGTCGTCTACGTGGGTCCAGGTGGTGAGGCGGTCGGCGTGGGAGGAGTTGTTGGGGGTGGGGTCAGGCGGAGGTGCGTGTTGAAGCTGTCGTGGATGGCTGCGATTTTCTGGTAGAAGAAGGTGGAGAGATTGTCGCAGAGTTTCTGGGATGGTGGGACGTCGTTGACGTTGGCGTTGGGGTTGGAGAGCTCCTTCACAATGCAGAAGAGTTCCTTGCAGTCGTGTGCGTTGTTGTTAAGGTGTTCTGTGAACCAGGCTGTTTTTTTCTTTTCTTGGTTGACGGTGGGTCTCTTGAGTGGTGCTAGGATGTTGGCGCAGTTGAGGATCCATTGTTGGAGGTTGATGGTGGCGGCGTCCGGGTCGGTAGGGTCGGGTGGTGGGTTTTTGTCGAGGGTGCTGGCTAGTTGGTCTTCGGTGACTTTTCCCCAGCGGCGGTGAGGCGGTAGTGGGGTGCGGTGGTGTTCGGTGTTTTTCTTAAAGGTGAAGTGGACGCAGTGGTGGTCGGTCCAGTGGAGTTCGGAGGTGTGGCTGAATGAGATGTGGTTGCTTGCAGTGAAGAGTGGGTCAAGGGTGTGGCCGGCGATGTGGGTGGGTGTGTTGACCAGTTGACGGAGTCCGAGGTTCGAGAGGTTGGTGGTCAGTGATGCGGTGTTGGTGTCATTGTTGTTCTCCAGGTGGAAGTTGAGGTCTCCCAGGAGGATGTAGTCTGAAGAGGCGAGGGCGTGGGTGCTTGCGAGGTCGGAGATGGTGTCGCTGAAGGGGGCTCTTGGTCCTGGAGGACGGTATATGAGGGTTCCTCTGAGGGTAGTGTTAGGGTCCGTGTGGATCTGGAAGTGGAGGTGTTCGGCTGTCTTGAGGGTGTCGTCCGTGTGGGTGTGGATCTTGAGGGTGGATTTGTGGGCGATGGCTATTCCACCGCCGATTCCGTTGGTGCGATCTCTTCTGGTGATCTTGTAGCCGTCAGGGATGGCGATGGCTATGTCTGGGGCCGAGGAGTCGTTCCACCAGGTTTTGGTTAGGAAGGCTACATCTGGGGCGGTGGTGTCGAGCAGGTCCCAGAGCTCGATGGCGTGCTTTCGTGCGGAGCGTGTGTTAAAGAGGATGCAGTGCAGGTGGTTTGTGTTGGTTGTAGCAGACTTCGTTGTTCTGTTGCAGGTGAAGTTGCAGGTGCGGCAGGAAAAAGGTCCTTTGGTGTGCTTCGGGGTGGCCTTGAAGCGTTCTGTGGAGGGGCCAGGGTTGAGGGCGAGGAGTTCGCTGGCAGAGTAGCGAAAGGTGGGGATGCGGGGGCGTGAGGACCAGGGGGGGTGGCGCTGGGCGCGGTCCAGATGCGGACGGGCGCAAACGGGCTTGTCTCTGGCGCGCCAGCCATTAAGAAGGGAGGGGGGAGGGAGGATCAGCTGGGAGGCAGAAGGTGGGAGGGAGTGGCGAATGGGGGCGCGAGGGGGGCGGGGCCGCACGGAGGCAGCGGCAAGGGTAGATCGGCAAGGGGGAGCGCCCAAGGGGCGAAAAAAACAGGGAAAAAGCAAGGCACAAACAGTAAGGAAAAGTTCAAAAACAGTCACAAAATACAATTATGGCACAAATTACAATCGGGGTACAGTAATCAGAAGGGGCACAACGGGGGCAGAAGCGCAAGGAGGCAAGCCGCTGAAAAATAGGAAAAACACTTACAGGACGGCGAAAAGCGGCACACGGGTCAAGTGAGGCTTACCAGGGCCTCGAACACGCTAGCAGCAGCGTGGGCGGGGGTCAGGGACACGAGACAGCTGGGTGGTGCTGCGGACGTGGGGGTCGAGCTCTAGACCTAAAGCAGGTCAGAGGTCGCTCACTCGCGATGCGCAGCGCCAGCCATTAAGAAGGGAGGGGGTAGGGAGGAGCAGCTGGGAGGCGGGAGGGAGTGGCGAATGGGGGCACGAGGGGGGCGGGGCCGCAGGGAGGCAGCGGCAAGGGTAGATCGGCAAGGGGGAGCGCCCAAGGGGTGAAAAAACCAGGGAAAAAGCAAGGCACAAACAGTAAGGAAAAGTTCAAAAACAGTCACAAAATACAATTATGGCACAAATTACAATCGGGGTACAGTAATCAGAAGGGGCACAACGGGGGCAGAAGCGCAAGGAGGCAAGGCGCTGAAAAATAGGAAAAACACTTACAGGACGGCGAAAAGCGGCACACGGGTCAAGTGAGGCTTACCGGGGCCTCGAACACGCTAGCAGCAGCGTGGGCGGGGGTCAGGGGCACGAGACAGCTGGGTGGTGCTGCGGACGTGGGGGGCGAGCTCTAGACCTAAAGCAGGTCAGAGGTCGCTCACTCGCGACGCGCAGCACCAGCCATTAAGAAGGGAGGGGGGAGGGAGGAGCAGGTGGGAGGCCGGAGGCGGGAGGGAGCGGCGAATGGGGGCGCGAGGGGGGCAGAGCCGCAGGGAGGCAGCGGCAAGGGTAGATCGGCAAGGGGGAGCGCCCAAGGGGCGAAAAAAACAGGGAAAAAGCAGGGCACAAACAGTAAGGAAAAGTTCAAAAACAGTCACAAAATACAATTATGGCACAAATTACAATCGGGGTACAGTTATTTAGAAGGGGCACAACGGGGGCAGAAGCGCAAGGAGGCAAGGCACTGAAAAATAGGAAAAACACTTACAGGACGGCGAAAAGCGGCACACGGGTCAAGTGAGGCTTACCAGGGCCTCGAACACGCTAGCAGCAGCGTGGGCGGGGGTCAGGGGCACGAGACAGCTGGGTGGTGCTGCGGACGTGGGGGGCGTGCTCTAGACCTAAAGCAGGTCAGAGGTGGCTCACTCGCGACGCGCAGCGCCAGCCATTAAGAAGGGAGGGGGGAGGGAGGAGCAGCTGGGAGGCGGGAGGCGGGAGGCGGGAGGCGGGAGGGAGCGGCGAATGGGGGCGCGAGGGGGCGGGGCTGCAGGGAGGCAGCGGCAAGGGTAGATCGGCAAGGGGGAGCGCCCAAGGGGCGAAAAAAACAGGGAAAAAGCAAGGCACAAACAGTAAGGAAAAGTTCAAAAACAGTCACAAAATACAATTATGGCACAAATTACAATCGGGGTACAGTAATCAGAAGGGGCACAACGGGGGCAGAAGCGCAAGGAGGCAAGGCGCTGAAAAATAGGAAAAACACTTACAGGACGGCGAAAAGCGGCACACGGGTCAAGTGAGGCTTGCCAGGGCCTCGAACATGCTAGCAGCAGCGTGGGCGGGGGTCAGGGGCACGAGACAGCTGGGTGGTGCTGCGGACGTGGGGGGCGAGCTCTAGACCTAAAGCAGGTCAGAGGTCGCTCACTCGCGACGCGCAGCGCCAGCCATTAAGAAGGGAGGGGGGAGGGAGGAGCAGCTGGGAGGCGGGAGGGAGCGGCGAATGGGGGAGCGAGAGGGGCGGGCCGCAGGGAGGCAGCGGCAAGGGTAGATCGGCAAGGGGGAGCGCCCAAGGGGCAAAAAAACCAGGGAAAAAGCGAGGCACAAACAGTAAGGAAAAGTTCAAAAACAGTCACAAAATACAATTATGGCACAAATTACAATCGGGGTACAGTAATCAGAAGGGGCACAACGGGGGCAGAAGCGCAAGGAGGCAAGGCACTGAAAAATAGGAAAAACACTTACAGGACGGCGAAAAGCGGCACACAGGTCAAGTGAGGCTTACCAGGGCCTCGAACACGCTAGCAGCAGCGTGGGCGGGGGTCAGGGGCACGAGACAGCTGGGTGGTGCTGCGGACGTGGGGGGCGAGCTCTAGACCTAAAGCAGGTCAGAGGTCGCTCACTCGCGACGCGCAGCGCCAGCCATTAAGAAGGGAGGGGGGAGGGAGGAGCAGCTGGGAGGCGGGAGGCTGGAGTGAGCGGCGAATGGGGGCGCGAGGGGGGCGGGGCCGCAGGGAGGCAGCGGCAAGGGTAGATCGGCAAGGGGGAGCGCCCAAGGGGCGAAAAAACCAGGGAAAAAGCAAGGCACAAACAGTAAGGAAAAGTTCAAAAACCGTCACAAAATACAATTATGGCACAAATTACAATCGGGGTACAGTAATCAGAAGGGGCACAACGGGGGCAGAAGCGCAAGGAGGCAAGGCACTGAAAAATAGGAAAAACACTTACAGGACGGCGAAAAGCGGCACACGGGTTAAGTGAGGCTTACCAGGGCCTCGAACACGCTAGCAGCAGCGTGGGCGGGGGTCAGGGGCACGAGACAGCTGGGTGGTGCTGCGGACGTGGGGGGCGAGCTCTAGACCTAAAGCAGGTCAAAGGTCGCTCACTCGCGACGCGCAGCGCCAGCCATTAAGAAGGGAGGGGGGAGGGAGGAGCAGCTGGGAGGCGGGAGGCGGGAGGGAGCAGCGAATGGGGGCACGAGGGGGGCGGGCCGCAGGGAGGCTGCAGCAAGGGTAGATCGACAAGGGGGAGCACCCAAAGGGCGAAAAAGCCAGGGAAAAAGCAAGCCACAAACAGTAAGGAAAAGTTCAAAAACAGTCACAAAATACAATTATGGCACAAATTACAATCGGGGTACAGTAATCAGAAGGGGCACAACGGGGGCAGAAGCGCAAGGAGGCAAGGCGCTGAAAAATAGGAAAAACACTTACAGGATGGCGAAAAGCGGCACACGGGTCAAGTCAGGCTTACCAGGGCCTCGAACACGCTAGCAGCAGCGTGGGCGGGGGTCAGGGGCACGAGACAGCTGGGTGGTGCTGCAGACGTGGGGGGCGAGCTCTAGACCTAAAGCAGGTCAGAGGTCGCTCACTCGCGACGCGCAGCGCCAGCCATTAAGAAGGGAGGGGGGAGGGAGGATCAGCTGGGAGGCGGGAATGAGCGGTAAATGGGGGCGTGAGGGGGGCGGGCCGCAGGGAGGCAGCGGCAAGGGTAGATCTGCAAGGGGGAGCGGCCAATGGGCGAAAAGACCAGGGAAAAAGCAAGGCACAAACAGTAAGGAAAAGTTCAAAAACAGTCACAAAATACAATTATGGCACAAATTACAATCGGGGTACAGTAATCAGAAGGGGCACAACGGGGGCAGAGGCGCAAAGAGGCAAGGCGCTGAAAAATAGGAAAAACACTTACAGGACGGCGAAAAGCGGCACACGGGTCAAGTGAGGCTTGCCAGGGCCTCGAACACGCTAGCAGCAGCGTGGGCGGGGGTCAGGGGCACGAGACAGGTGGGTGGTGCTGCGGACGTGGGGGGCGAGCTCTAGACCTAAAGCAGGTCAGAGGTCGCTCACTCGCGACGCGCAGCGCCAGCCATTAAGAAGGGAGGGGGGAGGGAGGAGCAGCTGGGAGGCGGGAGGCGGGAGTGAGCGGTGAATGGGGGCGCGAGGGGGGCGGGGCCGCAGTGAGGCAGCGGCAAGGGTAGATCGGCAAGGGGGAGCGCCCAAGGGGCGAAAAAACCAGGGAAAAAGCAAGGCACAAACAGTACGGAAAAGTTCAAAAACCGTCACTAAATACAATTATGGCACAAATTACAATCGGGGTACAGTAATCAGAAGGGGCACAACGGGAGCAGAAGCGCAAGGAGGCAAGGCGCTGAAAAATAGGAAAAACACTTACAGGACGGCGAAAAGCGGCACACGGGTCAAGTGAGGCTTACCAGGGCCTCGAACACGCTAGCAGCAGCGTGGGTGGGGGTCAGGGGCACAAGACAGCTGGGTGGTGCTGCGGACGTGGGGGGCGAGCTCTAGACCTAAAGCAGGTCAGAGGTCGCTCACTCGCGACGCGCAGCGCCAGCCATTAAGAAGGGAGGGGGGAGGGAGGAGCAGCTGGGAGGCGGGAGGCGGGAGGGAGCGGCGAATGGGGGCGCAAGGGGGGCGGGCCGCAGGGAGGCAGCGGCAAGGGTAGATCGGCAAGGGGGAGCGCCCAAGGGGTGAAAAAAACAGGGAAAAAGCAAGGCAGAAACAGTAAGGAAAAGTTCAAAAACAGTCACAAAATACAATTATGGCACAAATTACAATTGGGGTACAGTAATCAGAAGGGGCACCACGGGGGCAGAAGCGCAAGGAGGCAAGGCGCTGAAAAATAGGAAAAACACTTACAGGATGGCGAAAAGCGGCACACGGGTCAAGTGAGCCTTACCAGGGACTCGAACACGCTAGCAGCAGCGTGGGTGGGGGTCAGGGGCACAAGACAGCTGGGTGGTGCTGCGGACGTGGGGGGCGAGCTCTAGACCTAAAGCAGGTCAGAGGTCGCTCACTCGCGACGCGCAGCGCCAGCCATTAAGAAGGGAGGGGGGAGGGAGGAGCAGCTGGGAGGCGGGAAGCGGGAGGGAGCGGCGAATGGGGGCGCGAGGGGGGCGGGGCCGCAGGGAGGCAGCGGCAAGGGTAGATCGGCAAGGGGGAGCGCCCAAGGGGCGAAAAAACCAGGGAAAAAGCAAGGCACAAACAGTAAGGAAAAGTTCAAAAACAGTCACAAAATACAATTATGGCACAAATTACAATCGGGGTACAGTAATCAGAAAGGGCACAACGGGGCAGAAGCGCAAGGAGGCAAGGCGCTGAAAAATAGGAAAAACACTTACAGGACGGTGAAAGGCAGCACACGGGTCAAGTGAGGCTCACCAGGGCCTTGAACACGCTAGCAGCAGCGTGGGCGGGGGTCAGGGGCACGAGACAGCTGGGTGGTGCTGCGGACGTGGGGGGCGAGCTCTAGACCTAAAGTAGGTCAGAGGTGGCTCACTCGCAACGCGCAGCGCCAGCCATTAAGAAGGGAAGGGGGAGGGAGGAGCAGCTGGGAGGCGGGAGGCGGGTGGGAGCGGCGAATGGGGGTGCGAGGAGGGCGGGGCCGCAGGGAGGCAGTGGCAAGGGTAGATCGGCAAGGGGTAGCGCCCAAGGGGTGAAAAAGCCAGGGAAAAAGCAAGGCACAAACAGTAAGGAAAAGTTCAAAAACAGTCACAAAATACAATTATGGCACAAATTACAATCGGGGTACAGTAATCAGAAGGGGCACAACGGGGGCAGAAGCGCAAGGAGGCAAGGCACTGAAAAATAGGAAAAACACTTACAGGACGGCGAAAAGCGGCACACGGGTCAAGTCAGGCTTACCAGGGCCTCGAACACGCTAGCAGCAGCGTGGGTGGGGGTCAGGGGCACAAGACAGCTGGGTGGTGCTGCGGACGTGGGGGGCGAGCTCTAGACCTAAAGCAGGTCAGAGGTCGCTCACTCGCGACGCGCAGCGCCAGCCATTAAGAAGGGAGGGGGGAGGGAGGAGCAGCTGGGAGGCGGGAAGCGGGAGGGAGCGGCGAATGGGGGCGCGAGGGGGGCGGGGCCACAGGGAGGCAGCGGCAAGGGTAGATCGGCAAGGGGGAGCGCCCAAGGGGCGAAAAAACCAGGGAAAAAGCAAGGCACAAACAGTAAGGAAAAGTTCAAAAACAGTCACAAAATACAATTATGGCACAAATTACAATCGGGGTACAGTAATCAGAAAGGGCACAACGGGGCAGAAGCGCAAGGAGGTAAGGCGCTGAAAAATAGGAAAAACACTTACAGGACGGTGAAAGGCAGCACACGGGTCAAGTGAGGCTCACCAGGGCCTTGAACACGCTAGCAGCAGCGTGGGCGGGGGTCAGGGGCACGAGACAGCTGGGTGGTGCTGCGGACGTGGGGGGCGAGCTCTAGACCTAAAGCAGGTCAGAGGTGGCTCACTCGCAACGCGCAGCGCCAGCCATTAAGAAGGGAAGGGGGAGGGAGGAGCAGCTGGGAGGCGGGTGGGAGCGGCGAATGGGGGTGCGAGGAGGGCGGGGCCGCAGGGAGGCAGCGGCAAGGGTAGATCGGCAAGGGGTAGCGCCCAAGGGGTGAAAAAGCCAGGGAAAAAGCAAGGCACAAACAGTAAGGAAAAGTTCAAAAACAGTCACAAAATACAATTATGGCACAAATTACAATCGGGGTACAGTAATCAGAAGGGGCACAACGGGGGCAGAAGCGCAAGGAGGCAAGGCACTGAAAAATAGGAAAAACACTTACAGGACGGCAAAAAGCGGCACACGGGTCAAGTCAGGCTTACCAGGGCCTCGAACACGCTAGCAGCAGCGTGGGCGGGGGTCAGGGGCACGAGACAGCTGGGTGGTGCTGCAGACGTGGGGGGCGAGCTCTACACCTAAAGCAGGTCAGAGGACGCTCACTCGCGACGCGCAGCGCCAGCCATTAAGAAGGGAGGGGGGAGGGAGGATCAGCTGGGAGGCGGGAGGGAGCTGCGAATGGGGGCGTGAGGGGGGCGGGCCGTAGGGAGGCAGCGGCAAGGGTAGATCGGCAAGGGGGAGCGCCCAAGGGGCGAAAAAACCAGGGAAAGAGCAAGGCACAAACAGTAAGGAAAAGTTCAAAAACAGTCACAAAATACAATTATGGCACAAATTACAATCGGGGTACAGTAATCAGAAGGGGCACAACGGGGGCAAAAGCGCAAGGAGGCAAGGCGCTAAAAAATAGGAAAAACACTTACAGGACGGCGAAAAGCGGCACACGGGTCAAGTGAGGCTTACCAGGGCCTCGAACACGCTAGCAGCAGCGTGGGCGGGGGTCAGGGGCACGAGACAGCTGGGTGGTGCTGCGGACGTGGGGGGCGAGCTCTAGACCTAAAGCAGGTCAGAGGTCGCTCACTCGCGACGCACAGCGCCAGCCATTAAGAAGGGAGGGGGAGGGAGGAGCAGCTGGGAGGCGGGAGGCAGGAGTGAGCGGTGAATGGGGGCGCGAGGGGGGCGGGGCCGCAGGGAGGCAGCAGCAAGGGTAGATCGGCAAGGGGGAGCGCCCAAGGGGCGAAAAAACCAGGGAAAAAGCAAGGCACAAACATTAAGGAAAAGTTCAAAAACCGTCACTAAATACAATTATGGCACAAATTACAATCGGGGTACAGTAATCAGAAGGGGCACAACGGGGGCAGAAGCGCAAGGAGGCAAGGCGCTGAAAAATAGGAAAAACACTTACAGGACGGCGAAAAGCGGCACACGGGTCAAGTGAGGCTTACCAGGGCCTCGAACACGCTAGCAGCAGCGTGGGCGGGGGTCAGGGGCACGAGACAGCTGGGTGGTGCTGCGGACGTGGGGGGCGAGCTTTAGACCTAAAGCAGGTCAGAGGTCGCTCACTCGCGACGCGCAGCGCCAGCCATTAAGAAGGGAGGGGGGAGGGAGGAGCAGCTGGGAGGCAGGAGGCGGGAGGGAGCGGCGAATGGGGGCGCGAGAGGGGCGGGCCGCAGGGAGGCAGCGGCAAGGGTAGATCGGCAAGGGGGAGCGCCCAAGGGGTGAAAAAACCAGGGAAAAAGCAAGGCACAAACAGTAAGGAAAAGTTCAAAAACAGTCACAAAATACAATTATGGCACAAATTACAATCGGGGGACAGTAATCAGAAGGGGCACAACGGGGGCAGAAGCGCAAGGAGGCAAGGCGCTGAAAAATAGGAAAAACACTTACAGGACGGCGAAAAGCGGCACACAGGTCAAGTGAGGCTTACCAGGGCCTCGAACACGCTAGCAGCAGCGTGGGCGGGGGTCAGGGGCACGAGACAGCTGGGTGGTGCTGCGGACGTGGGGGGCGAGCTCTAGACCTAAAGCAGGTCAGAGGTCGCTCACTCGCGACGCGCAGCGCCAGCCATTAAGAAGGGAGGGAGGAGGGAGGAGCAGCTGGGAGGCGGGAGGCGGGAGGGAGCGGCGCATGGGGGCACGAGGGGGGCGGGGCCGCAGGGAGGCAGCGGCAAGGGTAGATCGGCAAGGGGGAGCGCCCAAGGGGCGAAAAAACCAGGGAAAATGCAAGGCACAAACAGTAAGGAAAAGTTCAAAAACAGTCACAAAATACAATTATGGCACAAATTACAATCGGGGTACAGTAATCAGAAGGGGCACAACGGGGGCAGAAGCGCAAGGAGGCAAGGCGCTGAAAAATAGAAAAAACACTTACAGGACGGCGAAAAGCGGCACACGGGTCAAGTGAGGCATACCAGGGCCTCGAACACGCTAGCAGCAGCGTGGGCGGGGGTCAGGGGCAGAAGACAGCTGGGTGGTGCTACGGACGTGGGGGGCGAGCTCTAGACCTAAAGCAGGTCAGATGTCGCTCACTCGCGACGCGCAGCGCCAGCCATTAAGAAGGGAGGGGGGAGAGAGGAGCAGCTGTGAGGCGGGAGGCGGGAGGGAGCGGCGAATGGGGGAGCGAGGGGGGCGGGCCGCAGGGAGGCAGCGGCAAGGGTAGATCAGCAAGGGGGAGCGCCCAAGGGGCGAAAAAACCAGGGCAAAAGCAAGGCACAAACAGTAAGGAAAAGTTCAAAAACCGTCACAAAATACAATTATGGCACAAATTACAATCGGGGTACAGTAATCAGAATGGGCACAACGGGGGCAGAAGCGCAAGGAGGCAAGGCGCTGAAAAATAGGAAAAACACTTACAGGACGGCGAAAAGCGGCACACAGGTCAAGTGAGGCTTACCAGGGCCTTGAACATGCTAGCAGCAGCGTGGGCGGGGGTCAGGGGCACGAGACAGCTGGGTGGTGCTGCGGACGTGGGGGGCGAGCTCTAGACCTAAAGCAGGTCAGAGGTCGCTCACTCGCGACGCGCAGCGCCAGCCATTAAGAAGGGAGGGAGGAGGGAGGAGCAGCTGGGAGGCGGGAGGCGGGAGGGAGCGGTGAATGGGGGCACGAGGGGGGCGGGGCCGCAGGGAGGCAGCGACAAGGGTAGATCGGCAAGGGGGAGTGCCCAAGGGGCGAGAAAACCAGGGAAAATGCAAGGCACAAACAGTAAGGAAAAGTTCAAAAACAGTCACAAAATACAATTATGGCACAAATTACAATCGGGGTACAGTAATCAGAAGGGGCACAACGGGGGCAGAAGCGCAAGGAGGCAAGGTGCTGAAAAATAGGAAAAACACTTACAGGACGGCGAAAAGCGGCACACGGGTCAAGTGAGGCATAGCAGGGCCTCGAACACGCTAGCAGCAGCGTGGGCGGGGGTCAGGGGCAGAAGACAGCTGGGTGGTGCTGCGGACGTGGGGGGCGAGCTCTAGACCTAAAGCAGGTCAGAGGTCGCTCACTCTCGACGCGCAGCGCCAGCCATTAAGAAGGGAGGGGGGAGGGAGGAGCAGCTGGGAGGCGGGAAGCGGGAGGGAGCGGCGAATGGGGGCGCGAGGGGGGCGGGGCCGCAGGGAGGCAGCGGCAAGGGTAGATCAGCAAGGGGGAGCGCCCAAGGGGCGAAAAAACCAGGGAAAAAGCAAGGCACAAACAGTAAGGAAAAGTTCAAAAACCGTCACAAAATACAATTATGGCACAAATTACAATCGGGGTACAGTAATCAGAAGGGGCACAACGGGGGCAGAAGCGCAAGGAGGCAAGGCTCTGAAAAATAGGAAAAACACTTACAGGACGGCGAAAAGCGGCACACGGATCAAGTGAGGCTCACCAGGGCCTCGAACACGCTAGCAGCAGCGTGGGCGGTGGTCAGGGGCACGAGACAGCTGGGTGGTGCTGCGGACGTGGGGGGCGACCTCTAGACCTAAAGCAGGTCAGAGGTCGCTCACTCGCGACGCGCAGCGCCAGCCATTAAGAAGGGAGGGGGAGGGAGGAGCAGCTGGGAGGCGGGAAGCGGGAGGGAGCGGCGAATGGGGGAGTGGGGCGGACGGGGCCACAGGGAGGCAACGGCAAGGGTAGATCGGCAATGGGGAGCGCCCAAGGGGCGAAAAAACCAGTGAAAAAGCAAGGCACAAACAGTAGGGAAAAGTTCAAAAACAGTCACAAAATACAATTATGGCACAAATTACAATCGGGGTACAGTAATCAGAAGGGGCACAACGGGGGCAGAAGCGCAAGGAGGCAAGGCGCTGAAAAATAGGAAAAACACTTACAGGACGGCGAAAAGCGGCACACAGGTCAAGTGAGGCTTACAAGGGCCTCGAACACGCTAGCAGCAGCGTGGGCGGGTGTCAGGGGCACGAGACAGCTGGGTGGTGCTGCGGACGTGGGGGGCGAGCTCTAGACCTAAAGCAGGTCAGAGGTCGCTCACTCGCGACGCGCAGCGCCAGCCATTAAGAAGGGAGGGAGGAGGGAGGAGCAGCTGGGAGGCGGGAGGCGGGAGGCGGGAGGGAGCGGTGAATGGGGGCACGAGGGGGGCGGGGCCGCAGGGAGGCAGCGACAAGGGTAGATCGGCAAGGGGGAGTGCCCAAGGGGCGAGAAAACCAGGGAAAATGCAAGGCACAAACAGTAAGGAAAAGTTCAAAAACAGTCACAAAATACAATTATGGCACAAATTACAATCGGGGTACAGTAATCAGAAGGGGCACAACGGGGGCAGAAGCGCAAGGAGGCAAGGTGCTGAAAAATAGGAAAAACACTTACAGGACGGCGAAAAGCGGCACACGAGCTCTAGACCTAAAGCAGGTCAGAGGTCGCTCACTCGCGACGCACAGCGCCAGCCATTAAGAAGGGAGGGAGGAGGGAGGAGCAGCTGGGAGGCGGGAGGGAGCGGCGCATGGGGGCACGAGGGGGGCGGGGCCGCAGGGAGGCAGCGGCAAGGGTAGATCGGCAAGGGGGAGCGCCCAAGGGGCGAAAAAACCAGGGAAAATGCAAGGCACAAACAGTAAGGAAAAGTTCAAAAACAGTCACAAAATACAATTATGGCACAAATTACAATCGGGGTACAGTAATCAGAAGGGGCACAACGGGGGCAGAAGCGCAAGGAGGCAGGGCGCTGAAAAATAGGAAAAACACTTACAGGACGGCGAAAAGCGGCACACGGGTCAAGTGAGGCATACAAGGGCCTCGAACACGCTAGCAGCAGCGTGGGCGGGGGTCAGGGGCAGAAGACAGCTGGGTGGTGCTACGGACGTGGGGGGCGAGCTCTAGACCTAAAGCAGGTCAGATGTCGCTCACTCGCGACGCGCAGCGCCAGCCATTAAGAAGGGAGGGGGGAGAGAGGAGCAGCTGTGAGGCGGGAGGCGGGAGGGAGCGGCGAATGGGGGAGCGAGGGGGGCGGGCCGCAGGGAGGCAGCGGCAAGGGTAGATCAGCATGGGGGAGCGCCCAAGGGGCGAAAAAACCAGGGCAAAAGCAAGGCACAAACAGTAAGGAAAAGTTCAAAAACCGTCACAAAATACAATTATGGCACAAATTACAATCGGGGTACAGTAATCAGAATGGGCACAACGGGGGCAGAAGCGCAAGGAGGCAAGGCGCTGAAAAATAGGAAAAACACTTACAGGACGGCGAAAAGCGGCACACAGGTCAAGTGAGGCTTACCAGGGCCTCGAACATGCTAGCAGCAGCGTGGGCGGGGGTCAGGGGCACGAGACAGCTGGGTGGTGCTGCGGACGTGGGGGGCGAGCTCTAGACCTAAAGCAGGTCAGAGGTTGCTCACTCGCGACGCGCAGCGCCAGCCATTAAGAAGGGAGGGAGGAGGGAGGAGCAGCTGGGAGGCGGGAGGCGGGAGGCGGGAGGCGGGAGGCGGGAGGGAGCGGTGAATGGGGGCACGAGGGGGGCGGGGCCGCAGGGAGGCAGCGACAAGGGTAGATCGGCAAGGGGAGTGCCCAAGGGGCGAGAAAACCAGGGAAAATGCAAGGCACAAACAGTAAGGAAAAGTTCAAAAACAGTCACAAAATACAATTATGGCACAAATTACAATCGGGGTACAGTAATCAGAAGGGGCACAACGGGGGCAGAAGCGCAAGGAGGCAAGGTGCTGAAAAATAGGAAAAACACTTACAGGACGGCGAAAAGCGGCACACGGGTCAAGTGAGGCATAGCAGGGCCTCGAACACGCTAGCAGCAGCGTGGGCGGGGGTCAGGGGCAGAAGACAGCTGGGTGGTGCTGCGGACGTGGGGGGCGAGCTCTAGACCTAAAGCAGGTCAGAGGTCGCTCACTCTCGACGCGCAGCGCCAGCCATTAAGAAGGGAGGGGGGAGGGAGGAGCAGCTGGGAGGCGGGAAGCGGGAGGGAGCGGCGAATGGGGGCGCGAGGGGGGCGGGGCCGCAGGGAGGCAGCGGCAAGGGTAGATCAGCAAGGGGGAGCGCCCAAGGGGCGAAAAAACCAGGGAAAAAGCAAGGCACAAACAGTAAGGAAAAGTTCAAAAACCGTCACAAAATACAATTATGGCACAAATTACAATCGGGGTACAGTAATCAGAAGGGGCACAACGGGGGCAGAAGCGCAAGGAGGCAAGGCGCTGAAAAATAGGAAAAACACTTACAGGACGGCGAAAAGCAGCACACGGATCAAGTGAGGCTTACCAAGGCCTCGAACACGCTAGCAGCAGCGTGGGCGGGGGTTAGGGGCACGAGACAGCTGGGTGGTGCTGCGGACGTGGGGGGCGAGCTCTAGACTTAAAGCAGGTCAGAGGTCGCTCACTCGCGACGCGCAGCGCCAGCCATTAAGAGGGGAGGGAGGAGCAGCTGGGAGGCGGGAGGCGGGAGGGAGCGGCGAATGGGGGAGTGGGGGGGACGGGGCCACAGGGAGGCAACGGCAAGGGTAGATCGGCAATGGGGAGCGCCCAAGGGGCGAAAAAACCAGGGAAAAAGCAAGGCACAAACAGTAGGGAAAAGTTCAAAAACAGTCACAAAATACAATTATGGCACAAATTACAATCGGGGTACAGTAATCAGAAGGGGCACAACGGGGGCAGAAGCGCAAGGAGGCAAGGCTCTGAAAAATAGGAAAAACACTTACAGGACGGCGAAAAGCGGCACACGGGTCAAGTGAGGTTCACCAGGGCCTCGAACACGCTAGCAGCAGCGTGGGCGGGGGTCAGGGGCACGAGACAGCTGGGTGGTGCTGCGGATGTGGGGGGCGACCTCTAGACCTAAAGCAGGTCAGAGGTCGCTCACTCGCGACGCGCAGCGCCAGCCATTAAGAAGGGAGGGGGAGGGAGGAGCAGCTGGGAGGCGGGAAGCGGGAGGGAGCGGCGAATGGGGGCGCGAGGGGGACGGGGCCGCAGGGAGGCAGCGGCAAGGGTAGATCGGCAAGGGGGAGCGCCCAAGGGGCGAAAAAACCAGGGAAAAAGCAAGGTACAAACAGTAAGGAAAAGTTCAAAAACAGTCACAAAATACAATTATGGCACAAATTACAATCGGGGTACAGTAATCAGAAGGGGCACAACGGGAGCAGAAGCGCAAGGAGGCAAGGCGCTGAAAAATAGGAAAAACACTTACAGGACGGCGAAAAGCGGCACACAGGTCAAGTGAGGCTTACAAGGGCCTCGAACACGCTAGCAGCAGCGTGGGCGGGTGTCAGGGGCACGAGACAGCTGGGTGGTGCTGCGGACGTGGGGGGTGAGCTCTAGACCTAAAGCAGGTCAGAGGTCGCTCACTCGCGACGCACAGCGCCAGCCATTAAGAAGGGAGGGGGGAGGGAGGAGCAGCTGGGAGGCGGGAGGGAGCGGCGAATGGGGGCGTGAGGGGAGCGGGGCCGCAGGGAGGCAGCGGCAAGGGTAGATCAGCAAGGGGGAGCGCCCAAGGGGTGAAAAAACCAGGGCAAAAGCAAGGCACAAACAGTAAGGAAAAGTTCAAAAACAGTCACAAAATACAATTATGGCACAAATTACAATCGGGGTACAGTAATCAGAAGGGGCACAACGGGGGCAGAAGCGCAAGGAGGCAAGGCGCTGAAAAATAGGAAAAACACTTACAGGACGGCGAAAAGCAGCACACGGATCAAGTGAGGCATACCAGGGCCTCGAACACGCTAGCAGCAGCGTGGGCGGGGGTCAGGGGCAGAAGACAGCTGGGTGGTGCTGCGGACGTGGGGGGCGAGCTCTAGACCTAAAGCAGGTCAGAGGTCGCTCACTCGCGACGCGCAGCGCCAGCCATTAAGAGGGGAGGGAGGAGCAGCTGGGAGGCGGGAGGCGGGAGGGAGCGGGAATGGGGGCGCGAGGGGGGCGGGGCCGCAGGGAGGCAGCGGCAAGGGTAGATCGGCAAGGGGGAGCGCCCAAGGGGCGAAAAAACCAGGGAAAAAGCAAGGCACAAACAGTAAGGAAAAGTTCAAAAACAGTCACAAAATACAATTATGGCACAAATTACAATCGGGGTACAGTAATCAGAAGGGGCACAACGGGGGCAGAAGCGCAAGGAGGCAAGGCGCTGAAAAATACGAAAAACACTTACAGGACGGCGAAAAGCGGCACATGGGTCAAGTGAGGCTCACCAGGGTCTCGAACACGCTAGCAGCAGCGTGGGCGGGGGTCAGGGGCATGAGACAGCTGGGTGGTGCTGCAGACATGGGGGGCGAGCTCCAGACCTAAAGCAGGTCAGAGGTCGCTCACTCGCGACGCGCAGCGCCAGCCATTAGAAGGGAGGGGGGAGGGAGGAGCAGCTGGGTGGCGGGAGGCAGGAAGGAGCAGCGAATGGGGGCACGAGGGGGGCGGGCCGCAGGGAGGCAGCGGCAAGGGTAGATCGGCAAGGGGGAGCGCCCAAGGGGCGAAAAAAAGAGGGAAAAAGCAAGGCACAAACAGTAAGGAAAAGTTCAAAAACAGTCACAAAATACAATTATGGCACAAATTACAATCGGGGTACAGTAATCAGAAGGGGCACAACGGGGGCAGAAGCGCAAGGAGGCAAGGCGCTGAAAAATAGGAAAAACACTTACAGGACGGCGAAAAGCAGCACACGGGTCAAGTGAGGCTTACCAGAGCCTCGAACACGCTAGCAGCAGCGTGGGCGGGGGTCAGGGGCACGAGACAGCTGGGTGGTGCAGTGGACGTGGGGGGCGAGCTCTCGACCTAGAGCAGGTCAGAGGTGGCTCACTCGCGACGCGCAGCGCCAGCCATTAAGAAGGGAGGGAGGAGCAGCTGGGAGGCGGGAGGCGGGAGGGAGCGGCGAATGGGGGCGCGAGGAGGGCGGGGCCGCAGGGAGGCAGCGGCAAGGGGGAGCGCCCAAGGGGCGAAAAAGCCAGGGAAAAAGCAAGGCACAAACAGTAAGGAAAAGTTCAAAAACAGTCACAAAATACAATTATGGCACAAATTACAATCGGGGTACAGTAATCAGAAGGGGCACAACGGGGGCAGAAGCGCAAGGAGGCAAGGCGCTGAAAAATAGGAAAAACACTTACAGGACGGCGAAAAGCGGCACACGGGTCAAGTCAGGCTTACCAGGGCCTCGAACACGCTAGCAGCAGCTTGGGCAGGGGTCAGGTGCACCAGACAGCTGGGTGGTGCTGCAGATGTGGGGGGCGAGCTCTAGACCTGAAGCAGGTCAGAGGTCGCTCACTCGTGATGCGCAGCGCCAGCCATTAAGAAGGGAGGGGGGAGGGAGGATCAGCTGGGAGGCGGGAGTGAGCGGCGAATGGGGGCGCGAGGGGGGCGGGCCGTAGGGAGGCAGCGGCAAGGGTAGATCGGCAAGGGGGAGTGGCCAAGGGGCGAAAAAAACAGGGAAAAAGCAAGGCACAAACAGTAAGGAAAAGTTCAAAAACAGTCACAAAATACAATTATGGCACAAATTACAATCGGGGTACAGTAATCAGAAGGGGCACAACGGGGGCAGAAGCGCAAGGAGGCAAGGCGCTGAAAAATAGGAAAAACACTTACAGGACGGCGAAAAGTGGCACACGGGTCAAGTGAGGTTCACCAGGGCCTCGAACACGCTAGCAGCAGCGTGGGCGGGGGTGAGGGGCACGAGACAGCTGGGTGGTGCTGCGGACGTGGGGGGCGAGCTCTAGACCTAAAGCAGGTCAGAGGTCGCTCACTCGCGACGCGCAGCGCCAGCCATTAAGACGGGAGGGGGGACGGAGGAGCAGCTGGGAGGCGGGAGGCGGGAGTGAGCGGTGAATGGGGGCGCGAGGGGGCGGGGCAGCAGGGAGGCAGCGGCAAGGGTAGATCGGCAAGGGGGAGCGCCCAAGGGGCGAAAAAACCAGGGAAAAAGCAAGGTACAAACAGTAAGGAAAAGTTCAAAAACAGTCACAAAATACAATTATGGCACAAATTACAATCGGGGTACAGTAATCAGAAGGGGCACAACGGGGGCAGAAGCGCAAGGAGGCAAGGCGCTGAAAAATAGGAAAAACACTTACAGGACGGCGAAAAGCGGCACACAGGTCAAATGAGGCTTACCAGGGCCTCGAACACGCTAGCAGCAGCGTGGGCGGGGGTCAGGGGCACGAGACAGCTGGGTGGTGCTGCGGACGTGGGGGGCGAGCTCTAGACCTAAAGCAGGTCAGAGGTCGCTCACTCGCGACGCGCAGCGCCAGCCATTAAGAAGGGAGGGGGGAGGGAGGAGCAGCTGGGAGGCGGGAGGGAGCGGCGAATGGGGGAGCGAGATGGGCGGGCCGCAGGGAGGCAGCGGCAAGGGTAGATCGGCAAGGGGGAGCGCCCAAGGGGCGAAAAAACCAGGGAAAGAGCAAGGCACAAACAGTAAGGAAAAGTTCAAAAACAGTCACAAAATACAATTATGGCACAAATTACAATCGGGGTACAGTAATCAGAAGGGGCACAACGGGGGCAAAAGCGCAAGGAGGCAAGGCGCTAAAAAATAGGAAAAACACTTACAGGACGGCGAAAAGCGGCACACGGGTCAAGTGAGGCTTACCAGGGCCTCGAACACGCTAGCAGCAGCGTGGGCGGGGGTCAGGGGCACTAGACAGCTGGGTGGTGCTGCAGACGTGGGGGGCGAGCTCTAGACCTAAAGCAGGTCAGAGGTCGCTCACTCGCGACGCACAGCGCCAGCCATTAAGAAGGGAGGGGGAGGGAGGAGCAGCTGGGAGGCGGGAGGCAGGAGTGAGCGGTGAATGGGGGCGTGAGGGGGGCGGGGCCGCAGGGAGGCAGCAGCAAGGGTAGATCGGCAAGGGGGAGCGCCCAAGGGGCGAAAAAACCAGGGAAAAAGCAAAGGCACAAACATTAAGGTAAAGTTAAAAAACCGTCACTAAATACAATTATGGCACAAATTACAATCGGGGTACAGTAATCAGAAGGGGCACAACGGGGGCAGAAGCGCAAGGAGGGAAGGCGCTGAAAAATAGGAAAAACACTTGCAGGACGGCGAAAAGCGGCACACGGGTCAAGTGAGGCTTATCCGGGCCTCGAACACGCTAGCAGCAGCATGGGCGGGGGTCAGGGGCACGAGACAGCTGGGTGGTGCTGCGGACGTGGGGGGCGAGTTCTAGACCTAAAGCAGGTCAGAGGTCGCTCACTCGCGACGCGCAGCGCCAGCCATTAAGAAGGGAGGGGGGAGGGAGGAGCAGCTGGGAGGCGGGAGGCGGGAGGGAGCGGCGAATGGGGGCGCGAGAGGGGCGGGCCGCAGGGAGGCAGCGGCAAGGGTAGATCGGCAAGGGGGAGCGCCCAAGGGGTGAAAAAACCAGGGAAAAAGCAAGGCACAAACAGTAAGGAAAAGTTCAAAAACAGTCACAAAATACAATTATGGCACAAATTACAATCGGGGGACAGTAATCAGAAGGGGCACAACGGGGGCAGAAGCGCAAGGAGGCAAGGCGCTGAAAAATAGGAAAAACACTTACAGGACGGCGAAAAGCGGCACACAGGTCAAGTGAGGCTCACCAGGGCTTCGAACACGCTAGCAGCAGCGTGGGCGGGGGTCAGGGGCACGAGACAGCTGGGTGGTGCTGCGGACGTGGGGGACGAGCTCTAGACCTAAAGCAGGCCAGAGGTCGCTCACTCGCGACGCGCAGCGCCAGCCATTAAGAAGGGAGGGAGGAGGGAGGAGCAGCTGGGAGGCGGGAGGGGGGAGGGAGCGGCGCATGGGGGCACGAGGGGGGCGGGCCGCAGGGAGGCAGCGGCAAGGGTAGATCGGCAAGGGGGAGCGCCCAAGGGGCGAAAAAACCAGGGAAAATGCAAGGCACAAACAGTAAGGAAAAGTTCAAAAACAGTCACAAAATACAATTATGGCACAAATTACAATCGGGGTACAGTAATCAGAAGGGGCACAACGGGGGCAGAAGCGCAAGGAGGCAAGGCGCTGAAAAATAGGAAAAACACTTACAGAACGGCGAAAAGCGGCACACGGGTCAAGTGAGGCATACCAGGGCCTCGAACACGCTAGCAGCAGCGTGGGCGGGGGTCAGGGGCAGAAGACAGCTGGGTGGTGCTGCGGACGTGGGGGGCGAGCTCTAGACCTAAAGCAGGTCAGATGTCGCTCACTCGCGACGCGCAGCGCCAGCCATTAAGAAGGGAGGGGGGAGGGAGGAGCAGCTGTGAGGCGGGAGGCGGGAGGGAGCGGCGAATGGGGGAGCGAGGGGGGCGGGCCGCAGGGAGGCAGCGGCAAGGGTAGATCAGCAAGGGGGAGCGCCCAAGGGGCGAAAAAACCAGGGCAAAAGCAAGGCACAAACAGTAAGGAAAAGTTCAAAAACCGTCACAAAATACAATTATGGCACAAATTACAATCGGGGTACAGTAATCAGAAGGGGCACAACGGGGGCAGAAGCGCAAGGAGGCAAGGCGCTGAAAAATAGGAAAAACACTTACAGGACGGCGAAAAGCGGCACACGGGTCAAGTGAGGCTTACCAGGGCCTCGAACATGCTAGCAGCAGCGTGGGCGGGGGTCAGGGGCACGAGACAGCTGGGTGGTGCTGCGGACGTGGGGGGCGAGCTCTAGACCTAAAGCAGGTCAGAGGTCGCTCACTCGCGACGCGCAGCGCCAGCCATTAAGAAGGGAGGGAGGAGCAGCTGGGAGGCGGGAGGCGGGAGGCGGGAGGCGGGAGGCGGGAGGGAGCGGCGAATGGGGGCACGAGGGGGGCGGGGCCGCAGGGAGGCAGCGACAAGGGTAGATCGGCAAGGGGGAGCGCCCAAGGGGCGAGAAAACCAGGGAAAATGCAAGGCACAAACAGTAAGGAAAAGTTCAAAAACAGTCACAAAATACAATTATGGCACAAATTACAATCGGGGTACAGTAATCAGAAGGGGCACAACGGGGGCAGAAGCGCAAGGAGGCAAGGTGCTGAAAAATAGGAAAAACAGTTACAGGATGGCGAAAAGCGGCACACGGGTCAAGTGAGGCATAGCAGGGCCTCGAACACGCTAGCAGCAGCGTGGGCGGGGGTCAGGGGCAGAAGACAGCTGGGTGGTGCTGCGGACGTGGGGGGCGAGCTCTAGACCTAAAGCAGGTCAGAGGTCGCTCACTCGCGACGCGCAGCGCCAGACATTAAGAAGGGAGGGGGGAGGGAGGAGCAGCTGGGAGGCGGGAAGCGGGAGGGAGCGGCGAATGGGGGCGCGAGGGGGGCGGGGCCGCAGGGAGGCAGCGGCAAGGGTAGATCAGCAATGGGGGAGCGCCCAAGGGGCGAAAAAACCAGGGAAAAAGCAAGGCACAAACAGTAAGGAAAAGTTCAAAAACCGTCACAAAATACAATTATGGCACAAATTACAATCGGGGTACAGTAATCAGAAAGGGCACAACGGGGGCAGAAGCGCAAGGAGGCAAGGCGCTGAAAAATAGGAAAAACACTTACAGGACGGCGAAAAGCAGCACACGGATCAAGTGAGGCTTACCAAGGCCTCGAACATGCTAGCAGCAGCGTGGGCGGGGGTTAGGGGCACGAGACAGCTGGGTGGTGCTGCGGACGTGGGGGGCGAGCTCTAGACTTAAAGCAGGTCAGAGGTCGCTCACTCGCGACGTGCAGCGCCAGCCATTAAGAGGGGAGGGAGGAGCAGCTGGGAGGCGGGAGGGAGCGGCTAATGGGGGCGCGAGGGGGGCGGGGCCGCAGGGAGGCAGCGGCAAGGGTAGATCGGCAAGGGGGAGCGCCCAAGGGGCGAAAAAACCAGGGAAAAAGCAAGGCACAAACAGTAAGGAAAAGTTCAAAAACAGTCACAAAATACAATTATGGCACAAATTACAATCGGGGTACAGTAATCAGAAGGGGCACAACGGGGGCAGAAGCGCAAGGAGGCAAGGCGCTGAAAAATAGGAAAAACATTTACAGGATGGCGAAAAGCGGCACACGGGTCAAGTGAGGCTTACCAGGGCCTCGAACACGCTAGCAGCAGCGTGGGCGGGGGTCAGGGGCACGAGACAGCTGGGTGGTGCTGCGGACGTGGGGGGCGAGCTCTAGACCTAAAGCAGGTCAGAGGTCACTCACTCGCGACGCGCAGCGCCAGCCATTAAGAAGGGAGGGGGGAGGGAGGAGCAGCTGGGAGGCGGGAGGCGGGAGGGAGCGGCGAATGGGGGAGTGGGGGGGGCGGGGCCACAGGGAGGCAACGGCAAGGGTAGATCGGCAATGGGGAGCGCCCAAGGGGCGAAAAAACCAGGGAAAAAGCAAGGCACAAACAGTAAGGAAAAGTTCAAAAACAGTCACAAAATACAATTATGGCACAAATTACAATCGGGGTACAGTAATCAGAAGGGGCACAACGGGGCAGAAGCGCAAGGAGGCAAGGCGCTGAAAAATAGGAAAAACACTTACAGGACGGCGAAAAGCGGCACACGGGTCAAGTGAGGTTCACCAGGGCCTCGAACACGCTAGCAGCAGCGTGGGCGGGGGTCAGGGGCACGAGACAGCTGGGTGGTGCTGCGGACGTGGGGGGCGAGCTCTAGACCTAAAGCAGGTCAGAGGTCGCTCACTCGCGACGAGCAGCGCCAGCCATTAAGAAGGGAGGGGGGAGGGAGGAGCAGCTGGGAGGCGGGAGGCGGGAGGGAGCGGCGAATGGGGGCGTGAGGGGAGCCGGGCCGCAGGGAGGCAGCGGCAAGGGTAGATCAGCAAGGGGGAGCGCCCAAGGGGTGAAAAAACCAGGGCAAAAGCAAGGCACAAACAGTAAGGAAAAGTTCAAAAACAGTCACAAAATACAATTATGGCAGAAATTACAATCGGGGTACAGTAATCAGAAGGGGCACAACGGGGGCAGAAGCGCAAGGAGGCAAGGTGCTGAAAAATAGGAAAAACACTTACAGGACGGCGAAAAGCAGCACACGGATCAAGTGAGGCATACCAGGGCCTCGAACACGCTAGCAGCAGCGTGGGCGGGGGTCAGGGGCAGAAGACAGCTGGGTGGTGCTGCGGACGTGGGGGGCGAGCTCTAGACCTAAAGCAGGTCAGAGGTCGCTCACTCGCGACGCGCAGCGCCAGCCATTAAGAGGGGAGGGAGGAGCAGCTGGGAGGCGGGAGGCGGGAGGGAGCGGAGAATGGGGGAGCGAGGGGGGCGGGGCCGCAGGGAGGCAGCGGCAAGGGTAGATCGGCAAGGGGGAGCGCCCAAGGGGCGAAAAAAACAGGGAAAAAGAAAGGCACAAACAGTAAGGAAAAGGTCTAAAACAGTCACAAAATACAATTATGGCACAAATTACAATCGGGGTACAGTAATCAGAAGGGGCACAACGGGGGCAGAAGCGCAAGGAGGCAAGGTGCTGAAAAATAGGAAAAACACTTACAGGACGGGGAAAAGCGGCACACGGGTAAAGTAAGGCTTACCAGGGCCTCGGACACGCTAGCAGCAGCGTGGGCGGGGGTCAGGGGCACGAGACAGCTGGGTGGTGCTGCGGACGTGGGGGGCGAGCTCTAGACCTAAAGCAGGTCAGAGGTCACTCACTCGCGACGCGCAGCGCCAGCCATTAAGAAGGGAGGGGGGAGGGAGGAGCAGCTGGGAGGCGGGAGACGGGAGGGAGCGGCGAATGGGGGAGTGGGGGGCGGGGCCGCAGGGAGGCAGCGGCAAGGGTAGATCGGCAAGGGGGAGCGCCCAAGGGGCGAAAAAACCAGGGAAAAAGCAAGGGACAAACAGTAAGGAAAAGTTCAAAAACAGTCACAAAAATCGGGGTACAGTAATCAGAAGGGGCACAACGGGGGCAGAAGCGCAAGGAGGCAAGGCGCTGAAAAATAGGAAAAACACTTACAGGACGGCGAAAAGCGGCACATGGGTCAAGTGAGGCTCACCAGGGCCTCGAACACGCTAGCAGCAGAGTGGGCGGGGGTCAGGGGCACGAGACAGCTGGGTGGTGCTGCAGACATGGGGGGCGAGCTCTAGACCTAAAGCAGGTCAGAGGTCGCTCACTCGCGACGCGCAGCGCCAGCCATTAAGAAGGGAGGGGGGAGGGAGGAGCAGCTGGGAGGCGGGAGGCAGGAAGGAGCGGCGAATGGGGGCACGAGGGGGGCGGGGCCGCAGGGAGGCAGCGGCAAGGGTAGATCGGCAAGGGGGAGCGCCCAAGGGGCGAAAAAAACAGGGAAAAAGCAAGGCACAAACAGTAAGGAAAAGTTCAAAAACAGTCACAAAATACAATTATGGCACAAATTACAATCGGGGTACAGTAATCAGAAGGGGCACAACGGGGGCAGAAGCGCAAGGAGGCAGGGCGCTGAAAAATAGGAAAAACACTTACAGGACGGCGAAAAGCAGCACACGGGTCAAGTGAGGCTTACCAGGGCCTCGAACACGCTAGCAGCAGCGTGGGTGGGGGTCAGGGGCACGAGACAGCTGGGTGCTGCTGCGGACGTGGGGGGCGAGCTCTAGACCTAGAGCAGGTCAGAGGTGGCTCACTCGCGACGCGCAGCGCCAGCCATTAAGAAGGGGGGGGGGAGGGAGGAGCAGCTGGGAGGCGGGAGGCAGGAGGGAGCGGCGAATGGGGGCGCGAGGAGGGCAGGCCGCAGGGAGGCAGCGGCAAGGGGGAGCGCCCAAGGGGCGAAAAAGCCAGGGAAAAAGCAAGGCACAAACAGTAAGGAAAAGTTCAAAAACAGTCACAAAATACAATTATGGCACAAATTACAATCGGGGTACAGTAATCAGAAGGGGCACAACGGGGGCAGAAGCGCAAGGAGGCAAGGCGCTGAAAAATAGGAAAAACACTTACAGGACGGCGAAAAGCGGCACACGGGTCAAGTCAGGCTTACCAGGGCCTTGAACACGCTAGCAGCAGCTTGGGCAGGGGTCAGGTGCACCAGACAGCTGGGTGGAGCTGCAGATGTGGGGGGCGAGCTCTAGACCTGAAGCAGGTCAGAGGTCGCTCACTCGCGACGCGCAGCGCCAGCCATTAAGAAGGGAGGGGGGAGGGAGGAGCAGCTGGGAGGCAGGAGGGAGCGGCGAATGGGGGAGCGAGAGGGGCGGGCCGTAGGGAGGCAGCGGCAAGGGTAGATCGGCAAGGGGGAGCGGCCAATGGGCGAAAAAACCAGTGAAAAAGCAAGGCACAAACAGTAAGGAAATGTTCAAAAACAGTCACAAAATACAATTATGGCACAAATTACAATCGGGGTACAGTAATCAGAAGGGGCATAACGGGGGCAGAAGCGCAAGGAGGCAAGGTGCTGAAAAATAGGAAAAACACTTACAGGACGGCGAAAAGCGGCACACGGGTCAAGTGAGGCTTGCCAGGGCCTCGAACACGCTAGCAGCAGCGTGGGTGGGGGTCAGGGGCACGAGACAGCTGGGTGGTGCTGCGGACGTGGGGGGCGAGCTCTAGACCTAAAGCAGGTCAGAGGTCGCTCACTCGCGACGCGCAGCGCCAGCCATTAAGAAGGGAGGGGGGAGGGAGGAGCAGCTGGGAGGCAGGAGGGAGCGGCGAATGGGGGAGCGAGAGAGGCGGGCCGCAGGGAGGCAGCGGCAAGGGTAGATCGGCAAGGGGGAGCGCCCAAGGGGCGAAAAAACCAGGGAAAAAGCAAGGAACAAACAGTAAGGAAAAGTTCAAAAACAGTCACAAAATACAATTATGGCACAAATTACAATCGGGGTACAGTAATCAGAAGGGGCACAACAGGGGCAGAAGCCCAAGGAGGCAAGGCGCTAAAAAATAGGAAAAACACTTACAGGACGGCGAAAAGCGGCACACGGGTCAAGTGAGGCTTACCAGGGCCTCGAACACGCTAGCAGCAGCGTGGGCGGGGGTCAGGGGCATGAGACAGCTGGGTGGTGCTGCGGACGTGGTGGGCGAGCTCTAGACCTAAAGCAGGTCAGAGGTCGCTCATTCGCGACGCGCAGCGCCAGCCATTAAGAAGGGAGGGGGGAGGGAGGAGCAGCTGGGAGGCGGGAGGAGGGAGTGAGCGGTGAATGGGGGCACGAGGGGGGTGGGGCCGCAGGGAGGCAGCGGCAAGGGTAGATCGGCAAGGGGGAGCGCCCAAGGGGCGAAAAAACCAGGGAAAAAGCAAGGAACAAACAGTAAGGAAAAGTTAAAAAAACGTCACAAAATACAATTATGGCACAAATTACAATCGGGGTACAGTAATCAGAAGGGGCACAACGGGGGCAGAAGCGCAAGGAGGCAAGGCGCTGAAAAATAGGAAAAACACTTACAGGACGGCGAAAAGCGTCACATAGGTCAAGTGAGGCTTACCAGGGCCTCGAACACGCTAGCAGCAGCGTGGGCGGGGGTCAGGGGCACGAGACAGCTGGGTGGTGCTGCGGACGTGGGGGGCGAGCTCTAGACCTAAAGCAGGTCAGAGGTCGCTCACTCGTGACGCGCAGCGCCAGCCATTAAGAAGGGAGGGGGGAGGGAGGAGCAGCTGGGAGGCGGGAGGCGGGAGGGAGCGGCGAATGGGGGCGCGAGGGGGGCGGGCCGCAGGGAGGCAGGGGCAAGGGTAGATCAGCAAGGGGGAGCGCCCAAGGGGCGAAAAAAACAGGGAAAAAGCAAGGCACAAACAGTAAGGAAAAGTTCAAAAACAGTCACAAAATACAATTATGGCACAAATTACAATCGGGGTACAGTAATCAGAAAGGGCACAACGGGGGCAGAAGCGCAAGGAGGCAAGGCGCTGAAAAATAGGAAAAACACTTACAGGACGGCGAAAAGCAGCACACGGATCAAGTGAGGCTTACCAAGGCCTCGAACACGCTAGCAGCAGCGTGGGCGGGGGTTAGGGGCACGAGACAGCTGGGTGGTGCTGTGGACGTGGGGGGCGAGCTCTAGACTTAAAGCAGGTCAGAGGTCGCTCACTCGCGACGCGCAGCGCCAGCCATTAAGAGGGGAGGGAGGAGCAGCTGGGAGGCGGGAGGCGGGAGGGAGCGGCGAATGGGGGCGCAAGGTGGGCGGGGCCGCAGGGAGGCAGCGGCAAGGGTAGATCGGCAAGGGGGAGCGCCCAAGGGGCGAAAAAAACAGGGAAAAAGCAAGGCACAAACAGTAAGGAAAAGTTCAAAAACAGTCACAAAATACAATTATGGCACAAATTACAATCGGGGTACAGTAATCAGAAGGGGAACAACGGGGGCAGAAGCGCAAGGAGGCAAGGCGCTGAAAAATAGGAAAAACACTTACAGGACGGGGAAAAGCGGCACACGGGTCAAGTGAGGCTTACCAGGGCCTCGGACACGCTAGCAGCAGCGTGGGCGGGGGTCAGGGGCACGAGACAGCTGGGTGGTGCTGCGGACGTGGGGGGCGAGCTCTAGACCTAAAGCAGGTCAGAGGTCGCTCACTCGCGACGCGCATTGCCAGCCATTAAGAAGGGAGGGGGGAGGGAGGAGCAGCTGGGAGGCGGGAAGCGGGAGGGAGCGGCGAATGGGGGCAGGGCCGCAGGGAGGCAGCGGCAAGGGTAGATCGGCAAGGGGGAGCGCCCAAGGGGCGAAAAAAACAGGGAAAAAGCAAGGTAGAAACAGTAAGGAAAAGTTCAAAAACAGTCACAAAATACAATTATGGCACAAATTACAATCGGGGTACAGTAATCAGAAGGGGCACAACGGGGGCAGAAGCGCAAGGAGGCAAGGTGCTGAAAAATAGGAAAAACACTTACAGGACGGCGAAAAGCGGCACACAGGTCAAGTGAGGCTTACCAGGGCCTCGAACACGCTAGCAGCAGCGTGGGCGGGGGTCAGGGGCACGAGACAGCTGGGTGGTGCTGCGGACGTGGGGGGGAGCTCTAGACCTAAAGCAGGTCAGAGGTCGCTCACTCGCGACACGCAGCGCCAGCCATTAAGAAGGGAGGGGGGAGGGAGGAGCAGCTGGGAGGCGGGAGGTGGGAGGGAGCGGCGAATGGGGGAGCGAGGGGGGCGGGCCGCAGGGAGGCAGCGGCAAGGGTAAATCAGCAAGGGGGAGCGGCCAAGGGGCGAAAAAACCAGGGAAAAAGCAAAGCACAAACAGTAAGGAAAAGTTCAAAAACAGTCACAAAATACAATTATGGCACAAATTACAATCGGGGTACAGTAATCAGAAGGGGCACAACGGGGGCAGAAGCGCAAGGAGGCAAGGTGCTGAAAAATAGGAAAAACACTTACAGGACGGCGAAAAGCAGCACACGGGTCAAGTGAGGCATACCAGGGCCTCGAACACGCTAGCAGCAGCGTGGGCGGGGGTCAGGGGCAGAAGACAGCTGGGTGGTGCTGCGGACGTGTGGGGCGAGCTCTAGACCTAAAGCAGGTCAGAGGTCGCTCACTCGCGACGTGCAGCGCCAGCCATTAAGAAGGGAGGGGGAGGGAGGAGCAGCTGGGAGGCGGGAGGCGGGAGGGAGCGGCGAATGGGGGCGCGAGTGGGGCGGGGCCGTAGGGAGGCAGCAGCAAGGGTAGATAAGCAAGGGGGAGCACCCAAGGGGCGAAAAAACCAGGGAAAAAGCAAGGCACAAACAGTAAGGAAAAGTTCAAAAACCGTCACAAAATACAATTATGGCACAAATTACAATCGGGGTACAGTAATCAGAAGGGGCACAACGGGGGCAGAAGCGCAAGGAGGCAAGGCGCTGAAAAATAGGAAAAACACTTACAGGACGGCGAAAAGCGGCACACGGGTCAAGTCAGGCTTACCAGGGCCTCGAACACGCTAGCAGCAGCTTGGGCAGGGGTCAGGTGCACCAGACAGCTGGGTGGAGCTGCAGATGTGGGGGGCGAGCTCTAGACCTGAAGCAGGTCAGAGGTCGCTCACTCGCGACGCGCAGCGCCAGCCATTAAGAAGGGAGGGGTGAGGGAGGAGCAGCTGGGAGGCAGGAGGGAGCGGCGAATGGGGGAGCGAGAGGGGCGGGCCGCAGGGAGGCAGCGGCAAGGGTAGATCGGCAAGGGGGAGCGCCCAAGGGGCGAAAAAACCAGGGAAAAAGCAAGGAACAAACAGTAAGGAAAAGTTCAAAAACAGTCACAAAATACAATTATGGCACAAATTACAATCGGGGTACAGTAATCAGAAGGGGCACAACGGGGGCAGAAGCGCAAGGAGGCAAGGTGCTGAAAAATAGGAAAAACACTTACAGGACGGCGAAAAGCGTCACACAGGTCAAGTGAGGCTTACCAGGGCCTCGAACACGCTAGCAGCAGCGTGGGCGGGGTCAGGGGCACGAGACAGCTGGGTGGTGCTGCGGACGTGGGGGGCGAGCTCTAGACCTAAAGCAGGTCAGAGGTCGCTCACTCGCGACGCGCAGCGCCAGCCATTAAGAAGGGAGGGGGGAGGGAGGAGCAGCTGGGAGGCGGGAGGGAGCGGCGAATGGGGGCGCGAGGGGGGCGGGCCGCAGGGAGGCAGGGGCAAGGGTAGATCAGCAAGGGGGAGCGCCCAAGGGGCGAAAAAAACAGGGAAAAAGCAAGGCACAAACAGTAAGGAAAAGTTCAAAAACAGTCACAAAATACAATTATGGCACAAATTACAATCGGGGTACAGTAATCAGAAAGGGCACAACGGGGGCAGAAGCGCAAGGAGGCAAGGCGCTGAAAAATAGGAAAAACACTTACAGGACGGCGAAAAGCAGCACACGGATCAAGTGAGGCTTACCAAGGCCTCGAACACGCTAGCAGCAGCGTGGGCGGGGGTTAGGGGCACGAGACAGCAGGGTGGTGCTGTGGACGTGGGGGGCGAGCTCTAGACTTAAAGCAGGTCAGAGGTCGCTCACTCGCGACGCGCAGCGCCAGCCATTAAGAGGGGAGGGAGGAGCAGCTGGGAGGCGGGAGGCGGGAGGGAGCGGCGAATGGGGGCGCAAGGGGGGCGGGGCCGCAGGGAGGCAGCGGCAAGGGTAGATCGGCAAGGGGGAGCGCCCAAGGGGCGAAAAAAACAGGGAAAAAGCAAGGCACAAACAGTAAGGAAAAGTTCAAAAACAGTCACAAAATACAATTATGGCACAAATTACAATCGGGGTACAGTAATCAGAAGGGGAACAACGGGGGCAGAAGCGCAAGGAGGCAAGGCGCTGAAAAATAGGAAAAACACTTACAGGACGGGGAAAAGCGGCACACGGGTCAAGTGAGGCTTACCAGGGCCTCGGACACGCTAGCAGCAGCGTGGGCGGGGGTCAGGGGCACGAGACAGCTGGGTGGTGCTGCGGACGTGGGGGGCGAGCTCTAGACCTAAAGCAGGTCAGAGGTCGCTCACTCGCGACGCGCATTGCCAGCCATTAAGAAGGGAGGGGGAGGGAGGAGCAGCTGGGAGGCGGGAAGCGGGAGGGAGCGGCGAATGGGGGCGGGGCCGCAGGGAGGCAGCGGCAAGGGTAGATCGGCAAGGGGGAGCGCCCAAGGGGCGAAAAAACCAGGGAAAAAGCAAGGTAGAAACAGTAAGGAAAAGTTCAAAAACAGTCACAAAATACAATTATGGCACAAATTACAATCGGGGTACAGTAATCAGAAGGGGCACAACGGGGGCAGAAGCGCAAGGAGGCAAGGTGCTGAAAAATATGAAAAACACTTACAGGACGGCGAAAAGCGGCACACAGGTCAAGTGAGGCTTACCAGGGCCTCGAACACGCTAGCAGCAGCGTGGGCGGGGGTCAGGGGCACGAGACAGCTGGGTGGTGCTGCGGACGTGGGGGGGAGCTCTAGACCTAAAGCAGGTCAGAGGTCGCTCACTCGCGACGCGCAGCGCCAGCCATTAAGAAGGGAGGGGGGAGAGAGGAGCAGCTGGGAGGCGGGAGGTGGGAGGGAGCGGCGAATGGAGGCGCGAGGGGGGCGGGCTGCAGGGAGGCAGCGGCAAGGGTAAATCAGCAAGGGGGAGCGCCCAAGGGGCGAAAAAACCAGGGAAAAAGCAAAGCACAAACAGTAAGGAAAAGTTCAAAAACAGTCACAAAATACAATTATGGCACAAATTACAATCGGGGTACAGTAATCAGAAGGGGCACAACCGGGGCAGAAGCGCAAGGAGGCAAGGTGCTGAAAAATAGGAAAAACACTTACAGGACGGCGAAAAGCAGCACACGGGTCAAGTGAGGCATACCAGGGCCTCGAACACGCTAGCAGCAGCGTGGGCGGGGGTCAGGGGCAGAAGACAGCTGGGTGGTGCTGCGGACGTGGGGGGCGAGCTCTAGACCTAAAGCAGGTCAGAGGTCGCTCACTCGCGACATGCAGCGCCAGCCATTAAGAAGGGAGGGGGGAGGGGGGAGCAGCTGGGAGGCGGGAGGCGGGAGGGAGCGGCGAATGGGGGCGCGAGGGGGGCGGGGCCGCAGGGAGGCAGCGGCAAGGGTAGATAAGCAAGGGGGAGCGCCCAAGGGGCGAAAAAACCAGGGAAAAAGCAAGGCACAAACAGTAAGGAAAAGTTCAAAAACCGTCACAAAATACAATTATGGCACAAATTACAATCGGGGTACAGTAATCAGAATGGGCACAACGGGGGCAGAAGCGCAAGGAGGCAAGGCGCTGAAAAATAGGAAAAACACTTACAGGACGGCGAAAAGCAGCACACGGATCAAGTGAGGCTTACCAAGGCCTCGAACACGCTAGCAGCAGCGTGGGCGGGGGTTAGGGGCACGAGACAGCTGGGTGGTGCTGCGGACGTGGGGGGCGAGCTCTAGACTTAAAGCAGGTCAGAGGTCGCTCACTCGCGACGCGCAGCGCCAGCCATTAAGAGGGGAGGGAGGGGCAGCTGGGAGGCGGGAGGTGGGAGGGAGCGGCGAATGGGGGCGCGAGGGGGGCGGGGCCGCAGGGAGGCAGCGGCAAGGGTAAATCGGCAAGGGGGAGCGCCCAAGGTGCGAAAAAACCAGGGAAAAAGCAAGGCACAAACAGTAAGGAAAAGTTCAAAAACAGTCACAAAATACAATTATGGCACAAATTACAATCGGGGTACAGTAATCAGAAGGGGCACAACAGGGGCAGAAGCCCAAGGAGGCAAGGCGCTGAAAAATAGGAAAAACACTTACAGGACGGCCAAAAGCGGCACACGGGTCAAGTGAGGCTTACCAGGGCCTCGAACACGCTAGCAGCAGCGTGGGCGGGGGTCAGGGGCACGAGATAGCTGGGTGGTGCTGCAGACGTGGGGGGCGAGCTCTAGACCTAAAGCAGGTCAGAGGTCACTCACTCGCGACGCGCAGCGCCAGCCATTAAGAAGGGAGGGGGAGGGAGGAGCAGCTGGGAGGCGGGAGGCGGGAGGGAGCGGCGAATAGGGAGTGGGGGGGGCGGGGCCACAGGGAGGCAGCGGCAAGGGTAGATCGGCAATGGGGAGCGCCCAAGGGGCGAAAAAACCAGGGAAAAAGCAAGGCACAAACAGTAAGGAAAAGTTCAAAAACAGTCACAAAATACAATTATGGCACAACTTACAATCGGGGTACAGTAATCAGAAGGGGCACAACGGGGGCAGAAGCGCAAGGAGGCAAGGCGCTGAAAAATAGGAAAAACACTTACAGGACGGCGAAAAGCGGCACACGGGTCAAGTGAGGTTCACCAGGGCCTCGAACACGCTAGCAGCAGCGTGGGCGGGGGTCAGGGGCACGAGACAGCTGGGTGGTGCTGCGGACGTGGGGGGCGAGCTCTAGAACTAAAGCAGGTCAGAGGTCGCTCACTCGCGACGGGCAGCGCCAGCCATTAAGAAGGGAGGGGGAGGGAGGAGCAGCTGGGAGGCGGGAAGCGGGAGGGAGCGGCGAATGGGGGCACGAGGGGGGCGGGGCCGCAGGGAGGCAGCGGCAAGGGTAGATCGGCAAGGGGGAGCGCCCAAGGGGCGAAAAAACCAGGGAAAAAGCAAGGTACAAACTGTAAGGAAAAGTTCAAAAACAGTCACAAAATACAATTATGGCACAAATTACAATCGGGGTACAGTAATCAGAAGGGGCACAACGGGGGCAGAAGCGCAAGGAGGCAAGGTGCTGAAAAATAGGAAAAAGAGTTACAGGACGGCGAAAAGCGGCACACAGGTCAAGTGAGGCTTACCAGGGCCTCGAACACGCTAGCAGCAGCGTGGGCGGGGGTCAGGGGCACGAGACAGCTGGGTGGTGCTGCGGACGTGGGGGGCGAGCTCTAGACCTAAAGCAGGTCAGAGGTCGCTCACTCGCGACGCGCAGCGCCACCCATTAAGAAGGGAGGGGGGAGGGAGGATCAGCTGGGAGGCGGGAGGGAGCGGCGAATGGGGGCGCGAGGGGGGCGAGCCGCAGGGAGGCAGCGGCAAGGGTAGATCGGCAAGGGGGAGCGGCCAATGGGCGAAAAAAACAGGGAAAAAGCAAGGCACAAACAGTAAGGAAAAGTTCAAAAACAGTCACAAAATACAATTATGGCACAAATTACAATCGGGGTACAGTAATCAGAAGGGGCACAACGGGGGCAGAAGCACAAGGAGGCAAGGCGCTGAAAAATAGGAAAAACACTTACAGGATGGCGAAAAGCGGCACACGGGTCAAGTGAGGTTCACCAGGGCCTCGAACACGCTAGCAGCAGCGTGGGCGGGGGTCAGGGCCACGAGACAGCTGGGTGGTGCTGCAGACATGGGGGGCGAGCTCTAGACCTAAAGCAGGTCAGAGGTCACTCACTCGCGACGCGCAGCGCCAGCCATTAAGAAGGGAGGGGGGAGGGAGGAGCAGCTGGGGGGTGGGAGGTGGGAGGGAGCGGCGAATGGGGGCGCGAGGGGGGCGGGGCCGCAGGGAGGCAGCTGCAAGGGTAGATCGGCAAGGGGGAGCGCCCAAGGGGCGAAAAAAACAGGGAAAAAGCAAGGCACAAACAGTAAGGAAAAGTTCAAAAACAGTCACAAAATACAATTATGGCACAAATTACAATCGGGGTACAGTAATCAGAAGGGGCACAACGGGGGCAGAAGCACAAGGAGGCAAGGCGCTGAAAAATAGGAAAAACACTTACAGGACGGCGAAAAGCGGCACACGGGTCAAGTGAGGCTTACCAGGGCCTCGAACACGCTAGCAGCAGCGTGGGCGGGGGTCAGGGCCACGAGACAGCTGGGTGGTGCTGCAGACATGGGGGGCGAGCTCTAGACCTAAAGCAGGTCAGAGGTCACTCACTCGCGACGCGCAGCGCCAGCCATTAAGAAGGGAGGGGGGAGGGAGGAGCAGCTGGGGGGTGGGAGGTGGGAGGGAGCGGCGAATGGGGGCGCGAGGGGGGCGGGGCCGCAGGGAGGCAGCTGCAAGGGAAGATCGGCAAGGGGGGAGCGCCCAAGGGGCGAAAAAAACAGGGAAAAAGCAAGGCACAAACAGTAAGGAAAAGTTCAAAAACAGTCACAAAATACAATTATGGCACAAATTACAATCGGGGTACAGTGATCAGAAGGGGCACAATGGGGGCAGAAGTGCAAGGAGGCAAGGCGCTGAAAAATAGGAAAAACACTTACAGGACGGCGAAAAGCGGCACACGGGTCAAGTGAGGCTTACCAGGGCCTCGAACACGCTAGCAGCAGCGTGGGCGGGGGTCAGGGGCACGAGACAGCTGGGTGGTGCTGCGGACGTGGGGGGCGAGCTCTAGACCTAAAGCAGGTCAGAGGTCGCTCACTCGCGACACGCAGCGCCAGCCATTAAGAAGGGAGGGGGGAGGGAGGAGCAGCTGGGAGGCGGGAGGCGGGCGTGAGCGGTGAATGGGAGCGTGAGTGGGGCGGGGCCGCAGGGAGGCAGCAGCAAGGGTAGATCGGCAAGGGGGAGCGCCCAAGGGGCGAAAAAACCAGGGAAAAAGCAAGGCACAAACAGTAAGGAAAAGTTGAAAAACAGTCACAAAATACAATTATGGCACAAATTACAATCGGGGTACAGTAATCAGAAGGGGCACAACGGGGGCAGAAGCGCAAGGAGGCAAGGCGCTGAAAAAATAGGAAAAACACTTACAGGACGGCGAAAAGCGGCACATGGGTCAAGTGAGGCTTACCAGGGCCTCGAACACGCTAGCAGCAGCGTGGGCGGGGGTCAGGGGCACGAGACAGCTGGGTGGTGCTGTGGACGTGGGGGGCGAGCTCTAGACCTAAAGCAGGTCAGCTTTGCAGGGCCATTGTTCTTTGGGTCAGCCACAGCTCAGAACTTTCCCTTCATAAGTGGGGAATGTCCATTGACATGATGTATGTGGCATCACTATTGCCCCCATTCCTTGTGGTTACATCTTAGCATGTGCCCCTTACTCTTTTGACAAAATCTGTGCACTGCTGTTTCATGCATGGTCTAGCTGTGTTCATGGCATAATTTCTGTTCCCTCACCTATATGTGCATGCTGTCCTGTGTTTGGAATTGGACATTTGTAATGGGGCTATATTTCTTGTGGTGCCACAGACAGGAGTGTGTCACTATTGATTGTTGGCTCACACATCCTCACCCATCATAACATGCAATTTTGCATGCACAACTGCAGTAGAAATTAGGGTCCTGATACGTAGGACTAGAGTTTGTACCCACAATTTACATTTCTAAGCATTTGATGTGGCATCATGTGGAAAAGTGCACTACACATTTGTAATGGGGGAGGGTTGTTACCCAACTGTTGGCATGCATCATGGAATTAATTGCTGTTATGTTTAAATCATATGTGTTTGTGTACAACTTTTCATCCACAGATTTCTGGGTTTACAGGACCAAAATGGAGACAGTGATGTAGCTTTCCATTAGCAAAATACGTTGAGGGCCTACTAAAATTACTTACAAATCTCTGGGTCTCTCCAACATACAAAGGACTAATAGCGTCTACTGAGGCAATCAGAGTATGTCATTGTAAGGGGTGCTAGACATCAGTGGTGATTTCCCTGAGGCTTGCTGATTCATTGTGCTGTGGATTTTAGAGACATGTGCCCCAGACATTTTGCAGATTTTGTCTCCAGTGAACATTTCCATGCGTAATGTGTAGCATATCTGACCAACATTAGTAGTACCTCCATGACTCCATGGTATGGTACACGTAGGAGTCACTTTGATGTATTTTGTTGCTGGGGCCTACTTGACGTGATGGTAATATTTGCTAATCACAGCTGTTGTTCAAGTGTGATCAGGAAAATGTGGTGTCCCTTTTTCTCTTTGTATTTGCAGCATCAGCCCATGCAAGTGAAGGAGACAGGGCACTACCAAGAGGGGAATGTCTGGCCACAGTACCTCCAGTCAAGACACAGAGGGACCCAGTCGCCCAGAGGGGGAAGGGAGTGCCACGGAGGAGACCAGACCTACATCCTAATCATCGGATTCTACCTCCAGTGGCCACTTCCTAGTGGTGACTGACCCATCGGGACCTACTCCTATACCATCTTTGTTCGTCACCCCCAGTTCTATCGCCACCCTCCCTGTTGCTCCCCACCCAGTTGGGTGTGCCCACTCATCAAAGAGGGTGAGCATTTCCTTTACCGCAAGCACCTCTGCCAAAGCCCCTGTTTCCCTGCTGCCTTAAGTGTGGAGGCTATTGACCTCCACATTCCTCCCCCCTCCACCTCCCTCTTACCAATCCAAATTCAACATTCCCCTACGTTAGACCTGTTAGCTCCTGGTGTGGTTCCCCCTGTACTTTTTGCATCTGACCTACTGTTTTTGATCATGTGTTGAATGTTGTTTTTGCTGGCTTTAGCTCTGTAGGCACTTTACCACTGCTGACCAGTGCTAAAGTGCAAGTGCTCCCTGTGAAATGGTATTGGTGATTGGTTTTTTCATGATTGGCACATTTGATTTACTAGTAAGCCCTCAGTAAAGTTCACTGTGTGTGCACAGGGCCTGTAAATCAAATGCTACTAGTGGGCCTGCAGCACTGTTTGTGCCACCCACATGAGTAGCTTTGTAAACATGCCTCAGACCTGCCACTGCAGTGTCTCTGTGGGCATTTTTTCAACTGCCAGTTCGACCTGGCAAGTATACCCATGTGCCAGGCCCAAACCTTCCCTTTTACTACATGTAAATCACACATAAGTTACGCCCAAGTGAACACAGTGGGCAGGGTGCAATATATTTAAATGGTAGCAACTGTACTAGTGTGTTTCACATGTTTTGATAGCGAAATACTGCTAAATTTGGTTTTCACTATTTCAAGACCTGTCTCTCCCATAAGGGATTGCCTTGAAGTATCTTTTAAGTGCACTGGCCCCTTGGGAGCAGATGGAGATATGGGGTTTGGGGTCTCTGAACTCATGGTTTAAAAATACATCTATTGGTGAAGTTGGTTTTTAAATTGTAAGTTTGAAAATGCCCCTTTTAGAAAGTAGGCATTTTCTTGCTTAAACATTCTGTGCTTCTACCTGGCTGTGGAATGCACATCTGGTCTGACTGACAGTTGGGCTGTTTGTGAATTCACTCTAGACAGTCACATAAAGGGAGCTGAGGTGTGCCCTGCATATCGTGATGAATTGTCTGGGGCTAGAGTGAAGGGAGTAGCTGACACTTGCACCTGAGCAGCTCTGTGCCTGTCCTTACACAAATCAGTCTCCAACCCCCTAGAGTGTGCCTTGGGCCAGGATAGGGAGAAATTAGTATAAGTATTAGACTGCTGGCCCCACAACTGCAGAACACTTCTGGACTGAAGGATTTCTGCCAGGAGGAATAGCTGGATGCTGTAGGAGGAACTGTCACTCTGTCTTTTGTTTTGCTGTGTGGGCCTGCTGCTTGCTGTTTCTGTACTGGGAGTGAAAGGACTGGACTTTGCTTTCTACATCCTGCTTTCCAAGGTTCTCCAAGGACTTGAACTGAGCTTTCCTCCTGTTGTGATGTCTCAGGGACATCAAAGACTTGATCTGCTAGTGGTTGGGCTCTTCTGCTGAGAGTCCTGAATTGCTAAGTGGTGTCAAATACAGTCCCGGGGCCCGTAGAAGTGGAAGCTGGTCACCTGAGTGAAACTCCACGCACTGAAGCCCTTTGCAGCAGAAAACTCAATGCAGCGCCTGCACCGCATTTGAAAAATCAACGCATCGCCTATCTTGCGGCTGCAACATCGATGCATCGCCTGTTTCAGCGCAGATTCATCGTTGCTGCATGTCTGAATTTTCCATGCATCATCCCTGGATGTAATTTTTCTTCATCGACGTTCCTCGGCAACCAGGAATTGAAGCATCATGAGACTGGCAGGAAATGAATCCACACATCACCAGCCGGATGGGAAAAGAATCTACACATCACCTGTCCAGCATGAAAATAATCAACGCATCACTTGCCTTTCAGACACATCACCTCCTTTGTGGCCCGCATCATCTTTGTTTTGACGCTTCCAAGGTGCTGTGTGTTATAAAGATACAACCACTGATTTTTCAGGATTAAGACTCTTTTAAACCTTTAAATAGTGATAACTTTATTTGTGTAAGTTGGATTTTTGATGTTTTGGTCTTGTTTTACTTAGATAAAAATTTGGCTATTTTTCGAAACTAGTGTTGAGTACTTTTGTGGTGTTTTCACTGTGTTACTGTGTTTGTATACAAATACATTACATATTACCTCTGAGATAAGCCTGACTGCTTGTGCCAAGCTACCAAGGGGCTAAGCAGCGGTTAACTTAGGTGTATGACCCCCCTTGTCCTGTCTAGAGTGAGGGTCCCTACCTGGACATGGTATGAACTGACTGCCAACTAGAGACCCCATTTCTAACACCCTACCTATCCTAAGCACAAAGATATATCTGCACACACCCACCCAAAAACACACAGGACACGACACACCAGCATGCAGGGACTCAACATACACCCGCAAACACGACATCAGCCACCACTTCACCAGACACCCCCACCACCTGCACTGACTCACAGTTGACATCCAGCATACCCACAGGTTCCACCACAACAGTCACTGACACATCTGCCACACGGACCAAACCTACAGAAAGCCGCACAACATACACAGACACATCCACCACATCCAGCATACCCATGGACACCACCCTAACAGACACAAACACATTCACCACTCCATCACCCAGCACCTCCAGCTCCTAGCTCCCCAAGACATGCAAATGCTCACACTCACACATGCAACTGACACCACCCAAACAGAAGCACAGTTCACACACCCAGACACCCAAGACATCTACACCAACTCACCAGATAACCACTCCCTCATTGTTCAAATCCCCAACCCCTTCGGATGACCGTCCCCATGTTCTAAAGGAGAATTTACTTTTCAACCTTGCCCTTTCCCCTGTTACCTCCAAACCCTCTACTCCATACCCAAGAGGCCTGCACTCATATTTCAACCCATCCCTTCCATGTACAAGTCCTCCCCTTTCACACCTGCCACCATGCGAGCACCCTTAACCATCCCCTCAAGCATAAGTCCACCCCTCCAAAGAAACAGTCCACCATTCCCAAACCCAAACCCACCGACCTCACCCAAGGATGATCCATGAGGTGCCTGCCCACTTGATGCCCCTTCCTTTAGAGATTCCCTGGCAGTGAATGGAATCAAGTGTGGCCACAATCGTGTGCATGGACATTAATTGGACTGGCCAATGGCCTTTGTTCTGAAGATTTTCAAGTTAATAAACCTGAGTAGTTTTTGTTTGGGTACACATTTGTCCTGCAATTCCTTTCTACATTTACGTTGTTCCTGAAATGCCTACAAGTGTGTGTGTGTTTCACCCTGGTTGGTAGTCCATTTGCAGTTGTTTGCAAAATCTGACTTTGCGGGCAGTGCTGGTTACATCCAGGACAAAGCTAGATGTTGATTGTATGGATATATGTGTGTTAATGCGATTGTGGTGTCATTGCATTGTGTTGTGTTTGGTATGGAAAGTATTTCATCTTGTGTTGTCCAATGTTAGTGCGTATGATGTTAGACTTGTCCCCCTGATATGGATTGTCCATTCCTCTCATATGTGGAAGCTAGAGTTTTGTTTGTCCAGACATGGAGGGTGTTCAAATGTGCTAGATTCCTTTGCATTTGACTGTGCATGTGTCCACTTTGCTGTGTGTACCTTGCAGCCACATTATCTAGGTGTATGGCCCATGATGCTGCAGTTGTATGTGCTTTCTTGACTTGCATTTCCACATTCTGCAGATTGGCATGTCACTTGGCTCAACAATTGTTTGTCCCAGAGATACCTGGAGGGGTGGTTCCAGTGCAAATGTTGTTTTAGGGTCATGTGCAAAGTGTGATGTGTCCCAGTGCAGCAGCCTTCCCTGAGTGCTCCTGATGCCCCCATCCCTATTGTCCAGGTATTGTTTGCATAATAAGCTTTTTATATTTGGCTCTGAAACTATTGTGCATTCCATTGACCTTCCATTGTGTTGCAACATGGGTGATATTTATGTGTCCATCACAGGGACATTGCATGGAAGGGGTGTTTGTGTTAAATGACACATCGATACATATGTGTCTTCAATCTCAAGACAGTCCATGGCATGTGAGCGATGTGAGGGTGTCATTTGTATTGGTAGATGTGCTGTTGCTACGTTGTTGCAGTTGTGTGGCACAATGTTGTGTACACTTCACTGTCCCTGTGCCTGAGATGAGCAGACATTTGTTTTTGTGCAGTTTCTGTGACCTGTCCAAAGGGGGCTTTTAACAGTTGTTAGTAACTCGTGTACTTCGTTCCTGTAGCATGAGCCCCATAACATGAGAGCGGCAGTGCCACTATGTTGTGTGAATGTAATGACGCAGGTAGGTGTGTGTACTTACTGTCGGTTGCGTCCATGGCGGCATGGATTTTGTCTACCTTCAAGGAGCAGCAGCAATGGCAGTGGCAGGATGTGCATGATGGGCTCCATGGCGGCACAGGACATGTAACGTTGTCTGCAGATGAGTTGGTGGTTGGACCGCCACAATCACATTGGTGGTATGCAACATCATAATGCATCCAGTGAAAACACAGGCTTTACCGGTCTGTTTGTCCTGCCTCATCACAGCGGGGGTCTGTGCTGCCTGGCAGTGGGACGACGGCAATCTTTGCTCAATAAGCCCACCAGCATTGTAATATAGTGGTCTGACAGCGAAGCCGATGGCGGTTGGACCACTGCCACCATGGTGGTGCACAGACTGCCATACTCATAATCAGCACCTAAATCCTTACAAAAACCTTTCCTTTCTAGCTCCCCTTTGTTCTGCATCTGTCTTATGGAGGACCTGATAGAACCTATGGATGTATGCTCAATATCAGCTATTTCTCTTCTTTATATTGTTTCTCGATCCCCTTACCATGTCAGTGGTGTTGGACACTATTTTGATCTTTCTCTACAAGACCAACAACTTGCCTATTTTCGTACTCTCCTCATCTTTTATTTAAAAGCCGAACTGGTTTTAATTCATCCTCCAATTCTACTTTTCGCTTGTGATATCATAGTTACAGTTCACTGCTGAATTGAAGCAGCAGTTCTGTCAGTACTTCATTTAAATGAGCTAGATGTTTAATCTTGAATATTCTGTACATTTATGTGCCTAGCTAGTATGTAATCACATGGATAGATGCTATGAATGCCTCCAAATGGCTTGATTCTGGCACAGGTTTATTTGAAAAAATGTTTATTGATTTATAAATTATTTTATTTTTGTTTGCAGATCTGTTAGATGGAGGGATTAAATCTGTATTGCAGAGAAGGCCTGTACTCTCTGTAAGTCCCTCCCAAAATCTATAATATGAGCACCACTAGGTAATTTCCGCCGGGAGTCTTTCCAGATTTCCAGAGAGTAAAAAATATTCTATTTGCAAACATTTAAAAAAAAATAGATACTTACAAAGATATACACTGACATTCATGTTTGTAGGTTTTGTATGAACCTTTTAAGGTAAAGTTTCCCTAACTTTGTCCATGAAGCTCTATAACATAGGTTGTTAAATTGCCCTTCTCAAAGTTCTTTGGTCTGTCTTTCTGACATAGTGCCAAATTAAAATCCCCTTGCTATCTAAATGTTAGCTGAGTTAGCAGGAAACAGCTAAGGTTAAATCCTATAGCGGTTTAATTTCAGCTGTGAGTCATTCCAGATTTCTAGAGAATAAAAAAAAATATTTGCAAACACTTCAAAAATGGATTATTAAAAAGATATTTCCCAGCATATGTGGATTTAAGGTTTTTTATGCACCTTAAAGCTTTCCCTAACTTCTTCCATGAACCTCCATACCGTAGGTTTGTTTGGTAAATTGCACTTCTTGGAGTTCTTGCGATGGAGTGCAGCTCAGATACAAAAAGAGGACTGGACCCAGACAACGTTTATCTCCGGAGTTAGAAATGTTTTGAAGATAAAATATCTGAGAAGGTAGAAGTTCAGCAGGGCAAGGCTGCAGGGGTGTCTGTGGAGAGAGATTTGTTGCCCGATAGCCCTGGAGTGAAGCCACGGTTAAGCTTTTTACCTTCAGTCTTAGCTGTGAACATGGTATTTGAAAATCTCTACTGGGATGAAGCAGAAAGCTGTATAGACAGCTGTATAGACAGCTCCATGAGGTCACTTTGGTGAAGGACTGCTGAAATGGATTTGCTGCTACGGAGAACGTAGCGGGGAAAGCCATGAAGTCAATCTTCATGATGAACCTGGGGCGGATAGGAGAGCAGATTGGTCCTGGTATCCTACTGGTTCTCAGAGCACCTTTTGTCCAAATATTTTGCCTGTCCTCAGTTTTGGAAATTGGGAATCTGGGCATCTTCCGCACCACATCCAAGGATCTGGGAGTGGATGGAGACCTCTTGGGGGTTCAGGACTCACTCAGGCGTGGTCCATGTGCGGGTTCAAGATGGTTTCAGCCTGTTATGGCCCTGTGGCTCTGAACTGGAGGCCAGCAAACTAGCCCTTGGAGTCACTTCTGGAAGTCCTGGGTGTAGGTGAAAATTGAGGGCTTAACAGCAGGGCTGGCCCATGAGGCTCTTGGCAGCATAGCAGCCCTTGAAGATACAGAAGCAGTCTGGCAAAGCGCACAGCAGCAGGCAGTCCTCTGAGAGTTCTTCGCAGGTCCAGTAGTAAACTGAAGAGTTTTCTGAGAGCCCTACATTTATACCCTGATGCCCTGCTCCTAGAAGGTGGGAAAATGTTCTGGAAAGGTTCTTTGAAGTTCTGGTAGTTTCCTGCCTCCACTAGCATGGCTCCAAGCTGGCTGCACTGACAATCTAGGGTTGTTAAGCCTACTGTGAGGAGATAAGGCACAGCCTATTCAGGTGCAAATGGGGCTGTGCTCAGCTCCGCCTCCTCATCCTGCCATTTGATGGGCCATTCAGGCTCTGCTAGTCCCACTACTGTGTAACTGTCTGGGAGGAATTCACAAAGTCCTGTCAGCTACACCCAGTCATATGACCTTAGACATGCCAGAGGCACGGAGAGCTAAGTGATGGAAAAAGCCAACTTTCTAAAAGTGGCATTTTCAATTTTGTATTGATAAATTTAACTTTACCATTAAGGAGGGTTTATCATTACAAGTCCATAAGTACCAAATATGACATATCTGCCTCCTCTTATTTAGGGATTACAGTTTATTAAATGTAATAATGAATCCTCAAAGCTGTCCCATGGGAGGTGTAGACCTCACAGAGGTGAAAAATGAATTTGGGAGTTTTTCACTACTAGGACATGTAAAACAGCACCCTGCCCTATGGGCTACCTACGACCTACCCTAGGGGTCCCTTAAATGTAATAATAGGGGAGGTTAACCTCTCGGGTGCCTTGGACGAGCTAGGATCGCCCTTGGCCACGGCTGCCGTGTGCCGAGGACAAGCCCAGCTCGTCCTGCACCCGGCCCACAGGGGGCCTCCCGCCCACACCCCCATCAGGGATGGAAGGGAAATCACTTCCCCTTCCATCCCGATCCTCTCCAGCGACGTCTGATGATGTCAGCACGCAATTGCATGCTGACCTCATCAGAGGTCGCCTCCCATAGGGCTGGAAGCATGCTTCCAGCGCAATGCGGAAGAGAAATGCTAAGCATTTCTCTTCTGCTCGGGAGGAGGGGGCAGGCAGAGACATCAAAAGAAAGGAAAGGCTTTTCCTTTCTTTTGATGTCATTCTGAACATTTCTGCAGCCTGATCGCAATGCGATCGGGCTGCAGAAATGCCCACTAGACACCAGGGATTTTCTTTTTTTTTAATTGATGTGATAAGGGGAGCGGCCTCTTGGGCAATGGCCGCTCCCCCGGGGGGCAAATCATTATTAGGCCTTTTCTGTCCCCCCTGTGGTCGATCCCCTGGAGACTATTTTTGTTTTAGGCCTTTTCTGCCTCCCTGGGGGCAGATCGGCCTATATTGATTAGGCCGTTCTGCAACCGGGGGGTGGAGAGGGGGAGCAGAAGCCATTAAACACCAGGGATTTTTTTTTATTTGTTTACATTGATAAGGCAAGGGTCACTCTCCTGCGGGGCAAATTGTTTTTAGGCCATTTCATCTGCCTATTTTTATTAGGCCTAGCTGCCCCCAAGGGGGGCAGAAACCACTAGGCACCAGAGTTTTTTTTTTTTTTTTTTTTTTTTTACAGATGGGGAATGACTCCTTAGGCAAGGGTCGTTCCCCTGGGGGGGGGCAAATTTATTTTAGGCCATTTCTGCCCACCTTGTGGGCAGATTGGTCTATTTTTTTTACGGCCAGTCTGCCCCCAAGGGGGGCAAATACCACTAGACACCAGGGATTTTTTTTTTGCCAATTTCACGCAAGGGGAATGACACCTTAAGCAAGGGTCGCTCCCCTGGGGGTCAATTTATTTTATTTTAGGCCATTTCTTCCCCCCTTGGGGGCAGATAGGCCTATTTTTGTAAGACTCATCTGCCCCCCAGGGGTGCAGAAACCCCACCAAACACCAGGGAAGAATTTTTTTCAAAAAGAGAGGGTGGGGGTATGGCCATACCCCCCCAAATAAATGGGGACCAAGTTGTTCTGCCCACTAGTGGGCAGATGGGGCAATTTCCCCGATCCACTCCCCGGGGGGGCAGAAAGCCTGCAAGATGCCAGGGAATTAAAAAAAAAAATAGTTGGGTGGGGGCTACCAACTAATATGGGCCTGTTTATGCCCCCACACCAGCTGAAGGGGGTAACAGTCTTTCAGCTCTCCCCCGCACACTAAAACATCTTATCCCATGGCAAGCAAGAGGTCAGTTGAATATTTTGGGTTTTGGTTTTACATTTGGGCTATGAGAGCTTGGCTAACTCTCAAAATTGCCCCACTTGGAATGGTGAGGGCTACACTTTTTGGACTTTGGGACGTTGCCATGCAGAAAAATCCCCAAGACCTAGACACATCTGAAAACTAAACATCTGGGTGATTCCAGGGTGGTGTGCTTCACATGCACCCGCACCATTTTCTTACCCAAAATCCCCTGCAAACCTCCAACTTTGCTGGAAATCACAATTTTTCCCCACATTTCTGTCATGGAACCTTCTGGAATCTGCAGGAATCTACAAAATTCCTACTACCTAGCATTGTCTCATCTACACCGATAAAAACTACCCTTTTGGGGCCGCTTTGGTTCCCCCTCAATTTTGACATGTTTTTGGCTCTTCCCTGTCACAGGCACTTGGGCCACCTACACAAGCTAGGTATCATTTTTACCGGGAGACTGAGGGGCACATTGGATGGTAGGAAATGTGTCCCGGTGCGGTGATTTTTTAGCAAATTTGAAGTTTGCTCAAGGTTCTGGGCAAGAAAACATAGGGGTTCCACGTAAGTCACACCTCCCTGGATTTCCTCGGGTGTCTAGTTTTCAGAAATGTTTTGGTTTGGTAGGTTTCCTATATGGCTGCTGAGCCCAGGACCAAAAATGAGGTCCCCCCTGCAAAAACAGATAGTTTAGTATTTGATAATTTTGATGTGTCCACATAGTGTTTTGGGGCATTTCCTTTTGCGGGCACTAGGCCTACCCATACAAGTGAGGTACCATTTTTATTAGGAGACTTGGGGGAACGCTGGGTGAAAGGAAATTTGTGGCTCCTCTCAGATTCCAGAAAGTTCTGTCACCGAAATGTGAGGAAAAAGTGTTTTTTGGTCACATTATGAGGTTTGCAAAGGATTCTGGGTAGCAGAGCCTGGTGAGAGCCCCACAAGTCACCCTATCTTGGATTCCCCTAGGTGTCTAGTTTTAAAAAGTGTGCAGGTTTGATAGGTTTCCCTAGGTGCCGCTGAGCTAGAGGCCAAAATTCACAGCTAGGCACTTTGCAAAAAATAGGTCTGTTTTCTTTTTGAAAATGTGAGGTGTCCACGGTGTGATTTGGGGAATTTCCTGTTACAGGCGCTAGGCCTACCCACACAAGTGAGGTGCCATTTTTATCTGGAGACTTGGGGGAACGCTGGGTGGAAGGAAATTTGTGGCTCCTCCCAGATTCTAGAGCTTTCTGTCACCAAAATGGGAGGCAAACGTGTTTATTTAGCCACATTTGAGGTTTGCAAAGGATTCTGGGTAACAGAACCTGGTGAGAGCCCCACAAGTCACCCCATCCTGGATTCCCCTTGGTGTCTAGTTTTAAAAAATGCACAGGTTTGGTAGTTTTCTATAGGTGGGCTGAGCTGGAGGCGAAAATCTACAGCTAGGCACTTTGCAAAAAACACATAAGATTTCAATGTAAAAATGTGATGTGTCCATGTTGCGTTTCCTGGCCCATGCAAGTGAGGTACCATTTTTATCCGGAGACTTGGGGGAACACAGAATAGCCAAACAAGTGTTGTTGACCCTTGTCTTTCGCTACATTTTTCCCTTCCAAATATAAGACACTATGTAAAAAAAACATCTATTTGAGAAATGCCCTGTAATTCACACGCTAGTATGGGCATTCTGGAATTCAGAGATGTGCAAATAACCACTACTTCTCAAAACCTTATCTTGTGCCCATTTTGGGTTTCCTTGATACCTATTTTTCAGTCTTTATATTTCACCAAATGAATTGATGCATACCCGGTATCCAATGAAAACCCATTGCAAGGTGCAGCCATTTATTGGCCTATGTGTACCTAAGGTTCTTGATGAACCTACAAGCCCTATATATCCCCGCAACCAGAAGAGTCCATCAGACGTAACAGTATATTGCTTTAAAAAAATCTGACATCACAGGAAAAAGTTACAGAGTAAAACGTGGAGAAAAATGGCTGTTTTTTTCACCTCAATGTCAATATTGTTTTATTTCAGCTGTTTTTTTCTTTAGGAAAACCTTGTAGGATCTACACAAATTACCCCTTGCTGAATTCAGAATTGTATCTACTTTTCAGAAGTGCTTAGCTGTCTGTGATCCAGCATTGGTTTCACACCCATTTCTGTCACTAACTGGAAGGAGGCTAAAAGCACAAATAATAGTAAAAATGGGGTATGTTCCAGTAAAATGCCGAAATTGTGTTGAAAAATTTGATTTTTTGATTCAAGTCTGCCTGTTCCTGAAAGCTGGGAAGATGGTGATTTTAGCACAACAAACCCTTTGTTGATGCTATTTTCACAGAAAAAAACACAAGACTTCTTCTGCAGCCCTTTTTCCCATTTTGTATAAAAAAACAAAAATGTTGCTGTATTTTCGCTAATTTCTTGGTCTCCTTCAAGGGAACCCACAAACTCTTGGTAACTCTAGAATACCTAGGAAGTTGGAAAAAAAGGACGCAAATTTAGCATGGGTAGCTTAGATGGACAAAAAGTTATGAGGGCCTAAGCGCAAACTGCCCCAAATAGCCAGAAAAAGGCCTGGCACCTGTGGGGGAAAAGGCCGGGCAGTGACGGGGTTAAGGCTTGGCAAGGAGTTTTAAATGTCAAGTTGACATAGCAGTGGAACACTGCATTAAGGCTTCATTGACAGGCCTGCCACATGTTTTGGGGGGCTACTTCAGCGGGTGGCACAATAAGTGCTGTAGGTCCACTGGTAGCATTTAATTTACAGGCCCTGGGTGTATTGTATACCACTCTGTAAGGGACTTATAAGTACATTAAATATGCCAATTGGGTATAGGCAAATTTAACCATGTTTTAGGGTGAGAGTACATACACTTTAGCACTGGTTAGAATTTGTAAAGTGCACAGAGTCCTAAGGTCAACAAAAGCAAAAATCCAACAAAAGTAGGAAGGAGGAAGGCAAAAGGTTTGGGTGTGATCCTGTAGAGAGGGCCATTTCCAACATGACCCCCTCCAGCCTAAAGCCATCAATACCCTGGTGGTCTTCCTTGCTTAAACAATAGAATGTGAACAGTGGTCCTCTACTGCAGGAGCACGTCTGTTATATTTCTCTCTAAACTCTCTCTGAGCCACTGGACTGATCAATGGGGATTCCTTTTCCTCACCTGTTGACCCCTTCTGTGAAGCACTTAACCTTCACTTGCTCACAGATGGATCCCAGTAGGCAGACAGTACCACTATGACCAACTAAGTGATGTGGATCATTCTACTCCTTGGATCAGACCTCTATTCCCAACTCAAGGAAACTTCTGTTCATGAGGACAGCAACCAACTGAGGTACTGACAGCTGTCAGTTTTAAGAGCCAGGCCCCAGTCCTCCCTGGGTCTCTGACCTCTGAGGCTTCTCAGAGTGGAAGGTAACAGCCCTAGGTGTTAGGCATACTTTTTCAACTCTCTTCCCTACTAGTCCAGGGGTGGTAACCTGAGACTGGTCACTCGGCCCAGGATCTGTAACCTAAGGCTGAACAGGAGTCAGGGGTGAGTCCTCCCTCCTCCTGCCCCTCCATTTGTGCTTCTGTATCCTCTGTTTGGGATTGGTATGTCCAGACACCTGAGCTTTAAGGGTACCTCTTCTATCACCGGTGGCAACCTATTCTTTAGCATACAAGCTATGGTCATCTGGGGACTAACTATGACCCTTCTCTGAGTCACCTCCCCACCCAACTCTAGGGATACCAGGGCTGTCGGGTGACTAGGACTGGCCCCTAGATTATCTTGCAAACTTGTTCGGTCTACTGCTCTGGGGAAACCAACCTTTTTACTCCCATGGTTTGGCTGGACCTGGTGTCCCTTAGAGCCATGACTGGGACCCATTCACCTTGACCTGATGAATGTGAGGGCTTTCACCCTCAGTGATCACCAGTCTACCCTCTTTGTTTACCCCACAATTAAGGGAAACCAGGGAATGTTCTACTACCGGCCCCTGAGGACTACCTCCCCCAAATGCCACATGATCCACTCCTATGGTGTTCCCACCAGTGGGTGGTTTCTTTGAACGTCCCCTACTTGGGTCCTAGTTGAGAACAATCAAAATAGTGGGGTTGGAAATGGGGCGCCATGTGCCACCGTTCACCAGAACCTCCCTTCTTCTTCTTTGAAGTGACATGGGAACCCTTTCCTTCCTCCTTAACCTGAGACTTGTCTGGGTTTGCCTGAACCACCCTCCTTGGGTTCACTCCCTGGTACCTTTTTGGAAACTCTGGTGCTGACCCAGAAATCTGCCTCCTCAGCAGGCTTCCTGGGGCCAGCAAGCTTGCTATTTACCAGGTGTTGGTATAGCTCTGTGAAACAGGTATTGGGCATGTACTCCCTCAAAATCAGGGTGTTTAGCCCATTGAAATCATCACCCTTGCTGCCCCACACCCAGACTTTCAGCGCCTTGCTGGCATAGTCTACGAAGTCCACTCAAAACTGGTTTGGGAGTTTGTGGCTGTCCCTGAACTTTTGAGTGTATTTTTCAGGGGTCCACCCAGATTTTGAAAGAAGAATGGCCTTCCTGGGGGCATACCTGATCTGTTCCTCTACCTCTAAGATTAGGATTGTGTCCCTTCCTACCATGGGCATGAACCTCCACAAGCTACCCCACCCGTACTCCTCTGTGACCTTGTGAACCCCCAGGGCTACTTCATAGGCTGAAAATGATTTATCTATATCACCCCCCACCCAATACCTGGGCATCAGGTCTTTGGGTTTGCAGACTCTCACTTCTCCATTGGATACTGCTGATATGCTACCACCATTACTGCTGGACTCCACTTGCTTGGGTTTGATGTCCTGCTCCCTCATGTTTTTATCATGCTCCAACAGTAGGCTCTTTTCAGCCAAGGTCCTCTCAGCCTTCTCCTCCTTAAACGTTAATTTGACCAGCTCCAGCTTGAGCTTCCTCTCCTTCCTCCTGTCCTTCAGGGGTCAGGCCCCTGGCAGAAACACTGCTCCCTGCTCCAACCTGGGCATCTGGGTCATCTGCTGGGGTTGGGTGGGGCTGTCCTATTAGCTCAGAAACCTGGGCTGGGTCCTCTCTCTCCTCCTCCTCTGGTAGTGCTCCCTCCTCCTCCCTCAGGGCATCCTTCTCCTCATCATCCTCTTGTGCTGCAGCCTGGATTCTGCGGACCTCCTCCCAGGCTTTAAGGCCTATCTGACACTCCAATTTTGAATAACCCTTAGGGATTCTCAGTCCCCTCTCTCTGCACAGCTTCCTCAGCTCAGCCATGCTGTAGCTCTCAATGACACTGATATCCAACTCCGTCCTGCTAGGCACAAGTCACAAGCACAAACAATGTGGAATGACCTACACCCCGACCTCCGCACCTCACATGCCCTCCTAAACTTCAGGACAAAACCTCAAGACCTTGCTGTTTGAGGAGTAGCTTGGGCACACTGCAGATACCCTGAGCACCTGGATACCCCCGGGGTGATAAGCCGCACTTCACAAATACTATGATTGACTGATTGATTGAGACAGGAATCACATTTGGGAAAAGGAAAAAATAGAGCCAATAAAGGACAATTTAAAAAGAGGTAAACTCTGATACCAAATCATTTATATGGGATTTTGTGTAACACAAATTACTGTATGGTACTGCACAAACACAAGTCCTGATCCACACCACTGAAACACCAATGTGAGAAATTGGGTTGTTGGTTTACTATGGTTTACTATGGGGTGAGCCCTGGTTAAGCAACAGCTGCAGTCCCTTGCAGGGTAAACCACAAAAATGTGTTAAGTTAACCTGTGCTGAAAGATATGTAATAAAAAGCAACAAAGATCATATGTCGCACATCCACTATCAGGGACAAGTATATGAAAAACTATGGTGCTCAAAACGCTATTGCACACTTGTTGCCCATGTGCCAACTGCCATGCCCTATACAGGGATGGACATGATACAATTAAGAATAAGTATTTAGCAGAGTGCCTATTTAGTTAAAGATTGTTGAATCAATATGTGGATAAAGTCCATAATTATATTCATAACATATGTTGGAATCTTGTAAGAGATGACTCTTTGCAAATGAGCTGGTCTTGTAAACAGTCACTAAAGACTTCTCAGTCCATCCATAAACATTAAAATACAGAAAAATCAAAGATCCAAAAATCATGATTCTTTATTTCATCGCAGGAAATCGTGCATCACAAAAACTAGCATCAGCCGACGTGGGAGATGTACATGTTTCGTCCCCTTCTTAGGGACTTTTTCAAGGCTTAATCAAATGTAAAGAGAATAACAATACTAAGGCTATTAATCAACCCACATCCACACTAGTGAAAGTACAGCAACGAAAAACCTAACCATGCATGTTCATCTTAAGTAGAACAAAAACAGGGGTTGCACCGTACTTGTCCAAAAACACCTCATACAAAGAAAGGATATATGATGTCTAATGTATGCAGAAAAAAGTGAGAAAAGGAAACCACACATACTATACCCACCATGCAAGAAAAAATGTATAAAAAGTGCCAAACCGAAGAAAGTGTGATGTGTATTACCCAGTGGGATGTGACCAGAGCAAGAAAGAGGCCTATGAAAACAAAACATATCATTTCATTTCCTTAACAGAATGAAGTCTCGCCTAGCCTCCCAAAGGGAACCATATCCCACAAAGGCAAGCCAGTCTGTACCTGTCCATGCCTGGACCACGCCCAGTGCCACAGACCCTGGATCTCTCACCATCCACCGATACAATGGCAGGACCCTCCACGCTCTGAACCCTGGATGCCGGAGCACCTATCACCCCACTTCTCCCAGTGACCCCGTGGGCCTGCCACCACTGCCACCTCACCTTCTCTGCATGCCAAACGCCAGACCTCAGAGTGCCAGAACCACTTCTAGATCACCTGAAGTGCATCCTCCTTAATGTCCACTCCCTGCACAAACATTCCATTGAGATTTGGGACCTATTAGACACCACCCGCCCAGACATCGCTTTCTTCACTGAGACATGGACTAACACAACATCCGGACCATTGCCATTCCCTGAGACTACAAGCTGCAATGCAAGGACTGTCCATTAAGTCTAGGAAGTGACACATCCAAGATCACCCTCCGACTGATGACAAACATGCAGGAATTCACCCCCATCATAAAGCACCTTCACTTCTATGTGCACACCACTCCTAAGACCACCACCCGTGGCACCCTCATCTACAAACTACCCAGACCATGCCCAGCATTCAGTGATGCCATCATTGACTTCATAGCCCACCACGCACTCACCTCCAGCAACTACATTGTCCTCGGCTACCTCAACTTCCATTTCAACAATCTCAGCGACCACAACACCTCAACACAACCTTCAAATCCACCACAAGATCCCACCATAGCCTCATAAGGTCCACCAGAAAATCTGCCATGCAGGACCGTATCAATTTCACCACACACAACACTAAAGAACTCTTCAATGTCATCAAAGAATTCGCCAAACCACATACAGCGGCCACCAACATCCCTCCATCTCAGGATCTCTGCAACAGACTGGCCACTTCCTTCCACTGGAAGATCAAAGACCTCTACAAACAGTTTTGGACCCCAGGACTCTCTGAGTTCACCAACAACACCCCTGCCAGGATCCACCGAACCCCCATGATGATGGATGAGACCCACTCCATCATGAGTAGCATCCACTCTGGAGCCCCGACTGACCCCTGCCCACACTACATCTTCAAAATGACATTGCCTCGATTGCGCCCAAACTCTGCAAGACCATCAACTGCTCCTTAGAGTCAGCAGCCTACTCTGAAGACAGGAAGCATGCTGAGATCCGCCCACTTCTGAAAAATATCACAGCCGACCCAACGGACGTCAAGAACTACCGTCTCATCTCGCTGCCGCCCTTCCCAGCTAATGTCACAGAGAAAGTAATCAACACAGAGCTACGCCAACACATGGAGGACAACAACATCCTCGATGTCTCCCAATCAGAATTCAGAAGTAACCACAGTACCAAAACCACCCTGCTCGCTGCCATAGACGACATCCGCTCCCTCTGCGACCACGGACAAACAGCAGCCCTCCTCCTACTTGATCTTCCAGGCACCTTTGACATAGTGTCTCACCGCACACTATGCACCAGATTCCATACAGCAGGCATGCGCAGCAAGGCCCTTCAATGGATACACTCCTTCCTGACAGGCAGAACACAGAAAGTCAGGCTCCCACCACACCTGTCAGAACATCAGCTGTGGAGTACCCCAAGGATCATCGCTGCGCCCCAAGCTGGTCAACATCTACATGATCCCACTCACCCCCATCATCAGGATCTATTGTCTCCTACGCTGATGATACCCAGCTGATCATCTCACTAACCGAGAACCCCTCAACAGCCAAGAAGAATTTCAGGTATGGGATGGAAGCAGTCACCACCTGGATGAGGGAGAGCTACCTCAACCTGAACTCCGACAAAATCGAGATCCTCACCCTGAGACCCTCCTCATCAGCCAGGGAAAACTTCCGGTGGCTCTCAACACTCGGCAGGTCCCCAACCCCTACAGACCACGCACAAAGCCTTGGTGAGATCCTTGACTCAACACTCACCATGACTCACCATGACCAGACAGGTCAACTCCATCGCTTCCACAACCTCCGACTCCTCCATAAGATCTTCAGATGGATACCACCCAACTGCCGGAAAACTGTGACACACACTCTTATCACGAGCAGACTTGACTACGGCAATGCCCTCTATGCTGGAATTTCCCAGTGTAACCTGAACAAGCTGCAACAAATTCAGAACGCCGCCGCCAGAATCGTCCTAGACATCTCCTGCCAAGAACACATCACAGAACACCTGAAAAACCTCCAATGGGTCACCATTGATAAGAGGATCAATTCAAACTCCTGGTGCACACCCACAGAGCCCTCCACAACAGCGGACCCAGCTACCTCAACCACTGCATCACCTAGTACTCCCCTTCCAGACCTCTCTGCTTTTCCCAGCGGTCGCTCGCCAACAATTCTGTGTAAAAAGAAGTACTCGGCAGGAGGAAGATCTTTCTCATACCTGGCAGCAAAAGGTTGGAACAAAAAGAACAAATGATGGACGGAATGCTGTACAATGCAAATACTCACCCCCAGTCACAAAGATCTGTGTTTAATCCATCATTTTTTTGCTCACCATGCCACCCCAGTTTGGACCCAGCCATATGCAAATCAGTCTTGACCCTGTTCCTCATGGGAACAGTCCAGCCCGAACTGCCAAGCCGGGTCCTCCCTGGACCAGAAACAAATATCCTTAGGCTGGTTTCAGGGTATCACCCTTCATCAGCCAGGCTAGCTTGATTACAGTTGCATAGTGAGCCCAGGACAAACGTCTGGGCATACCCGGCGCACTTATGGCAACAAAAGCAAAAAGTTTGGAACACCTTACCTTCTCACCCCAGACAGTCGCCATTGCTGCCTCAGTTCAGGAAAGACCTCAAGACCAGGCTCTTCAATGGATCTCTGAGGACACACCCCTCAGTGCCTTGAAATACTATGGGTGAGTAGTGCACTCTAAAATATATAATTGATACATCATATGGAACTACTGTCTCTTACACTCAACCCTGACAATAAACTACTGTCAGGAGTTATCAAAAACAATTATTGGCGTCTAGTGCACCCATTAACCCATTAGAATATGGGGGAAATACTCCACAGAATACATAACCCCGCATCTTCATCCCCAACATTTACTCACCATCCAAATGTCCCTCAGATGCAAGATACGTCCATTGGTTGTCAAGGCAAGTATACCATACTCTTAGAAGGAACATTACCACATTCTTAGAAGAAAATATACCACAATATACTCATCCTGATATATCCTGTTAAAATGTATATATTTTCACCCTTATTGTGTTGTTAACAATTCATAAACACATATATGTACATTGTTTAAGTGTGAGATATCAAAATATCTTTATACATCGGTAAAACCAATTTCTATACACAACTTATAAAACAATATCTATTGGAGACGGGAGAGAAAACTTAATTCCCATATCCAGATATATCCCACAATGTGTCATATAATATTAAAGAAAATGGTATAACTCATTGTCCTGGTTCATACCCAAATCAAGTGCCCTAAGACTGATAATCCAAAGCGCTTCATTCCTTCTCAGGTCCAGTTCACGATTACCTCCCCTAGGGCTTGTACGTGTCCGACTTATACCCATAAAACTGAGGACCGGGAACTCAAAGTACCTATGTGATGTATGAACATACATCACCACAGGTGATGTAAGCTCATTGTTGCATAATACCCGCATATGTTACTGTATTCATTCTTTAAGTGGGCGAACGGTACCGCCCACATAGATAACCTTACAGACACATACCACTAAGCAAACAGCATATCTTGTGTTACAGCTGATAAATGTATCAATTTTGTATCTACTACTGCCATTGAAACTAAATTCAAAGGTCCTATGTATGGCAAATGTACACACACTACAATTGCCACTTCTATAAAAGTCCTTTGGGGGATGCAGTTGCCACGTCAGGGTTTGGGTGAGTAGGCTGGCAAAAAGCTGTCTCAAACCATATTCCTAATCATTTTTCCTCTTTTGTGTAACAATCTAGGTCTGGAAGGGATAATATGTCTCAAATCTTATCCATACCCAAAATATACCAATGCTTTGAAAACATCTTATATATGGCAGTACTGTCATTACTGTATAGTGTAGAAAAAGGAATCATACTGTCCAAGTCTGACTTTTTGGAAGTTGTACATTTGTTTTTTAGTAGTCATTGTTTATGAACTTTAGTTATTCTACCTCAAGGCCTACTGAGGACTTTTTTGTCATATCCTTGTTGTATCAATCTTCCCTCCAGATTGTCTAATTCCCTTTCACAGACCTTAATTTCACTGCAATTTCTCTTAATATGCAACTTTTCCCTATATGGTATAGCTTTTATTTGAGACCCTGGATGTGTACTCAGAGCATGCAACAAAGCGTTGCACGCTGTTGTTTACCTGTCCCTGATCAGTGTAGATATTAACGTCCAAAAAACATACGGATCTCCTATTATTTTCTGATGTCATCTTAAGTTGAATTGATTATTATTAAGGTAAGTGCAAAACTCACAGAGAAGTTGTTCTGTCCCTGTCCATATCAAAAGGATATCATCAATATAGCATCCCCAGAAGAGAATATGTTCTGTCATGTGTTGGGGGGCACCCGGCCAGATATGATTTTGCTAAACAAATCCCATATATACATTTGCATACGATGAAGAGAAATTTGAGCCCTTGGTTACGCCCTGAGCATTTTTGTACCACTGCCCTTCATGTAAAAAGACATTGTTATCCAACACAAAAGTAATCATCTCTATGATCATGGTTGATAGCTCCATATGGGAAGCAGATCTTTCAGACACTTTTGAAACAATCATAACAGTTGGCTTGAAATTGTTTGAATCTGGACTAAATTGCCTTTATTATATATGACCCCTGTGTTTGGTATATTGTGGATATTGTGGATTTCCAGTCAAGGTATATCTTTATTCCTTGTATTCATAATAAGCACTTTAACCACAATTATTATTTCCGCAAATCACAGTTCTCTCTTTCCTTCTTTTTTCTCTACGACAACAACAACCATTATGTTTTTATTGCACAGCTTTACTTTTTATGAGATATGGTTCCCTTTGCGAGCCTGGGAGTGACTTAATTCTGTTAATGTAAGGAAATCATAGATTTTTTTCACAGACCTCTTTCTTGCTCTGGCCACATCCCACTGGATGATACACATCCTGCTTTTTTCATTCAGTTTGGTACTTTTTATACATGTTTTCTTGAATGGTGGGTATAGTATATGTGTTTTCCTTTTCTCACTTTTTTTCTGTATACATTAGACATCATATATCCCTTCTTTGTATGAGGTGTTTTTGGACACATACGGTGCTACCCCTGTTTTTGTTTTACTTAAGGTGAACATACACGGTTAGGTTTTTGGTTGCTGGTCTTTTACTAGTGTGTGTATATGGGTTGATTAATAGCCTTAATATTATTCCCTTTACATTTGATTCAGCCTTGAAAGAGTCCGAAAGAGAGGGACGAAACTCATGTCGGCTGTGCTAATTTTTCTGATATACGACTTGCAACTGATTAAATAAAGGATCATGATTTTTGGATCTACAGTGTGCCTGTGAATTGATGATTATGACTGGATTGATAAGTCTTTATTGCCTGTTTACAAGCCAACATATGTAATGAATATAACTATAGACTAGATCCACATATTGATTCAACAATCTCTAACTAAATAGGTGCTCGGCAAAATACTTAGGCCCTCATTATGACACTGGTGGTAAATCCCACTTACCGCCACACTGACGGCGGCCAGCTTACCACCACAGTGGCGGATATCTGTTCAACATATTATAGCTCACACACACACCAATCTGACAGAATACAGCCACATACACAAATCCGCTGGACCAAAGGTCAGTGATAAACTGGCAGTCCCAAAACCCACACCGTTACGCCAACAGAACAACGCCCATCATATTATGACGCAGGATACACCACGGCAGACATTCAATAGCGGTAAACCATTGGTGGTACACACACCGCGCTCACAATTGACACCCATATACAAAACAACACTACATTGGACAATTCAAACAACACACACCTGACACCCATACACACACCACACCTACACCATCATAAAACACCCACCCACATTCCCCACAACCCCTTATGAATACAAATCATTGGCACAAGACTGACACCAAGACCACTGCTACAACTAGAGCCACACACCACTCACACCCACACATCCCTCACGCATTCCACATCACACACCCCAACACAATACCCAACACACCCTCACCAATACACATCAGACAACACCCATGGCACCACAAATGCACCCCGGTTTCACTTTGGAGGAGTTAAGGGTCATGGTGGAGGAAATCGTCAGGGTAGAGCCACAGCTGTTTGGAGCACAGGTCCAGCAAATATCAATAGCCAGGAAGATGGAGCGATGGCAGAGAATCGTGGACTGGGTCAACTCCATGGGGCACCACCCAAGAACAAGGGACGACATCAGGAAGAGGTGGAATGACCTACGGGGTAAGGTACGTTCCATAGCAGCAAGACACCAGTTCGCTACACAGAGGACTGGTGGTGGACCCCCACCACCTCCCCCACAACGCACAGCATAGGAGGAGCAAGTCCTGGCAATACTGCATCCTGAGGGACTGGCCGGAGTCGGAGGAGGACTGGACTCTGGTAAGTCAACTTTCAACAATTATAACCCCCCATACATGCATGCCATCACATACCCTCACTCCCATCACTCCACTTCATACCACACACTCCACCATCACATTGCACGAATCCCAATGCCAAACCCTGCATGCTGTACCAATGCATGGACACCTCTCACAGCCCTGCATGGACAGAGGCACAGGCCAACAGGGAAACTGGGAGGATTGCTGTGCGCCAGCGGGAGGACAGGAGCAGGGAACCGACTCTCCAGGAGGCGCTCCCTGAGATCCCGGAAGCCTATCAACATACCCAGGACACAGTGGGCCAGATCCTAGACAACGTGCAGGAGAACAGGTGGCTGCAGGAGGGACAGTATCAGGTGATCAGGGAGGACTTGCAGGCCATCAACAACACCCTGATCTCCATAGCAGGGAGACATGGCCAACATTATGAGGGAGGCAGTGTCACACCAGCGGGCCCCTGCCACTTGCGAGTCATCTGAACAGCCCTCCACTTCTGCTGCCACTAGTGGCCAGGAGGAGCCGCCACAGGATCAGCAGGCTACCAGCACCCCTCCCCATGCAGAAGGTGAACCACCCCGCAAATGTTCTCTGCGATCCAGACAGAAGCCAGAGACACTTGCCAAGACCTCCGCCAGGAAATGAGACTCTCCTGATTGTCCCTCTTGTGTCCCACTCAGTCACCTTGTTCACCTTGAACTGCCATTGCTCCCCTTCCTATGTCCTCTTGGACAATGCACCTGTGCTACGAACAGACTGGAACAATACCCTGGACGTTCCTCCATCATCACCTCATCCCATTGCACTTTCCCCTCTATATATTAGCACTACAATAAACACCTTTTGATAAAAATAGACTTTGAGTTTGTCATGTATTTCAACTATGTATTGATTGAAACAGCTACAACCATTGCAAATGAACTGTACGTAGAATGAGCATAGAATCAATGACCTGTAGCTGGCTGTTGTGATCACACCAGGAGTATTTGTCAGATCACCAAAATCTGCAAAATAAATAGCCAGAGGTAACAGTAAGTGGGAAAAGAAGTGGGAAATACCAGCATCAGAATACAACCAAAGTCATTGAAATGTAAAGTTGCACTGTCTCACCTGTGTGTCATTGGAAGTACTGACAGATCACAGATGTTCTGTTGTCCAGATCCTCATCCTCTGCCTCTTCATCCTTACTGTCCACAGGATCCACTGCTGCCACAGGGGCATCTCCAGTCTCCTCCTCCTGCAGAAAAGGTACATGCTGTCTGAGGGCCAGGTTGTGCTACATGCAGCATGCCATGACTATCTGGCAGACCTTCTTGGGTGAGAAGCACAGGGATCCACCTGTCAGATGGAGGCACCGGAACCTGGCCTTCGGGAGGCCAAAGGTCCTTTCAATGATCCTTCTGATTCACCCATGTGCCTCATTATAACGTTCTTCTGTCCTTGTCCTGGCATTCCTCACAGGGGTCAGCAGCCATGATAGGTTAGGGTAACCAGAGCAACCTGCAAATTTTGAGGGACAACATTTAGCCACACACTATCCTATATGGGAAACACCATAGGCATACACCAACATACACTGGGTGGGAACCAGGGCTCACCTATTAGCCACACCCTGTGCCTCTGTAGTTGGGCCATCACATTTGGGATCCTGCTATTCCTCAGGACAAAGACATCATGCACTGACCCAGGATACTTAGCATTGACGTGGGAGATGTACTGGTCCGCCAAGCACACCATCTGCACATTCATGGAGTGGAAACTCGTATGATAACTGAACACCTGTTCATTCTGGTTGGGTGGGACAAATGCAATATGTGTTCCGTCAATCGCACCAATCATGTTGGAGATATGTCCCATTGCATAGAATCCGGCCTTCACAGTGGCCAAATCCTCACCCTGGGAAAATGCAATGTACCTGCAAATGTGTTTTATCAGGGCAGACAACACTCTTGTCAGCACTATTGAGAACATTGGCTGTGACATTCCTGCTGTCAAGCTCACTCTCACTTGGAAAGAACCAGTTGCCAGGAAATGGAGAACTGATAGCACTTGCACAAGAAGGGGGATCCCAGTAGGCTGACAGATAGCAGATATCAGGTCAGGCTCCAATTGGGCACACAGCTCTGTGTTTGTGGCCCTGTCCAGTCTATAGGTGAGGATAATGTGCCTGTCCTCCAGTGTAGCCAAGTCCACCAGGGGTCTGTACACGGGGGTATGTCTCCATCTCCTATTCATCAGCAGCGGTAGGTATCTAAGGGACAAAAGAGTGAGGAGGCTGTCACAAACTGAACAATGGAGCCACAACAGCAGTCCGCAATCAGCAAACATATAATGGGACAGTGTAATTTGTCAAGTATGTGCCTATTTATCCTGTGATGCGGCATTAATCCATAGGCCTGTCCCCCCCTCTGAAATGGTGTCTGCCTGTCCTATATGGAGGGACAGGTGGAAGTGAGGTAATGCCACTGACATTGTGCGCCGTGGTGGTAGGCGGTTGTGAACCGCCGTGCAACTCCTCATTGGTTATAATTGGGCCCTATGAGGTACAGTGGCCAATGGTGATCTACTCCGGCGGTGACGGTATGCACCGCTGTGTACGTGATCGCCATTTTCTATTATATTCCTCACTTGTTTCCTGACTTTCCATAGGAGAGGACCTACATTGCATGTGCTGCTGTGACCTGTGTCTGGAACCTACCATGGCCCATGTGACCGTGGAAAGGGCCCCAGCCTGCACTTCTGAGTAGTTGGAGCGACTGTTGGATGGGGTCCTACCCCAGCAGGGACTGCTGTATGGGCCTCCAGACCAACAGGTGACTACACTGTGGGTACGATGCAAGGGGGTGGGTGGATGTCCTCTTGGCGGTGTACACGTTGTGTGCTGGGCTATTTGTGTTCCAATGGTGATGGAAACAGGCATGGTGGGCCATTCGTGTTACTGGCTGGACTGTTTGTCTAATGGTGTTCTCCTGTCTGTATTGCCTCTGCAGGTCAGCGCCCATCAAAAAAAGGGTATCTGGAGTGCCATCGCCAAGGAGTTGCAGACCTTGGGGGTCTATGGCAGGCGGAGCACCCACTGTCACAAACGGTGGGAGGACCTGAGACGCTGGGCACGGAAGACCGTGGAGGCCGTGGAGGCCCAGCTAGGGATGGCCTCCCAACAAGGAAGGGGTGCCCATCGGACCCTGACCCCCCAGATGGCCCGCGTACTGGTGGTGGCCTATCCTGAGCTGGATGGGCGCTTGAGGGCATCACAGCAGCCACAAGGGGGTGAGTACAGTGGCCATCATTGAAGCGCACAGCTGGAGAGGTGGTATCCAGGTGGTGGTTGTGTATCTGTGGGTGCCCCTAGGCCATGCCAGAAATAGCAGTGTAGGTCCTCTGGTGGCTAAGGGTCTGAAGGGGAAATACTGCTTACCTAACTTGTTAGCATTTACTACTGGTCAGGGCTGCATGGGTCCCAGGTGTGCTGCAGTTGGGGGTGTGTGCTCCTCTTCATGCCTTGGTGAATAGCAATATCACTGGTAGTGCAATGCATAGTGCGTAGGCCTGTTCCCTGTGTGTGAGGGTTCTGTGTAAACCAACGGTGGTGTTGGTGCAGTAATTGACCCAGTGTATCCTTTGTCTTTCTCCCCCTTTTCATGTTTTCTCATCCTGTCCTTATGTGCATTAGCATCATCTGGCGGAGGAGCAGAGGCACCAGCGAGAGAGGGAGCTGTATCCCATAGGAACCTGGAGGCAGAGTTCACCGATGCTAAGGGCACCAGTGGGGCGGAGGGTGTGGGGAGCACCACGGCGGAGACTGGAGGGGACAACACAAACTTAGATACCTCCTCCGATGGGAGCTGCCTGGTCGTGGCGGACACCTCTGTGACCACCCCAGCTGCAGGTACAGCCGCAACCCCCGTACCAGCACCGCCCTCCCAGCAGCCCCTCAACGAGTTGCCCGTTCCTGCTCACCCAGGAGGGTGGGCATCTCATTCGCCCCAGGCACCTCAGGCCCTGCCCCAGTGAGCCCTGCTGTCCTGAGTGAGGAGGCTATTGACCTCCTGAGATCCATCTCTGTAGGGCAGTTAACCATTGTGAATGTCATGCAGGGGCTGGCAGCCCAGATGCAGCAATCTAATGCATTCCTGGAGGGCAGTCACTGTTAATTGGCGGCCCAACAGAGATCGATCCAGGCTCTGGCCTCGTCTCTGATGCAGCCATTGTCCCTGTTTCAACCGTCCCCCCTCCAACTTCCACTTCCCAGTCCCATTCTCCTCAACCCCAACCCATCCCAAGCATACAGCCAGACGAGCATGCACACAAGACAACACCCATGATTGTCACAGGCAAACACAAGCACCACACTTCATCCCCCATGCACTCACACAAACACCATCCAGTTGCAGACACAACAACATCCACTATTTCCACTGTCTCCCCCTCGTCCTCATCACCCTCCACCTCCCACCCACTTACATCCACACTCACACCTGCATGCACTACATTGTCATCCACTACCAGCATCATCACCACACAATGCAGAACACACACCTCACTGGCAGACACCTCCACAACATCCATGCACACGTCCCCTGTGTCCTCTTCCACTGTGTCTGTCCCCCCTCCTAAAGTACACAGACGCAAGCACTCAGACACCCAACAGCCATCCACCTCACAACAGCATACATGCACCTGCACCCAAATCCAACAGACAAACACCCCAACAACCACTCGCTCATCCTCCACTCCCATTACGTCCCCCTCTTCCCGCCCCAATGTCCCTAAAAAGCTTTTCCTTTCCCAGATTGACCTCTTCCCTACCCCTCCCCTCCCGTCCTGCTTGTATGGCCAGGGTAGCAAGGACCCAGCCAAGCACCTCAGCCAAACAGTCCACATGCCCAGTGTTAGCAGCACCTACTCGTGGTGGAAAGGATACCAGGCCACAAATACTGAAGGGGAAGGAGCCTGCACCAACCACAAAGAAGAGAAAGGAGCCTGCACCAGCCACAAAGAAGGGGAATGAGCCTGCACCAGCCACAAAGAAGGGGAAGGAGCCTGCACCAGCCACAAAGATGGGGAAGGAGCCTGCACCAGCCACAAAGAAGGGGAAGGAGCCTGCACCAGCCACAGAGAAGGGGAAGGAGCCTGCACCAGCCACAATGAAAGGAAAGGAGCCTGCACCAGCAGCTGTCACGGAGCCCCCACCGCCAGCCATGGTTGTGCAGCCATCAGAGAGTGCAGGGGCTGAGAAGGAGCCTCCCACAACCACCACCACAGTGCAGCCATTGGAGGGTGCAGGGGCTGAGCAGGATCCTCCCACAACCACCACCACAGTGCAGCCATTAGAGGGTGCAGGGACTGAGCAGGAGCCTCCCACAACCACCACCACAGTGCAGCCATCGAAGGGTGCAGGGGCTGAGCAGGAGCCTCCCACAACCACCACCACAGTGCAGCAGTCACCGCCGGCAGACGCCATATAGTCCAGCCTCCTTGGGCTGCTGTGCAGCCTGCCCCTACCAGAACCAGTGGGGTATTCACCCACTCGAGAGACTGTGGCCTTGCACTACCCAGGACCAAGCACAGGGCATATTGCCCCCTCCAGAACCAATGAGGTATTCTCCCACTCCAGAGACTGTGGCCTTGCACTCCCCAAGACCAAGCACAGGGCATGTTGCCCCCTCCAGAACCAGTGAGCTAGTCACCCACTCGAGAGACTGTGGCCTTGCACTCCCCAGGACCAACCACAGGGCATGTTGCCCCCTCCAGAACCAGTGGGGTATTCCCCCACTCAAGAGACTGTGGCCTTGCACTCCCCAGGACCAAGCATAGGGCATGTTGCCCCCTCCAGAACCAGTGGTCTTTTTTCTGCATCCGGCTGAGGTGCCCCCCCCTGAGGTGCCTGCCTATTTACCAACTGATGCCCCTGCAGTGTTCTCTCCATATTGGGGTAGGAATCGAGTGGGGCCTTGGACTTTGCCCTGTGGCCTTGTGGGCCCTGTAAACTATGGACTGGGCAGTGTCCCTTTTTTGCACATTTGTACATATCTGTTGCATTGCCACATCGACTTATTATTTTTTATGTTGATCTTATTATAATCACTTAAGTCAATTCCTGTTGTCCTTGCATTATTCTGCCGATTATCAGGGACAAATTGATTTTCTTGTGCATCTGATTGTGTGTATTGTGTGTCTGTGTGTGTGTGGGGTGTGTGTTGTCCGTGTCTGTGTCACTCTTGTTTTCCTCCCACCCTCCCTTGTGTGCTAGATGTCTGTACTCACTCTCATCGTCTTTGCTGGCGTTGGTGTTCCAGGTGGAGCATGACATAGAAGATCATCGTGAAAACATGCAGTTCCGGTTCCACGGCGGTGTGGTTTTTCCCTGTGTCTCCAATGGTGAGTGCTTTGACTTCTTTGCTCTGTTTCCACCAGGCTTTTGATGGCATTAGTACCGCCCCGGAAAAGGTGGCAGATTGAAGGGTCAAAATATGGTGGGCGGTACTTTGTCTTCCGCCGGGCTGTAGGCGGCTACCGCCGTGGTGACTGTTGTTTCCGTGCTGGCGGTCAGTGTGGTACATTGGCTGTCTTTCGGAGATATCACCGCCATGGTCATATTTTGATGGTAGTTATCACCAGCCTGTTGGCGGTATTACCGCCACTTCATCACCGAGGCCGTAATGAAGTCCTTATTACTTAACCTGTGCTTAACCCTGGATAGCTTGGCACAAAAAGCAGTCAGGCTTACCTGAGAGGCAATGTGTAAAGTATTTATGCAGCACACAAACAGTAATAAAGTGAAAACACAACACCAGAAAAATCCCAAACTAAATTAGAAAAATAAAGTACATTTTAATAAATTATTTAACACCAATTTGACAGAAATCCAATACGTACCACTGGAGTTATGAATTTTAAAAGTTCAAAATAGCGTCTAATACCTAAAAGTGCCTATCTCGGACACGTGGTCACACTAGGTCAGGGCAAAGTCAAACGTTAAGGCTGACCGCGTTGCTGTGTGGATTTGGCCTTGACAGCGATCACCTTTGGACTTGGAAACATTTTGAAGAGAAAATGTCTGAGAAGGTAGAAGTTTAGTGGGGCAAAGTGCGGGATTGACCGAGGAGGGAGCTCTGTCATCAGATAGCCGTGGAGTGAAGCAGCAGTGAAAATTTTTACTTTTGGACTTACTCGTTGAGATGTAAGTTGAAAATCTCCATCGGCGAATCAAAAGGCCGTAGTCGATGACAGTTCCATGGGGTCGGATACCCCTTTGGCGAAGAACCACTGAAATGGATTTGCTGCTGCAAAGAAGAATGTAGCAGGAAAAGACACAAAGTCAATCCAACCGGCGATGAACCTCGGGCAGATAGGCAAGCAGATTGGTCTCCTACTGGTTTTCAGAGTGCTCTTTGGCCAAATTATGGGGGTCATTACAACACTGGCGGTAAATGCTGCTTACCGCCGTGCAGAGGACCGCCAACACACCGCCGCGGCCGCGGAATTCCGCCACAGCTATTATGACCCACAGCTTGGAATCCGCCAAAATTTAGACACCCACACAAGTCCGCCACACCAAAGGTCAGTGATAAACTGGCGATAACAAAACCTCCACCGTCACGCGAACAGGAATACGCCCACACTATCACGACCCATGAATCCACGCGGCGGTCTTTCAACCGCGGTATTCCATTGGCGGTACACACCGCCGCGCTCAAAATACACCCACTCTTACAAAACACAACCACATTGGACAAATCAAAATACACATACCTGATACACATACACACACCACTCCCACACACTCAATACAATATAAAACACACACCCACATCACCCACATACCCCTACGACAAAAATTGAGAAAGAAGGCCAGAGAGAGACACCACCAGAAACAACACTAGCATCCACAGGCACTCAACGCCATCACTCACACAACATCCACGCACCTCACACAACACACAACACCCCCCTAAATATCACCCCACACATCACAACACACACCACCCAACACATCACCCACACCACCCCGTGGCACTTCAAAGACACCCCAGGTTTTCTGAGGAGGAGCTCAGGGTCATGGTGGAGGAAATCATCTGGGTAGAGCCACAGCTATTCGGATCACAGGTGCAGCCCACCACCATGGCTAGGAAGATGGAGCTATGGCGCAGAATAGTGGACAGAGTCAACGCAGTGGGACAGCACCCAAGAACACGGGATGACATCAGGAAGAGGTGGAACGACCTACGGGGGAAGGTGCGTTCTGTGGTCTCAAGACACCAGATTGCAGTTCAGAGGACTGGCGGCGGACCCCCACCTCCTCCCCCAGAACTAACAACATGGGAGAAGCAAGTCTTGGCTATACTGCATCCTGAGGGCCTCGCAGGAGTAGCTGGAGGAATGGACTCTGGTAAGTCAAATCTTAACTACTTCATCCCCCACCCTACCTGCATGCTATCACATACCCCCACCCTCGCCATCACTCCAACTCCTCACACATGTCCCACTATCACAAACCACACATCCCAAACCCACGCCCTGCATGCAACACCAAAGCATGGACACCCATCACCAAGGCATGGTCACCGCACATACCCATACATCACCCTAAACCATTATCACACAAGGTCCCACACAAGAATGCAAGCACTGGGGTACACGTCACCCACCCATTGCACACCATGGCACATACAGATGCAATAATCATGCCTTTACACCCGTGCAGGACCCCCACCCAACGTCACCAGACAGGAGGGACCAGGCATGTCCACTCCACTCCACCCACAGAAGAGGCCCACAGTGATGACAGCAGCTCTGTCCAACTGGATCTAAATGACCAGCCCGGCCCATCTGGGACGTCGGGACAGTCGGTTCCCCTCACACTGGCACAGGCCACTACAGAGCTTCCCCCCTCTGGAAACACCAGCACAGCACCCACCCAGCGGGCCCATACCTCTGTCCCCAGGACACATCAAGCAGCAGTGTGTCCACCACTACAAGGAACCCAGGCTAACCCACCACCCCAACAACACCAGGGACCTGGGGGCAGTGGTAGTGGGCACACGGTTCAGGGGACAGAGGCACAGGAACATAGGGGAACTGGGAGGGCTGCTGTGCTACAGAGGGAGGACAGGCCCAGGGAACCCACTCTCCACGAGGCCCTCTCCAACATCATGGGAGCCTACCACCATTCTCAGGAGACGATGGCAACGGTACTGGCCAAGTTTCAGGAGACCCAGCGGCTGCAGGAGGAACAGTATTTGGGGTTCAGGGAGGAACTCAAATCCATCAACACCATCCTGGGCACCATTTTAGGGGTGCTGAAGGAACTCGTCAACACCAGGAGGGACACTGTGGCACAACAAGGGGCCCCTGACACTAGCCTGGACGATGAACTGCCCACCACCTCTGCTGGTGCTAGTGAACAGGAGGCACCGCCACAGGACCACAACACCAGCACTCCACCCCCTGCAGATGGAGAACCACCCCGCAAACGGTCCCTGAGATCCAGGACAAAGACAGAGAACAATGCCAAGACCCCCGCCAAGAAATGAGACCACCCTGAATGTCATCCTTCTGTCCCACTTTGTCACCCTGTCCATCCCTAAACTGCCCTAGCTCCACTTCCTATGCCCCTTTGGACAATGCACCTGTGAGACAAATAACTGGACGCTGCCATGGACATTTCTCCACCATCACCCCTGACCATTTTCCAACCCCCTCCACTAATTTGCACTTAAATAAACACCCTTAAAATCACAAAACAATCAGGAGTCAGTCTTTGCCTTCGAAAATGTGTATTTGCAATAACTGTGGAAAAATGCCATATCCAATGTATTGTCAACATACCTATGTCACACAGCTCTAGTCCATGCGGAAACAAAGCAGATGTCACACAGTGGGACCCACATCTGTGAAATTGAAAGGGAAAGTGACAAATCAGGGTCTATACACTGGGTGAAAGTGACAGAAAGATGAGAGGTAGAAGAATTAAATCAGATGTAGCAGGCAGTGTTGTCTTCTTACCTGTGTCTCACTGGAAGTATTGATGAATCACTGTGTTCCTGTTGTCTATGTCCTCTTCTTCTGCTTCCCCGTCTTCACTGTCCACAGGCTCCGCAGCTGCCACAACACCTCCATCTGGACCATCCTCCTGCAGAAAAGGCACCTGTCATCGCAAAGCCAAGTTGTGAAACATACAGCAGGCCACGATGATCTTTGGTGAGCAGAATAGGGAACCACCTGTCATATGGAGGCACCTGAACCTGGCCTTCAGAAGGCCGAAGGTCCTTTCTATAATCCTCCTAGTTCGCCCATGGGCCTCATTGTAGCATTCCTCTGCCCTTGTCCTGGGATTCCTCACTGGGGTCAGTAGCCATGACAGGTTGGGGTAGCCAGAATCACCTGCAAATGTCGAGGGACAACTGTTAGACACACACTAACTCTTAGGGACATCCCCAGACCCAGACACCTAGTCACACTGTATTAGGTCCATGTCCTCACCTAATAGCCACACATGGTGCCTCTGGAGTTGCCCCATCACAAAAGGGATGCTGCTATTCCGCAGAATGCAAGCGTCATGCACTGAGGCAGGAAACTTGGCGTTCACATGGGAGATGTACTGGTCGGCCAAACACACCATCTGCACATTCATAGAATAGTAACTCTTCTGGTTTCTGAACACCTGTTCACTCCTGCGGGGGGACCAATGCCACTTGTGTCCCATCAATGGCACCTATGATGTTGGGGATATGTCCCAGGGCATAGAAGTCACCTTTCACAGTAGGCAAATCTTCCACCTGAGGGAACACGATGTAGCTGCGCATGTGTTTCAGCAGGGCAGAAAACACTCTGGACAACACGTTGGAGAACATAGGCTGGGACATCCCTGATGCAATGGCCACTGTTGTTTGAAAATACCCACTTGCCAGGAAATGGAGTACTGACAGGACCTGCACTAGAGGGGGGATTCCTGTGGGATGGCGGATAGCTGACATCAGGTCTGGCTCCAACTGGGCACACAGTTCCAGGATTGTGGTACGATCAAGTCTGTATGTGACAATTACATGTCGCTCCTCCATTGTCGACAGGTCCACCAGCGTTCTGTACACCAGAGGATGCCGCCATCTCCTCACCTGCCCCAGTGGACGTGCTCTATGGAGGAGAACAACGAGCAGAGAGTCAACCAACAGTAAGGTACATAAACACAACTTTATTCCATAATTTTTGTAAATCGATAAATGCCTGTATTAGTGTTTATGCAAGGCCTAGATATGTGTGACGCAGTCAAAATTAATGCCACGTGGCCCCCTGAAATGGCGGCTGCCTGACCTGTAAGGTGGGTCAACGGGATATGATGTAACTGTGCTGGCGTTGTACACCGTCGCGGTAGGCGGGCGAAGACTGCGGCACAATCCTGCATTGGTTAACATTGGACCCTACGGATTTCAGGAGCCAATGACGATGTACGCCGGCGGTGACGTTACGCACCGCCGCGGATGTCACTGCCATTTTCTGTCTGTTCACTCACTTTATACCTGATCTTCAACAGGAGAGGACCTACACTGCAAGTGCTGCTGTGACCTCAGTCGGGAAGAGACAATGGCTCATGTGTCTGGGGAAAGGGCCCCTGCCTTCACTTCGGAGGAGTTGGACAAACTAGTGGATGAGGTCCTCCCCCAGTACACGCTACTTTACGGTCCTCCAGACAAACAGGTAAGTACACTGTGAGCATGCCGAATGGGCAATGCCTGTGTGGAGTGGTGTGGATGAAAGATAGGGGTGGGGGAGAATGAGGCGTGCATGAAACTACGGTGAGTGCATGTGCGTCATGGCAAGGGTAGGGATGCGGGCCAATGACTGTGATGGTGCGGACGGTTATATCTTCTCCTTTTCCCCTGTACTATTCGTGTAGGTCAGCGCCCACCAGAAGAAGGATATTTGGCGTTCCATCGCCAAGGACGTTCTGACCCTGGGGGTCTACCACAGATGGAGCACCCACTGCCGTAAAAGATGGGAGGACATTTGCTGCTGGATCAAGAAGACGGCGGAGGCCCAGCTGGGGATGGCCTCCCAACGTGGGAGGGGTGCCCGTCGCACCATGAGCCCTCTGATGTTCCGGATCCTGGCGCTGGCGTATCAGGAGTTGGATGGGCGCTTGAGGGCATCACAGCAGCCACAAGGGGGTGAGTACACTCTCATTCTGCTGATTCAGCAAGCATTGTAGGTGTCTGGGTGGGGAAGGTGGGCTGTGGGTTCCACTAGGCCAGGGCGAGTTTAGTAGGCAAGGTCCATTCTTAAGGCAGGCCATGCAGCACCCCCCCACCTGTGTTCAGAGGCAACTACACCTAGTCAGGCTCCTGTGACTTCCATGTGTGCAGCAATCGGGCATAGGCCTTGTAACCCATGTCCCTGCGAATAATTAGGGTACTCAAAGTGCACGGCGTAGTGCAGGGGGCTTCTGTGTCTGTAGTGTCCGCCAACGGTAGCAGTATTGCATGCACTGAACATGTCTTTCTTCTGTCTCCCCCCTCCTTTTTGTGGTCTCCATGTTCTGTGTGCATTAGCATCATCAGGCGGAGGAGCAGTGGCACCGGAGCAGGAGGGAGCTGCATCCCACATGGCCCTGGAGGGCAACACAAGAGAGTCAGAAGCCACCAGTGGGACGGAGAGCGAGGGGAGCTCCACGGCGGGGACAGGAGCTGAAACCAGCGACACGGACTCCTCCTCTGATTGGAGCTCCCTTGCGGTGGCGGGCCCCTCTGTGCCCCCCGCTTCTACAGGTACAGCCGCCACCCCCCTATCAGCACCGCCCTCCTAGCAGCCCCCCAGTGTGTGCCCCGTGGCCACTCACCCAGGAGCGTGGGCATCTCCTTCGCCCCAGGCACCTCAGCCCCTGCCCCTGTCAGCCTTGCTGACCTCAGTGAGGAGGCCATTGACCTCCTCAGGTCCCTCACTGTTGGCCAGTCTACCATTTTGAATGCCATCCAGGGTGTAGAGAGGCAGTTGCAACAGATCAATGCATGCCTGGAGGGCATTCATTCTGGTCAGGCAGCCCAACAGCGAGGTTTTCAGACTCTGGCCTCAGCACTGATGGCAGCCATTGTCCCTGTGTCCAGCCTCCCCCCTCCAACTTCCTCCACCCAGACCCAAACACCTGTACCTCAGCCTATCCCAAGCACACCATCAGACCAGCATGCACACACCTCAACACACAAGGGAAGCTCAGGCAAACATAAGCACCACACATCCCACAGGCACTCACGCAAGCATCATACCCATGCAGACATAGCAACATCCACTGCCTCCACTGTGTCCCCCTCCTCCTCGTCTCCCTCCTCCTTCCCAGTCTTGTCTCCACTCACACCTGCATGCACTACATCTTCAGCCACTACCTCCATCACCAGCACACCCACCACCACACCCCGCTCACTTGCACTCACCACCCCCACTACCATTCACACATCCCCTGTGTCCTCTCCCAGTGTGTCTGTGAGCCCACCTCCCAAGGTACACAAACGCAGTCACACACCCACCCAACAGCCATCCACCTCACAACAGCCTCCAGCCCATGCACCTTCACCCAAAGTCAGCAAACGTACACCTCCTACAACCACTACCTCTTCCTCCACTCCCAAACCCACTCCATCTACCCATCCCAGTGTGTTCAAAAAACTTTTCCTGTCCAACCTTGACCTCTTCCCCTCACCTCCCACACCCCTTCAGTCCCATAGGGCCCGACTTTCCAGGTCCCACCCCCACTGCGGGAACAGTGGGGCCAGTAGTAACCGGCTTCTGGAGTGCGCCAGGCAGCAGGGCAGCCAGTGTGCCAAGGAGCCAGACTACGGACAGTCCCCCACCTCAAAAGCACAAAAAGTTGGCCACTGCCCAGCAGGAGAGAGGCAAAACATCTACCACCAAAGCCTCTCCCAGGAGTACAGTTGGGAGTGGGAAGACAGATGCCATCCAAGGTGGGGAAGGGACACAGAAAAACAGGCAAGTTGCCGAAAACCTGCACGGCGGACAAGACCGCCACCAGCATTGCTGAACAGGACACCGCCGCCACAAGCACTGCTGCCAAGGACACCGCCGCCACCAGCACCGCTGAACAGGACACCGCCCCCACAAGCACCGCTGCCAAGGACACCGCCGCCACAAGCACCGCTGCCAAGGACACCGCCGCCACAAGCACCGCTGTCAAGGACACCGCCGCCACCAGCACCGCTGAACAGGACACTGCCACCACCCGCACCCCCTCCCTTGTGTGCTAAGTGCAGTACTCACTGTGGTCGTCTTTGCCGGTGTTTGTGTTACTGGTGTAGGAGGAGGTAGACCAGCATTGGAAATATGTGCAGTTTGGGCTCCATGTTGTCATGGTTATTCCTTGAGGGTCGAGAAGTGAGTCGTTTCCCTTCTGTGTAATGTTTCCACTGTGGTTTTGATGGCATTGGTACCGCCCCGGAAAAGGTGGCGGATTGGTGTGTCATAATACAGTGGGCGGTACATTGTCTTCTGCCTGGCTGTTGGCAGTTACCGCTGCGGTGTTTGTTGCTACCGCCGTGGCGGTCGGAGTGTTAAAGTGGCTGTATGTGTTGCCGGTTTCCGCCGTGGTAATAATTCAATTTTTCTTACCGCCGGCCTGTTGGCGGTATTACCGCCGCTTTATCACCGACCGCCAGGGTTGTAATGAGGGCCTTATTGTTTGTTTCATACAATCTGGCTCATTCTTTAAGCAATACAACTGTAATCTGTAGGCCACATACCATGTCAATGAAGGAGTTCATTGTTTCATCAATGAGGTCTACTTTGTCATTCATTCGTACAAATGCAGAGGTATATCCTGTTTCCCCTTATTTCTCTGAAATACTTTTAATACACTGTAGCAATTTTGCTTCAAGTTCCTTTCTTTTAATTCTGGTTCTAATGCACACTTCTTTCTATTCCTCCTTTCAACTTAGTCTTGCATAGAGGAGAAGTCTGAGCCCTCAATGACATTTGATCAAATGTTCTTTTCCTCATCTATTCACCCATTCTTCTGCTGATGATGGAATTCAAGGTAAACATTTTGAGGTTACCTCATGGGTATTTGAAGCATTTCTTTTCTGGTTTGCCCTCCACCAGCAGGCACGCCTTTTCCAGGTCTGACTTTTGACTGCACAACTGTCAAACAGACCTTTTTTCTCTAATATGCTTGGAGTTAGCTTTTGGTGCACCCATTTCAACCATTGCTATTGACAGCCATCTTTTAGCCATTGGCTTGACACATTGTTAATTGCATGATGGGTCAGCCAGTGAAGTATTACTCCCTCAGCTGGCCTGTTAGTGTGAATCCTTCCACCTCCAATTAAGTGCTTGCATTGAAGTGCATGATGGATATTCCTCACTCTAGGCTCCTCAGTGGTAATTACCATTCCACCCTTGTGTCCAATCCTGTTTGCTCCTTTAATTCCCAAAGATCACCTGTGTGGCTCTTCTCATACTTGCTCTACCCTTTCTCCATCACATGTGCCTTATTATTCACAGGTTTCTCTCCTTTACCTCCCTGCTCGTAGCTCTTCTCTCCCCTGCCTTTGATTCTGGCTAAGTGCTTCTTCCTCCTCGCCACCTCATAGCTGAACTGACATCAGTTGTGCCACCCAGCCCCCCACCTATCTCTCCCCACCATCACTTCTGCCTCCCTGCTCAACTATTCCCCTAACATTAATTACCGTGCCACCCACCCTTATATGTCTACAGTCAAGTTACAATTTGCAAATATTGTTTCTGTTTATTAGCACATTAAACCCAGAACTTGTAGCTTTACCAATGTATGTTCATCCTATTTTTTGTCCCTTTCTTCTTGCTTTTGCAATTACACCTCAAACCATTTTTTGCCCCTGGGTCTTTCTGCAATATTGGCATGGCGTGGCACTTGCTGACCAGTTCTTGGTTTCCATTTTGCCTGCTGATGGCTCCATAGTTTGCCAAACATAATGATATTCCGGAACAGTGGCAGAAAAGAGTGGTCTTAGAAATAATACAGAAAGAGTGAAGATATCTGCACTTTCTTAGAATGCATAGATCACTTATAGGTGAGAATTGAAGACACATACATTTTATGCACACATTAGGTATATTGTATTATTTGGACAACTCAAAATCTTTCCTCCAAATAAGCAATAGATGTCCAGAGACTATTTTTTGATACAAGTATTTGTGGATGTAGGATGTTGGAGGGGAAGGGATTATAGTCCACTTGAGTAAGACATTGGTGGTGCTTGGTTTGAAATTAGAAGAGGGAAACATGGCAATACCTGATTAGAAGATGAATGTACAACCTGTTGTGACATTAGTGGCTAGAAACTTAGGGGCAGATTTATGGAAAATGGCACTGCACCGAGTGCAGCTCCACTTTTCCCGTGCCCCTTGGCGCCCCCTACTGCTACCATGTGCACGCCATATTTAAAATACAGCGCACCATGGTGCAGGGTAGGGGGCAATAGTGTAATTTTTCATTATGCTCTTGATGTAGAGTACATAGGGTCTCATTAAAAATAATAGAAGCCCCCTTTTAACGTCTGCTCTAAGCAGGCATTAAAAGTGCTGTAAAATATGACGCAAGAAAATCTCACAGATTTCCCTGCACCATTTTTTCAGCCCCCCCTAATGGGGGAATGTAGGAGGCTGGCCTGGCTTGTGGTGGGTACCAAGGGGTACTTACACTCTGTACCAGGTCCAGTTATCCCTTATTAGTGTAGAAGAGGTGTCTAGCAGCTTAGGCTGATAGAAAAGGTAGCTAGCAGAGCAGCTTAGGCTGAACTAGGAGACATGCAAAGCTCCTACTATAACACTGGTGTCACATGCACAATATCATAAGAAAACACAATACACAGATATACTAAAAATAAAGGTACTTTATTTTTATGACAATATGCCAAAAGTATCTCAGTGAGTACCCTCAGTATGAGGATGCCAAATATGCACAAGATATATGTACACAATGCCAAAATTATGCAGTAATAGCAAAAGGAAGTAATGCAAGCAGTGTAACGTTACAATGTATTGCAATAGGAGCACATAGGTATAGGGGCAACACAAACCATATACTCCAAAAGTGGAATGCGAATACCGTATGGACCCCAAACCTATGTGAGCTCGTAGAGGGTCGCTGGGACTGTAAGAAAACAGTGAGGGTTAGAAAAATAGCCCACCCCAAGACCCTGAAAAGTAGGTGTAAAGTGCACCTATATTCCCCAGAGAGCACAGAAGTCGTGATAGGGGAATTCTGCAAGAAAGAACAACACCAGCAATGCAACCAAAGTGGATTTCTGGACGAGAGTACCTGTGGAACAAGAGGACCAAGTCCAAGAGTCGCAACAAAGTCGAGATTGGGCAGATGCCCAGGAAATGCCAGCTGAGGGTGCAAAGAAGCTGCCACTGGATGGTAGAAGCTGTGGATTCTGCAAGAACGAAGAGGGCTAGAAACTTCCCCTTTGAAAGATGGATGTCCCACGTCATGTAGAAGCTTGCAGAAAGACCGCAAACAAGCCTTGCTAGCTGCAGGGGTCACGGTTAGGGTTTTTGGATGCTGCTGTGGCCCAGGAGGGACCAGGATGTCGCCACTTGCGTGAGGAGAAAGAGGGGGCACCCAGCAAGACAAGGAGCCTTCTCAGAAGCAGGCAGCACCCGCAGAAGTGCCGGAACAGGCACTACGAAGAAAAGTGAACCGGAGCTCACCCGAAGTCACAAAAGGAGATCCCACGACGCCGGAGGACAACTCAGGAGGTTGTGCACTGTAGGTTAGAGTGTCGGGGACCCAGGCTTGGCTGTGCACAAAGGAAATCCTGGAAGAGTGCACAGGAGCCAGAGCAGCTGCAAATCACGTGGTACCCAGCAATGCAGTCTAGCGTGGGGAGGCAAGGACTCACCTCCACCAAACTTGGACTTAAGAGTCACTGGACTGTGGGAGTCACTTGGACAGAGTTGCTGAGTTCCAGGGACCACGCTCGTTGTGCTGAGAGGGGACCCAGAGGACCGGTGATGCAGTCTTTTGTTGCCTGCGGTTGCAGGGGGAAGATTCCGTTGACCCACGGGAGATTTCTTCGGAGCTTCTAGTGCAGAGAGGAGGCAGACTACCCCCACAGCATGCACCACCAGGAAAACAGTCGAGAAGGCGGCAGGATCAGCGATACAAGGTTGCAGTAGTCGTCTTTGCTACTTTGTTGCGGTTTTGCAGGAGTCCTGAGCAGTCAGCGGTCGATTCCTTGGCAGAAGGTGAAGAGAGAGATGCAGAGGAACTCTGATGAGCTCTTGCATTCGTTATCTAAAGAATTCCCCAAAGCAGAGACCCTAAATAGCCAGAAAAGGAGGTTTGCCTACCTAGGAAGGAGGATAGGCTAGCAACACAGGTAAGAGCCTATCAGGAGGAGTCTCTGACGTCACTGCACTGGCCATTCAGAGCAGTCCAGTGTGCCAGCAGCACCTCTGTTTCCAAGATGGCAGAGGTCTGGAGCACACTGGAGGAGCTCTGGGCACCTCCCCTCGGAGGTGCAGGTCAGGGGAGTGGTCACTCCCCTTTCCTTTGTCAAGTTTCACGCCAGAGCAGGGCTGGGGGATCCCTGAACCGGTGTAGACTGGCTTATGCAGAGATGGCACCATCTGTGCCCATCAAAGCATTTCCAGAGGCTGGGGGAGGCTACTCCTCCCCAGCCCTGACACATTTTTCCAAAGGGAGAGGGTGTAACACACTCTCTCTGATTAAGTCCTTTGTTCTGCCTTCCTGGGCCAAGCCTGGCTGGACCCCAGGAGGGCAGAAACCTGTCTGAGGGGTTGGCAGCAGCAGCAGCTGCAGTGAAACCCCGGGAAAGGTAGTTTGGCAGTACCTGGGTCTGTGCTAGAGACCCGGGGGATCATGGAATTGTCTCCCCAATGCCAGGATGGCATTGGGGTGACAATTCCATGATCTTAGACATGTTACATGGCCATGTTCGGAGTTACCATTGTGACGCTATACTGTACATAGGTAGTGACCAATGTATAGTGCACGCGTGTAATGGTGTCCCCGCACTCACAAAGTCTGGGGAATTTGCCCTGAACAATGTGGGGGCACCTTGGCTGGTGCCAGGGTGCCCAAACACTAAGTAACTTAGCACCCAACCTTTACCAGGTCAAGGTTAGACATATAGGTGACTTATAAGTTACTTAAGTGCAGTGGTAAATGGCTGTGAAATAACATGGACATTATTTCACTCAGGCTGCAGTGGCAGGCCTGTGTAAGAATTGTCAGAGCTCCCTATGGGTGGCAAAAGAAATGCTGCAGCCCATAGGGATCTCCTGGAACCCCAATACCCTGGGTACCTCAGTACCATATACTAGGGAATTATAAGGGTGTTCCAGTATGCCAATGTCAATTGGTGAAATTGGTCACTAGCCTGTTAGTGACAATTTGGAAAGCAGAGAGAACATAACCACTGAGGTTCTGGTTAGCAGAGCCTCAGTGAGACAGTTAGACATCACACAGGGAAAACATACAGGGCACACTTATGAGCACTGGGGCCCTGGCTGGCAGGGTCCCAGTGACACATACACTAAAACAACATATATACAGTGAAATATGGGGGTAACATGCCAGGCAAGATGGTACTTTCCTACACAACCCCCCCCAAACGAAGGACAATAAGACTAGCCATGACCTGATGAGTCTTCATTGTCTAAGGGGAAATATCTGGAGAGTCCATCTGCATTGGAGTGGGTACTCCCAGGTCTATGTTCCCCTGTATAGTCCATTCCCTGTAGAGATATGGACCACCTCAACAATTTAGGGTTTTCACCTTTCGTTTGTTTTTGCCAAAGTAGAGGTTTGTGGTCTGTCTGAACAATGAAGTGAGTGCCAAACAGGTATGGCCTCAACTTCTTCAGTGCCCAGACCACAGCAAAGGCCTCCCTCTCTATGGCAGACCAAAGCTTTTCTCTAGGGGTCAACCTCCTGCTGATAAAAGCAACAGGTTGATCCTGGCCCTCAGAATTGAGTTGTGATAAGACTGCCCCTACCCCTAATTCAGATGCATCAGTTTGAACAATGAATTTATTGGAGTAACATGGGCTTTTTAGGACAGGTGCAGTGCACATGGCCTGTTTCAGCTCCTCAAAAGCTTTCTGACAGCTAGCTGTCCACAACACCTTTTTAGGCATTTTCTTAGAAGTGAGGTCATTAAGAGGGGCTGCTATGGAGCCATAGTTCTTTATGAACCTCCTGTAATACCCAGTGAGGCCTAAGAAGGTTCTCACCTGGGTCTGAGTTGTAGGGGGAACCCAATCTATGATAGTTTGGATTTTCCCCTGAAGTGGTGCAATCTGTTCTCCACCTACAAGGTGTCCCAGATAAACCACTTTCCCCTGCCCTATCTGGCACTTTGAAGCCTTGATAGTGAGGCCTGCCTTTTGCAGGGCCTCCAAAACTTTCCATAGGTGGACCAGGTGATCATCCCAGGTGGAACTAAAGATAGCTATATCATCTAGATATGCTGCACTAAAAGCCTCCAACCCTTGCAGGACTGTATTCACCAACCTCCGAAAAGTGGCAGGTGCATTTTTCAAACCAAAGGGCATTACTGTGAATTGGTGGTGCCATCCAATAGTCGAAAATGCAGTTTTTGCTTTAGCATCCTCTGATAACTTGATCTGCCAATACCCTTCAGTCAAATCAAAGGTGCTTAGCTACTTGGCAGATGCCAGTGTATCTATGAGCTCATCTGCCCTGGGTATAAGGTGAGCATCAGTTTCAGTTACCTGGTTGAGACCTCTGTAATCTACACAAAACCTCATCTCTCTTTTCCCATTTTTAGAGTGAGGCATTGGTACAAGTACCACAGGAGAGGCCCATGGACTTTCAGAGTGCTCAACCACTCCCAGTTCAAGCATTTTCTGAACTTCTTCTTTTATGCAGTCCCTGACATGGTCAGGCTGCCTATAGATCTTACTTTTGACAGGCATGCTATCTCCAGTATCTATAGTGTGCTCACACCAAGAAGTGGTGCCTGGCACAGTAGAAAAGAGTTCATAAAACTGACCCAGGAGATTTATGCAGTGGTCTTTCTGCTCAGCAGTAAGACAATCTGCTAAAACGACACCTTCCACTAGAGCATCTTGTTCTGTGGAAGAGAAGAGATCAGGGAGAGAGTCACTCTCTTCTTCCTGTCCTTCATCTGTTGCCATGAGCAGGGTGAAATCAACCCTGTCATAGTAGGGTTTTAGGCGATTGAATTTTTTGCAATATGAACTAGAATACCCAGTTCCGGCAAATACATTGCCTATTGATCAATATCAGAGAGACATGTACACTGATGGCTCAGCACAACCTGCAATAGGAACAAAGCATCAATACTCCGGTGCTTGCGCAGTCGTAAGCGGCTATATGGAGGGTAATAAGTTCTATCCAAAACATGTTTTCACGCAAACCCTAGGGGATTGCACTGCACAACTAGTAGAGCTAAAGGCTCTGGTGATGGCACTAGAACATACGGATCCTGCACAGCTGATTTTATGTGATTCATACTAGTGTGTCCAGTCCTTCAATGAATACCTGCATTACTGGAACCAGAATGGGTTCAGATATTCTATAGGTAACACCATCAAACACAGACTTCTGTGGGGGAAAGTAGCGGATCTGAAGAAAACGCTACGAAATGTCCATGTTGTACATACACTTGGACACCAGCGTGTTGGAATACACGTTGCTGGAAATACACTGGCTGATGAAGCAGCCAAATCAGCAGTAGCCAGAGCTGCTGTTGCTGCAGTAACTCGTTCAGGAATGAAACCGGACGATGACATATGGGCTTCCGTGAAAGCCACAGCTAAAGGCACGCCCTATCCAAAAGCATTTCCTGCTAAATATTCCTACCGGATGGGAGGCTTCCTTGATGCAGAAATAAAAATACCAGGTGTGGGAGATCGAGTAATTCCCAATAAAGACTTAAGACCAGAGTTGTTTAAAGCAGCGCATGAGGGGGTTGCTTCTGCCCATGCTGGTGTGGCAGCTACAATATCATTATTGCAAGCACGTTATTGGTGACCAGGTGTATACAAACAGACCAAGCAGTATGTCCTTTTTTGTGACATTTGCCAATAAATTAAGGGCTTCACCGTCAAATGCTCACCGTAGACCCCCCTAATTTCCAGCAAACCATTACAATGTGTGTACTTGGACCATTGTGGTCCCCTAACACTGGACAGTGCATACAAATACATCTTAGTCGCTGTCAACTCTTGCACCAGATTTCTATGGGTGTGGCCACAATGCTCGGCTGATGCTCAATCCGTTATTAAAGATTTGCAAGTCTTTATCTGCAAATATGTAGTTGCAACTTTCCACTCGGACCAGGGCCCTGCCTTTGCCTCACGGGTCATTCCGGGAAGCCATGGCTTTGTTAGGGGTCCAACTCCATTACTCGTCTGCATTTCATCCCAAGGCAAATAGTGTTGTAGAGCATCGAAACCGTGATTTAAAGCAATCCATAGCAGCCAGAGTATTAGGTACGGGTTGTAGTTGGCTTAATCATCTGTATGGAGTCTAGAGAGCACTTAACAATCTGCCTACAAGGTCCCAGGGGGTTGTACTTCATACGAGTGCCTGTTTGGAACTCAAATATATGTTCCAGATCATGGTGGACCTGGCTTGGAGGTGGCAGAAACACCTTTTGACATAAATGAACATGTCACTGTCTTGCAGGAATTACAACAGTTCCGTGACGACAATGCTTCTGCCAGTGCTGCCTCCGCAGGAATTAAGGATAAACCAATAACATATACTGGCTAGATTCCAAAGGTTGGGGATCTGGTATGTGAAAAGGTTGCTGTGAAAAAGGAGTTCAGTCCTTCTTATTGTGCACCAGTCCCAGTCTTGGGAATACACGGTATCAGATCTGTCATTCTACCACCGTTGCCTGGCGCTAAAGAAAACCGCTTTGTCTCAATCGGCAATGTCAAGTTACACCCTGTGGCCGATCCTGCACAGCAGACCAAGAGGAGCAGCCAGTAGTTCCTGAATCCCTCTCACTACTGGCCGAGAGGTCCCTCTACAAGTTTTGAGTTTCTACAAGTTTTGAGCAGCAACGCTGACACCTCTCCAAGCTTGGGCAGGGTGGAAAATGATCTTGCATTAGTTCTACTAACATCTGTTACAACAAGCAATACAGCAATTACTGATCCATTTGACACAACTTCTACACGGAAGGATGGCATAATTTACTGTGAACCACTGCGGGAGACCCCTACCAGTTCTCCACCTTCAAATATGGCTCCAGCTTTTTCACAAACTGCTTCTGGATATTTTGCCGACATCAACGACACCTTCTCGGACACATTTGCCTCTTCTACATCTGAACTGCCAAAAACATGTAAGCTGATGAACTGGCTTAAAACAAATTACTTTATTTTCCCATGGAACTATCTGTGGCTTTCCTTGTCTATATTAGCTTTCCTCCTTTAGATTGGACTTGTCATTACCTTCTTTCTATTAATACATGATCATCACCTTCCTGAAAGACCAACAGTTGACCTGGTGGATGAGGTCCTAAAACACAATTTTTCTTCTCACAAGGTCTGCAGAGACTTGTCTTTCGTGAACATTTCCGCTACACAAAATCCTGATGGGATTGTTTGGGATGAAGTCACATTTGATCTATACGGCCCACAGAGGTCATTCAATGCCTATATGTGTATAAACTTTCTATGAAAAATATGATAATACCCGGAGTTGTTTCTGATGACTGGGCACAATGTTAAAAATGCTGAGTCATATTATTTTAAATTGCCATTGATGGAAAATGTACATACATTATTGACATATACAAAATTCATTTATACAGATTCCTTTGTTTCCCAGTTGGCTATAGAAGGCTATGAATATTGGCTGAAGTCGATTGACTTAAAAAGTGTGTGGGGAACAAAAAATTGGCAAATAAGGGGGAAGGAAGCTTTATCTAGAGCATGCCTGATACCTGTTGAAATGATATTTTTAAATGAAACTGTGCAACAGACAAGCTGTTTAGGCTTAGCAAAAATTAAGAATTTGAATGCGCCCAGTATTCCTGCCCCGAAACATTTTATAACTGGCAAAAGTATATAAATGCAACTGAAGATCAGATCGATGAATGGGTCCAGAATGGCACGTTTAATGCTTCACTTTCACATCCTGGTGGGTGGTTATTATGGCCAATAGATACCAACGGGTATCATAAATGTTTTATAAACTCCACTGGGGGTTTTAGAACAAGTAGGCCAGACCCTCGCTATGTGTCATCTGAACATGCGGGTATAGTAACAACATACAGTGTAGGGAAATGGCTGAAGAGTTCCTCACTAGATGCTATTAGAGAACACCTCAGTCTCCTGTCTAATAACACTGACTTACAGGATTTCCTGCTAGGCCCCAGAAAACAGCACAGAAAGTGCTTCTTATATGCAGTTTATAATGAAATTTGGAAGCTTTCTCAACAAGAAGCTGCTGCCCGGTTAAGACAAATAGATAAGTAAAACTTACAGAAGGCATTAGCTGTTGTAGATAATGAGATTAATACCCTGTCCGACTGGATATACACCTTAAACAACATTGCTTCTTCTGCAATAGCCATAATATAAAGTGACGTCTTCTTTACAGCATGGACAGAGTCAACTAAGGTCAATTATGCAGTTAGGTTGGACACTACAAACACTGAAGGCAGGTTGCATTCCCTGGCAACATGTTAGCTCAAGGGACATATATTCCACAGTTAATCTAACGTGACAACAACAGCTAATGGCTAAGAAGGAATCGACTTACGTCATGTTAAATAATAAAAAATTCGAAAAGTTGCCTTTTACTGTGGCTGAAATACCATCTGCTGAGTGGTTAATACACAGGGTCATTAATCTGCCTATTTCAACACTTCAATTCACGTCCTGCTTAAAACACATTCCAGTGGGCAGATATGAAAGGCTAGGAGATAGTTACATCCATGAGGTGTGGGAACTACCCTTCTCATACAAATGTCTCAGTGGCGTGAAAGAGATCTTTCTTAGCGGTAGAGAATGCAAGACTTCTGCCAGCCATTCAATGGTTTGTAAACAGCTGTCGTTGCACGGGGCGTGTAACGCTTCGGCAGAGAACGTGACTTGTTCACTGAAGGGAGTTCCAGTCTCCTTGATTAGACCTACGTTCCAGGTGCTCTCGAATGGCAGCAATGTCCTCCTCAATAGTGAGAACTGTTGTGAGATGCGAGCTGGAATAGTTTATGTCGTTTCAGTCTCTAAGATTGTTACATGCTGCAGGAATGTACTTTTTCCTCCTACATGTCAGAGGGAAGTAGCTGAGATTTGGCTCCATATCGCTACTTCAAGTGGGAATTTTGACAAGTTGAGCAGATTCAAGGCTTTGTTGTTTCAAAAACATGTGGCATTCACATCTGCACGTGAGACCTATGCGCTTCAGGTTAGAAGGTCATCAGCAGAGATACAGTCCCTTTTAAGTACCAGCTTTCCGAGACACTTTGGTGAGCTCGTGGGATGAATATTTAATGCGACTAGTACTACTTGAATCGCAAATGTCTTTAAAGCTGTTGGTTCTGGTTTCATTCACACTTTCTCATCTATATTCGACTTAATACCTTCAGCTATCCACTCAATATTCTCCAATACTTTTGTGGGATTTCCGATAACTTTGGCTATAATAGGTGGCATTTTGCTATTGCTACCTTTTCTGTGCAATGGCTGTCCCATCACAACAAGGAGGACTGAAAGCGCTTCCACCAGCGCAGCTGTGTCGTGAACGCATGATGCAGTACTTTGGAGCATCACTCCTGGAGCAGTTGGAGTATGACTGGTCTCTGTCATTCAGACCAGTTTTGCATTGTGTGCAGCCCATGTTTCGGTGCCTCTGGTGCTCGTTCGAACATGCACTGAAAGTTTGTCCTTCTAGGCAGCGCTTACTTTCATTGGACGCTGATCTCTTAATGTTCTCATTGAGGGCTCATTACCAGACCTGCGCGTTAAGGGTGCGTTTGCTACAGAAAGCTGCTTATGAGTTGCCCTTCGTGGAGGATGCAGCTCTGAACTTATTGTTGGGCACACCACGGAATGCTGATGCCTTGGCTGGAGCTCAGGCTTTGGAACACGAATGCTCCTTGATTTTCCTTGGCGATTAACTTCCTACTTTATCACCTGCCGAAGTGGAAGATTTCCTGTCTTCAATTATCCCAGATTCAATTGGCAGTTTCCAAAATGACTGTGACATTTGAAATTAGACCTTTTTAACGTCACATTTAACATTTTAAATTGTCCTTTTTACACATGCTCAAGTGTCTTTTAACTTGTCATTATTGACATTAATATATATATAAATGCCTTAAGTTGAATTTTAGTAGCTTTTATACATAATTAGGCTTTGAACCACCTTTGAACCGGCAAGGGGAGGGTTTTGTGTAGCCATTTTTGTGATAGCTTCAGACATGTTACTTTAGCAAACTAGGCCTGCCACTGTGCACTTTAACCTAGACATAATTTATTCAGCTTCGATTTATTATTTTAACAATAGCCACATTTGCGGTCTTGTTTTATTTTCTCTATCTAGCTGTTCTTTGCCTAGGCCAGCACTGCGTTCTTAAACAAGACATTTCTTTCACTCTGTGCTTTTCTCACGGCTGCAGTAAGATAGGTTGCTGGCAAAAGTGGTACACTTTGGGCCTGATTCTAACTTTGGAGGACAGTGTTAAACCGTCCCAAAAGTGGCGGATATACCACCTACCGTATTACGAGTCCATTATATCCTATGGAACTCGTAATACGGTAGGTGGTATATCCGCCACTTTTGGGACGGTTTAACACCGTCCTCCAAAGTTAGAATCAGGCCCTTTGTCTCTAATGTTCACAGACACATACACACTCTTCTATGGGGATTCTTTCTTGGAAAATCAGCTTGTTCTATTATAAAAACCCTACTTTGATCCATGTACTTTAGAGGGAGATTCCAGCCAGGTGAACACGGCTGTATGCTGATTGCTGAGTGCTTCGCAGCAGCTGCTTATGTAGACTACAGACCTCTTGCTCAGGTATTAGGGATGTTGTCTTCTATCTCCTGAAGGGCAGAATTAGAGCTTAACATACAGTGCTCTAACATAGCCTAGGTAGGAGCTATTCTTAACGAGCGTAGTGACAATATGATAGCGTTATTTTTATGTTTCACTCTCCTTGTCACAATTTTAATCCTGTCATGCTTCATCGATCTAGTTATTGCAATACATGCTTTATTATCTAAGATGCAGTTACTTCAATAAAATCTTATTGAACTATATTCTGGCTCTGATTGTCCTTGCATATGTGAGACTAATGTAACTGAGAGAAACAGATGAGATCTGAGTGACCACGATTTCCCTGAGGAGTCAATTGTGTCATGCGCTCGTTGCCCAATCATCCCTGCTCTGGATGGAGATGAGGCACTGCTAGTTAGCCAGAGCAAAACCCGGATTAGGCTGACAGGTGTCACCTGTAGTGGGTTCAGACTCAGTCTCCCACAGTGCAAGTGATTCTGCCGCCCAAATCCAGTAGTCTCATTAGGATAATGAGAGCCTACGCAACATCACCATACACAAACAAAGGTGGCAGGGCAACAGTAACAATATAGGGGAAGCTAGGGATGCAGAATATGTCACAGACATGTAGCTTAATACACCACTTACATCCCCAAAGGTGCCCCAGCCAATCTCAGAGGTGAGGAGGTGCCACGGCTACCCAGTTCCCCACCAAAAGATGTCCCCAGTGATGACAGCAAATCTGGACTTCTGGATCTGGAGAAACTACCTGGCCCATCAGGGACCACTGGTCAGTTGGACACCCCAGCCCACACCCAGTCCACCACAGAGCCTCCCCCATCAGTGTCCAACACCATAGCAGCCACCCAATGTCCCCAGGTCTCTGTCCCCAGGACACATCAATCAGCAGCCTGCCAAACTGTACAGGGACTGCAGTCCACACCTCACAGGCAAGGCAATCATAGTTCTGGGGTTAGTGGCAGTGGGCACACTGTTTAGGGGACACAGGCACATGGGGCCAGGGACACACGGAGGACAGTTGTGTGCCAGGGGTAGTACAGGCCCAGGGAACCGACTGGCCTGGAGGCACTCACTCATGTCCTGAGGGCTTGCCAACAATCCCAGGACAAGATGGATCAGGTGATAGACATCATGCAGGAGAACCAGCCGCTGCAGGAGGAACACCACCAGGAGATCAGGAAAGAATTGCAGGCCCTCAAACACTACCATGGTCTCCATAGCAGGGGTGCTGGGTGATATGGCCAACATCATGAGGGACTACACAGCACACCAGTGGGCCCCTTCCACTAGCCAGTCAACTGAAGAGCCCTCCACACCTGTTGCAGCTAGTGGACAGGAGGCCCTGCCACAGGACCCACAGGCCACCAGCACCCCTCCCCCTGAAGAAGGTGAACCACCCACAAATGTTACCTGCAACCCAGAGAGACACCAGAGACACTTATCAAGACCAAGACCACCGCCAGGAAATTAGACCCTCCTGAATGTCTCCCTTGTGTTCTACTGTGTCACCTGGTCTACTTTGAACTGCCTTTGCTCACCTTGCTATGGCCCCTTGGACACTGGACCTGTGCTGCAAACAGACTGGACCAATATCCTGGACTTTACTCTACCATCACCCCATTCCATTGCACTATTCCTTCATAATTTTCACTTCAATAAACACCCTTGAACACAACTTGAGTAATAGTGCTTTATGTACAGAAATGTGCAATGTTTTGAACTGTCTCATCTTGCAATTGTCCAGAATGTTGTGATTCCAACCAAAAAAGGACCTGTAGCAGTTTGTAGTCATCACATCAGTACACAGTTGGTACCACACCAGCATCTGCAAAATGGGATGGAGTAGGTGACAGTCAGTTGGGATGCTAAGGAAGTGACTGCCATCATGCTACAGCCACACAGAAAATCTTTTATCAGAGGAATGGTCAGTTCTACTGTCTTACCTGTATGTCATTGGAAGTACTGCCGTAGAACTGATGTTCTGTTGTCCACATCCTCATCCTCCTCATCCTCACTGTCCTCAGGGTCCACTGCTGCCACAGGAGCATTTTTACCCTCCTCCTCCTGCAGATAGGGCACATGTTGTCTGATGGCCAGGTTGTGCAACATGCAGGATACAACAACTATCTAGCAGACCTTCTCAGGGGAATAGCTGAGGGATCCACCTGTCAGATGGAGGCATCTGAACCTGGCCTTCAGGAGACCGAAGGTCCTTTCAATAATTCTCCTGGTTTGCCCATGTGCATCATTATACCTATTATCAGCCCCTGTCCTCAGATTCCTCGCAGGGGTCAAGAGCCAGGACATGTTTGGGTAGCCAAAGTCACCTGCAAGAAGTGAGGGACATAAATGAGCCTTGCACAATGGCATGGGGGAATGACTCCTGACATGCATTTGGTAGGGACTCAGGCTCACCTATAAGCCATACCCTGTGCCTCTGTAGTTGTGCCATCACATATCGGATGCTGCTATTCCTCAAGATGAAGGCGTCATGCACTGACCCAGGATACTTGGCAGTGACGTGGGAGATGTACTGGTCAGCCAGGCACACCATTTGGACATTGAGTGAGTGAAAACTCTTTTGATTCCTGAACATCTGTTCATTGGCCTGGGGGGACAAATGTTATGAAACCAGCCTTCACAGTGGCCAAATCTTCCACTTGGGGGAAAGCGATGTAGCTGCACATGTGTTTGAGCAAGTCAAACAAAACCCTTGCCAGCACTATTGGAAATATTGGCTTTGACATTCCTGGAGCCAAGCCCACTGTCACTTGGAAAGAGCCAGTTGCCAGGAAATGGAGCACTGATTGGATCTGCACAAGAGAGGGGATCCCAGTGGGTTGACGGATAGCAGATATCAAATCAGGCTCCAATGATGCACACAGCTCAGTGATTGTGGCCCTGTCCAGTCGATAGGTGAGTATTATGTGCCTGCCATCCAGTGTAGCCAAGTCCACAAGAGGTCTGAACACGGGGGCTTGCCTCCTCCTCCTATTCCTCTGCAGTGGTAGGTATCTAAGGGACACAAGAGTGAGAAGGGAGTGACAAACTGAACAATGGAACCACCACTTCAGTGTACATTGAGCATGTATGTAAATGGACTATGTGAATGGCAATGTATGATGTATGTACAATTGACAACAATGACACAGTTTTCAATTTACGATTGTGTACCAGCACCATAACATGGCGACCGCCTGTCCTGTATGTAGGGACAGGTGGAAGTGATGTAACTCTGCCAGCGTTGGGCATCATTGCGGAAGGCGGTGTCGCACCACCGTGCTATTCCTCATTGCCCAAAATGGGGCTCTATAGAGTACAGTGTCCAATGAGGATCACCGGTGGCGGTGACGGTGTATACTGCCGCAGACGTGGCTGCCATTTTCTTACCATAACCTCACTTGATTCCTGACTTTCCACAGGACAACACCTCCACTGGGTGTGCTGATGTGACCTGCGTCTGGAGCCTGCCATGGCCCGTGTGACAGGGGCAAGGGCCCCTGACTTCATTTTGGATGCGTTGGAGTGCCTGGTGGGTGGGGTCCTACCCCTGTATGGACAGCAGTATGGGCCTCCAGACCAACAGGTGAGTACACCATGGGGACGTTGCATGAGACAAGGCTGCATGGATATGTGTGTGTGTGCTGGCAGTGTGTCATTTGAGTGGGGGGTATGGCTGGTGGTAGTGTACTGTGATGCTATTAATTGTGTTTGGCCAATGACTTTGTGTTTCACCACTGCGCATATTAGTTGCTCAGTGCTCACTAGCAGCACATTGTATGTTTTGTTCAGCCTAGCCGCCTATTGGCTTTGACATGGCATTAGCCATTACTTTCTGTATTCAGTTTAGCCGCCTATTGGCTTTGACATTGCGTTAGCCATTACATTCTGTATTCTGCCTATTGGCTTTGACATGCTGTATTCAGTTTAGCTGCCTATTGGCTTTGACATGATATTAGACACTACATTCTGTATTCAGCTTAGCTGCCTATTGGCTTTGACATGATATTAGACATTACATTCTGTATTCAGTTTAGCTGCCTATTGGATTTGACATTACATTTGATATTTAGGTTAGCTGCCTATTGGCTTTGACATGACATTCGACATTACATTTGATATTTAGGTTAGCTGCCTATTGGCTTTAACATAGAGTTAGACATTGCAGTTGAAACATCGCAGATGTCTGTATTCTTCCAAGCTGTGTTTTTCCACAAGATGAACCAAGCTGTTTTCTTCACACCAGACTAGACCTGATAAGAGTGAGTACATTTGGTGTTTTCCTTTCTGCTCAGCCTTGGGAATAGGAGAAGTCTAGGAGATCTGGCCAGTCTCCAAAGGCTTGCGTAGTTTTCCTAAGTCTAAGAGGAGGGGGCACGCTTTTGTAAGGATGACTCTGGGCTACAGTGAGTTAGATTAGAATATGCTTGACTTCAGGCTGGAGCTAGACGTCAGTTGCCAGTCTCCTGTTTGGGTAGATAATCTCTTTCTCGCAGTTGACCGGAGTCATCAACTTGCAGACCACAGAAAGATGAAGCTGAATATTTAGGCCCTGCCGCCTTGCTCAAACGGTGATTAATTTTGACTTTTATTCTTTGCTTTGAATATATTATATATTTGCTGCGTACATTGCAACTGAGAAGTACTGTGATGTATTTTGTTTTCTTGCTGTGACTACTTTGTGCTTGAAATCTATTAATTTGTCTCTCAAGAACTTGTGGGTGGGGAGAATTAACAACAATAAAGGTCTTCTTTGAACTCAGAAGTGCATTCCAGAGAGGTTCTGTAAGCTCTGATATGAGATATGTAGGAAAGCAGAACATGTACATGCAGGGCTCCGGATGATGTGTGTCCCTGATGAGGGGAAATGGTATTTGTGGGCCATATGTGTGACAGGCTGGATTGTATGATGAATGGTGTCCTCCTGTCGGTGTTTCCTCTGCATGGCAGCACCCATCAGAAGAAGGGCTTGTGCCATGCCATCGCCAAGGATGTGAGGACCCTGGTGGTCTCTAACAGGTAGAGCACCCACTTTAGGAAAGGGTGGGAGGACCTGAGATGCTGGGCCCGGAAGACCACAGAGACCCAGCTGGGGATGGCCTCCTAATGAGGGAGGGGTGCCCTTCGTAACCTGGCACCCCTGATGGCCCACATACTGGTGGTAGCCTATCCAGAGTTCGGTGGACACTTGAGGGCATCACAGCAGCCACTAGGGGGTGAGTATAGCGTGTGTAAAAACCATCTTTGTTGCCTGGCATAGGCTCCTGGTGGTGGATTTAAGTCAGTAGGTGCCCCTTAATGCCAGCTCATACATTGTTTCATGGTCCAGCTCAGGGTAAACAGGTGAACAGCAAAATATGGATAGCTACCTATGTGGCATTCCATGTCAGACAGGGCTTAGTAGGTCTCAGGAAGGGTGCAGATGGCAGTGGTTGGCTCTCATCCTGCTGTGGTACCTAGCCAATGGAATGCCAGTGCGGTGCATACTGCTCAATCTTGGTCCCTGTGTGTGATGTGTATGTCATCTGTGGTGTTGGTACAGAAATTGATGCAGCACTCCCTTTCTTTCTCTACCCCCCTATTATCTTCTGTCATCCTGTCCATATGTGCATTAGCATCATCTGGTGGAGGAGCAGGGGCACCGGCGAGTGAGGGAGCTGCAGCCCACGGGACCCAGGAGGCAGAGTCCACCGATGCCGAGGGGACAAGTGGGACGGAGGATGAGGGGATTATCATGGCGGGACAGGAGGTGACAACACTGACTCTGAATCCTCCTCCGATGGAAGCTCCTTGGTAGTGGTGGACACCTCTGGAACCACCCCAGTTACAGCCGGCACCCCCCATACCAGCACCGCCCTCTCAGTAGCCCCCCACCGAGTTGCCCATGCCAGCTCACCCAGGAGGATGGGCATTTCCTTCGCCCCAGGCACCTCAGGCCCTGCCCCAGTCAGCCCTGCTGCCCTCAGTGAGGAGGCTATTGACATCCTGAGATCCATCTCTGTTGGGCAGTCAACCATAGTGAATGACATCCAGGTTCTGGCATCCCAGATGCAGCAATGCAATGCCTACCTGGAGGACATTCACAGTGGGTTGGCGGCCCTACAGAGATTGTTTCAAGCTCTGGCCTCCTCTCTGATGGCAGCCAGTGTCCCTGGTCCTACCGTCCCCCCTCCAACTACCACTACCCAGTCTCCTCAACCCCAACCCATCCTATGCACACACATACACACAGACAAGCATGCACACAAAACGTCACATAAGAGTGGCACAGACAAACACAGGCAGCATACTTCAAGCCACAAGCACTCACACAAACAACAGACAGTTGCACACACAACAACATCCACTGCCTCCACTGTCTCCCCCATTCTCCTCCTCCCTCACAGTCACATCTGCACTCACACCTGCATGTACTGCATCAACAGCCACCACCACCATCACCACCTCATGCAGCACACCCACCTCACTTGCAGACACCTCCACAACATCCACCCACACATCCTGTTTGTCCTCTCCCACCCTGTCTGCCCCCCAAGAAACACCAATGATCACACTCAGACACCCAACAGCCATCCACCTCACACACGCACACAGTCCATGCACCTGCACCCAAGTACAAAGCAAAAACAACAAGTGATGGACGGAATGCTGAACATTGTCAAACATTCACCCCCAGTGCAGTGATCTGGGCCTAAATCCATCGTTGTTTTGCTGCCCATGCCATTCCAGTTTGGACCCAGCCATATGCAAATCAGTCTTGACCCTGTTCCCCATGGGAACAGTCCAGCCCGAACTGCTAGACCAGGTCTTCCCTGGACTGGAAACAAGCATCCTGGGACCGGTTTCGGGGTTTCACCCCTCATCAGCCAGGCTAGCTTGAATCCAGTGGCATGGGAAGCACGGGACCCACGTCTGGGCATACCCTTCCCACTTAGGGCGACAAAGCAAAAACAACAAGTGATGGACGGAATGCTGAACATTGTCAAACATTCACCCCCAGTACAGTGATCTGGGCCTAAATCCATCGTTTTTTTGCTGCCCATGCCATTCCAGTTTGGACCCAGCCATATGCAAATCAGTCTTGACCCTGTTCCCCATGGGAACAGTCCAGCCCGAACTGCTAGACCAGGTCTTCCCTGGACTGGAAACAAGCATCCTGGGACCGGTTTCACCCCTCATCAGCCAGGCTAGCTTGAATCCAGTGGCATGGGAAGCACGGGACCCACGTCTGGGCATACCCTTCCCACTTAGGGCGAGAAAGCAAAAACAACAAGTGATGGACGGAATGCTGAACATTGTCAAACATTCACCCCCAGTACAGTGATCTGGGCCTAAATCCATCGTTTTTTTGCTGCCCATGCCATTCCAGTTTGGACCCAGCCATATGCAAATCAGTCTTGACCCTGTTTCCCATGGGAACAGTCCAGCCCGAACTGCTAGACCAGGTCTTCCCTGGACTGGAAACAAGCATCCTGGGACCGGTTTCGGGGTTTCACCCCTCATCAGCCAGGCTAGCTTGAATCCAGTGGCATGGGAAGCACGGGACCCACGTCTGGGCATACCCTTCCCGCTTAGGGCGACAAAGCAAAAACAACAAGTGAGGGACGGAATGCTGAACATTGTCAAACATTCACCCCCAGTACAGTGATCTGGGCCTAAATCCATCGTTTTTTTGCTGCCCATGCCATTCCAGTTTGGACCCAGCCATATGCAAATCAGTCTTGACCCTGTTCCCCATGGGAACAGTCCAGCCCAAACTGCTAGACCAGGTCTTCCCTGGACTGGAAACAAGCATCCTGGGACCCTTCCCACTTAGGGCAACAAAGCAAAAACAACAAGTGATGGACGGAATGCTAAACATTGTCAAACATTCACCCCCAGTACAGTGATCTGGGCTTAAATCCATCGTTTATTTGCTGCCCATGCCATTCCAGTTTGGACCCAGCCATATGCAAATCAGTCTTGACCCTGTTCCCCATGGGAACAGTCCAGCCCGAACTGCTAGACCAGGTCTTCCCTGGACTGGAAACAAACATCCTGGGACCGGTTTCGGGGTTTCACCCCTCATCAGCCAGGCTAGCTTGAATCCAGTGGCATGGGAAGCACGGGACCCACGTCTGGGCATACCCTTCCCACTTAGGGCGACAAAGCAAAAACAACAAGTGATGGACGGAATGCTGAACATTGTCAAACATTCACCCCCAGTACAGTGATCTGGGCCTAAATCCATCGTTTTTTTGCTGCCCATGCCATTCCAGTTTGGACCCAGCCATATGCAAATCAGTCTTGACCCTGTTCCCCATGGGAACAGTCCAGCCCGAACTGCTAGACCAGGTCTTCCCTGGACTGGAAACAAGCATCCTGGGACCGGTTTTGGGGTTTCACCCCTCATCAGCCAGGCTAGCTTGAATCCAGTGGCATGGGAAGCACGGGACCCACGTCTGGGCATACCCTTCCCACTTAGGGCGAGAAAGCAAAAACAACAAGTGATGGACGGAATGCTGAACATTGTCAAACATTCACCCCCAGTACAGTGATCTGGGCCTAAATCCATCCTTTTTTTGCTGCCCATGCCATTCCAGTTTGGACCCAGCCATATGCAAATCAGTCTTGACCCTGTTCCCCATGGGAACAGTCCAGCCCAAACTGCTAGACCAGGTCTTCCCTGGACTGGAAACAAGCATCCTGGGACCAGTTTCGGGGTTTCACCCCTCATCAGCCAGGCTAGCTTGAATCCAGTGGCATGGGAAGCACGGGACCCACGTCTGGGCATACCCTTCCCACTTAGGGCGACAAAGCAAAAACAACAAGTGATGGACGGAATGCTGAACATTGTCAAACATTTACCCCCAGTACAGTGATCTGGGCTTAAATCCATCGTTTATTTGCTGCCCATGCCATTCCAGTTGGGACCCAGCCATATGCAAATCAGTCTTGACCCTGTTCCCCATGGGAACAGTCCAGCCCGAACTGCTAGACCAGGTCTTCCCTGGACTGGAAACAAGCATCCTGGGACCGGTTTCGGGGTTTCACCCCTCATCAGCCAGGCTAGCTTGAATCCAGTGGCATGGGAAGCATGTACAGCAAACTTACACCCCCTACAACCATACCTCTACCTCCACTCCCATCCCTCCACCCAAATCCCTCTCCAACGTCCTTAAGAAGCTTTTCCTTGCCCAACTTGACCTCTTCCCTAACCCTCCCCCATCCTGCCTGTAAGTGCAGGGTCCCAATGACCCAGCCCAGCACCTCAGCCAACCTGTCTGCCACTGCTCCCACCAAGAAATCTACTGCTGGCACTAAGGGGCCCCTGAGTGGGAAGGCAGCCACTCCCAGTAAGACCACACTTCTGCCCCCAAAAAAGGTCTAGGGTGGCGAAACATAAGAGACAGAGGACGGGGTATGTGGAGGAACCTCCTAGACCTAGAGGCAAGGACACAAGACACATGAGAAAGGCCAAGGGGCATCATCACAAGAAAGAACCCAGGGATCCCCCTCCACCACCTGAAAGCAAGGAACCCCTCCACCACCTAAGGGCAAGGAGCCCCCTCCACCACCTGAAAGCAAGGAGCCCCCTCCACCACCGGAGGGCAAGGAGCCCCCTACACCACCTGAAAGCAAGGAGCCCCTCCACCACCTGAGAGCAAGGAGCCCCCTCCTGCACCTGAAAGCAAGGAGCCCCTTGACCACCTGAGGACAAGGAGCCCCCTCCACTACCTGAAAGCAAGGAGCCCCCTCCACCATCTGAGGGCATGTAGCCCACCCTCCAGAGACTATGGCCTAACACTCCCCTCCAGAGACTATTGGGCAAGGAGCCCCCTCCAGAATCAGTGGACATGATACCCACTCAAGAGACTGTGGCCTAACACTCCCATCCAGTGACTATTGGGCAAGGAGCCCCCTCCAGAATCAGTGGGCATGATACCCACTCCAGAGACTGTGGCCTAACACTCCCATCCAGTGACTATTGGGCAAGGAGCCCCCTCCAGAACCAGTGAGCATGATACCCACTCCAGAGACTGTGGTCTAACATTTCCCTCCAGGGACTACTGGGCAAGAAGCCCCCTACAGAACAGTGGGCATGATACCCACTCCAGAGACTGTGGCTCAACACGCCCCTCCAGAGACTATTGGGCAAGGAGCCCCCTCCAGAACCAGTGGTCATGATACCCACTCTAGCTGAGGTGCCCCCCGATCCCTCTTCCCCCTGAGGTGCCTGCCCATTTCCAACATGATGCCCCTGAACAATGGAGTCTGGATGATGTCAGGAGTCAAGTTGGGGATTGGACTATTCCCTTTGGCCTTGTCGCCCTTTGGTACTTTGGACTGGCCACTGGCCCAATCTGCATTTTGATTTCATAATTCAGATTTTTGTCCTTGCTTTATTTGCTCGTGGGTCCTGTAACAGTCAATTTACTCTGCAATTGGTTATGTGTGTATGGTGTGTGTTGTGCATGTGTGCTAGGCAGCTGTACTCACCGTCGTCTTCGTCGGTGTTGGTGCGCCAGGCCCGTCATGGCATGGTAGAGCACCGGGAAGACTTGGAGTTCCGGTTCTATGGTGGCCGCGGAGTCCTCTGTGTCCCTAATTGTGAGTCTTTCATTTTCTGTGATGTGTTTCCACCAGGCTTTTGATGGTGTTGCTACCGCCCCGGAAATCCTGGTGGTATGCTACGTCATAATATGTTGGGCAGTACCTTGACTTCTGCTTGGCTGTAGGAGGCTACCGCCGTGGTTGGTGGTGTTAACGCCCTGGTGGTTGGTGTGGTACATTGGCTGTCTATGGGAGGTCGCATTGCCATGGTCATAATCTGGCGGTAATTACCGGCAGGCTGTTGGTGGTATTACCGCCACTTTAGCAGTGGCGGTCAGTTCACCGCCAATGTCATAATGACCACCTATGTCATTTGCATATGAAAATTTATTACTGTAATTCTGGCAAATGTAGCTTTTTGTTATGTGTGAAATTATGGATATCTACTGAGGATCAGTGAACATCTGAACGTGTACTTACCATTACTGAGTGATGATACAAATTTGAACAAGCACAAGGATTTACGAATAATGAGAATTTAAATAGACACTAATGTTTACTGAGTAAGGGAGAAAGTATAAACACGCAATTAGGAATATTGAGTGATGGTGTGAATTTGGTGCATTAAGAATTATTACCTGATGGGAACAACTGAACATGCATAGATCTAATACTTCAAATATTGTAGATATTCTTGGCAGGATGGAGTTTCCTCCGACATAATGGCTGTGCTGGCATAATGATATTGTAGACACTCTTGGAACAATAGTATTCCCCCTTGTTTGTTACTTGCAGGCAGCATGTTACTAATTCATTACATAGTTATTGTAGGCATGATTGGGACGCTGGTGTCTAGCCGTGGTGTAATGTTTGTACTGGCAGAATGTTGGGGAATCTTGGTATTTATATCACAATATTACGAGTTCTGTCTCAATCCTCAGTCTGTAAGATTGGCGTAACCTGCCTGCATCCATCCATGTACATAATCATTAATTCATTCATACATTCTTACATTCATCCAGCCACCCCTCAAGCCATTCACCGACTCAGCTGTTCCTACATTTATGAATTCACCTTATTCTTTTCAACTTACTTAGTTATTTACTTATTCATGAATACATGCAATTACTTCTCCATCCAACAGATGACTCATCACTTTCACCCACTAGCCTATCCTCACAAACACAGATATATGCCAATCAATATAGAATCACTTTAACTTTTAAAATAGTCACGCCAATAGTTTTTGTCAGTGCTTGTTTCGTTCGCCTCTTAATTTATGATGCATTTTCCGTAGAGCTACTTTTATTACCAAATGAAATGAAAGAAAATAATGTTGAAAAGAAAATGATTAGTCAAATACACATCAATCAAATCAAAGAAAATGCTGCGCTGAATTGTGGGCCCAACAAACGTTAAAAGCACTTTACAATGCTATCCAGCAACAGACCTATGTCTAATTATAGTTAAAAAACGTGGATTTTGTGTAATCCTGGAATTAGCCATACCTATGTGGAAGTATCAGAGAACAACCCATTGCCTGTTCACAGCTCTGTGTGTCCTTTGCCAGCACAGTACAAATATTGGCTCATATAAAGCTTGGCCTCTCTTTCTCCCTATCTGACCCCAGCTACCTTTTCCATTATTTGCTCCCTAGAGGGTCCCCTGCCTTTCTGGGTCACAGGCATCTCTGGAATTCTGCTGAGTTCCCGGTAGGCATGCCCACTGAAGGGCTGAAAGAAAAATAGGAGTTTTTAATTCTCCTTGACAGAAAACCCCACTGCTCCAGTAATCACGTGTGCCTTCGAGCCCTGAGCCATGCACCCACCTGTGGAGATAGCACGCTGGTTCAGCTGCCAGCTCGGCGATTAGTGACAACCTGCTTGTCAACAGGGATCCCAGCTCCCTCCTTGGAATGTGTGATTGACAGAGCGATCTGAAGATGGTTCCACTGTCTGCTGCTGCTCTAAAATGTGTGACCTTTCAGCGCTGCATTGCCACGGGTTGGCATGTGTCAAACACTCACTGTGTGTGGATCCTTTGCAACTTCCAAGCAGAGTGACAGCGGAGTTTAGCAAACGGAAAAAATCAGCTTATAAGCATTAGACTGGTATTTCAGTGTGCTCACTTTGCTGTTCTTCAGCTAATGGTTATTTTTACAGCACGTAGAAGTGGTCCAGAGTAAAAGCTTGCAGAATTAAGACAACTGACACGTGTAGCAAAGGGGCTCAAGTAATGTATCAATATACTTGCGATGGGCCTTATTACGAGCAAATTGGGCTTTTGTGCTGGTATACTGGGAGCGGCTGAAATATACGATCCAAGTTATCTAACCAAATTGAGAATAACATGCTGAACCGGGTTACCGCACCAAAAACCACATGCCGCTCCCCATTTTATCCTCAATAACTGTCCATTTTTTAGCGCAGTTATCATCTATTCTGAGCAGGGGGGTGAATGGGATTGGTGGATCCAGTGATTGTTGGCAGAAGGGAGACTGTGGTCTGGCAGGGGGGCGTGTTCCATGCTTCCCAGCGAAGTTGTATGTTTTGGGTGGTAGCTGAGGTGAGCAGATGCCCACAGCCTGGGCCGGTCCTAGGTTTTGTGGGGTCCTGGGCAGAATAGGAACATACAAGGGCCCTGCAAGATGTGACACCACAGAAAGTGACATCATCAGAAGGGACATCAATTGAACATTAATGTTCTAGGATTGTTGAAGCAGCTTTGCAAGAAACTACCTACCTAGTGTGGATATCACTAAAATGGCTAAAAATATACAAAATAATCATAATATGAAAGTATATATTTGTTAAAGCTGTATCACATGGAAATATATAGCATTAATGGAAGGGGCTTTAAAAGCTAGTCCTAGTTCATTCCACAACTGATATAACTTCTACAATGCTCACTGATTGATTTCAGATTAGGGCAAGATTAAAATTCCAAGTCAGATTGTCCCAGAACTATACAACAGAACCTCAAGTGAAACCCACGCCGCTTTTATGCTGCTGAAGTTCAAGATAAGGCCTTTGGGTTTCAGCAGGCATGAAGGGTCAGCACAAACAACTACATCCTAGATGGGGTAAGTGACCTGCAACAACTGCAGCAAACAGAATATAAGAAGAGGAGTAATCACAAATGTCATAGGCAGGTGGGGTGGCTAGTATACTGGCAGGCAGAAGCACCAAAGGCTGGCCCACATCTGCTCACAGAGCACTTAAACATAGCATTTACTTTCAAACTCCATTTTTAAAAGATGTAAAGAACTGAAATAACTTGAATATAAATAGAATGGATGAAAAATATTTGTGATATGGGACAAAAAGACTGCTAAAGCTAAAGAGACAGACAGACACTAATGACACGTTAAAGGAACAAAGCAATAAGGGCCTCTTAACCCCTTCGCTGCCAGGCCTTTTCCCCCTCCTGTGCCAGACCTTTTTTTATCTATTTGGGGCAGTTCGCGCTTAGGCCCGCATAACTTTTTGTCCACATAAGCTAACCAAGCCAAATTTGTGTCCTTTTTTTCCAACATCCTAGGGATTCTGGAGGTACCCAGACTTTGTGGGTTCCCCTGAAAGAGGCCAAGAAATTGGCCAAAATACAGGGAAAATTTCGTTTTTTTCAAAAAAATTGGAAAAAGTGGCTGCAGAAGAAGGCTTGTGGTTTCTCCCCTGAAAATGGCATCAACAAAGGGTTTGCGGTGCTAAACTCAGCAGCTTCCCAGCTTTCAGGAACAGGCAGACTTGAATCAGAAAACCCAATTTTTCAACACAATTTTGGCATTTTTCTGGGACATACCCCATTTTTGCAATTTTTTGTGCTTTCAGCCTCCTTCCAGTCAGTGACAGAAATGGGCATGAAACCAATGCTGGATCCCAGAAACCTAAACATTTCTGAAACGTAGACAAAATTCTGAATTCAGCAAGGGGTCATTTGTGTAGATCCTACAAGGGTTTCCTACAGAAAATAACAACTGAAAAAGAAAAATATTGAAATTTAGGTGAAAAAAACATAAATGTTTCTCTACGTTTTACTCTGTAACTTTTCCCTGCAATGTCAGATTATCGAAAGCAATATACCGTTACGTCTGCTGGACTCCTCTGGTTGCGGGGATATATAGGGCTTGTAGGTTCATCAAGAACCCGAGGAACCCAGAGCCAATAAATGAGCTGCACCCTGACGTGCGTTTTCATTCTATACCGGGTATACAGCAATTCATTTGCTGAAATATAAAGAGTAAAAAATTGCTATCAAGAAAACCTTTGTATTTCCAAAAAGGGCACAAGATAAGGTGTTGAGGAGCAGTGGTTATTTGCACATCTCTGAATTCCGGGGTGACCATACTAGCATGTGAATTACAGGGCTTTTCTCAAATAGATGTCTTTTTTACACACTCTCCTATATTTGGAAGGAAAAAATGTAGAGAAAGACAAGGGGCAATAACACTTGTTTTGCTAATCTATGTTCCCCCAAGTCTCCCGATAAAAATGATACCTCACTTGTGTGGGTAGGCCTAGCGCCCGCGACAGGAAACGCCCCAAAGCGCAACATGGACACATCCAAATTTTTGGAAGAAAACAGAGGTGTTTCTTGCGAAGTGCCTTCCTGTAGATTTTGGCCTCTAGCTCAGCCGGCACCTAGGGAAACCTACCAAACCTGTGCATTTCTGAAAACTAGAGACCTAGGGGAATCCAAGGAGGGGTGACTTGCGGGGCTCGGACCAGGTTCTGTTACCCCGAATCCTTTGCAAACCTCAAAATTTGGCTAAAAAAACACATGTTCCTCACATTTCTGTGGCAGAAAGTTCTGGAATCTGAAAGGAGCCAAAAATTTCCTTTCACCCAGTGTTCCCCCAAGTCTCCCGATAAAAATGATACCTCACTTGTGTGGGTAGGCCTAGCGCCCGCGACAGGAAACGCCCCAAAGCGCAACGTGGACACATCCACATTTTTGGAAGACAACAGAGGTGTTTTTTGCGAAGTGCCTACCTGTAGATTTTGGCCTCTAGCTCAGCCAGCACCTAGGGAAACCTACCAAACCTGTGCATTTCTGAAAACTAGAGACCTAGAGGAATCCAAGGAGGGGTGACTTGCGGGGCTCGGACCAGGTTCTGTTACCCAGAATCCTTTGCAAACCTCAAAATTTGGCTTAAAAACACATGTTCCTCACATTTCTGTGGCAGAAAGATCTGGAATCTGAGAGGAGCCAAAAATTTCCTTTCACCCAGCGTTCCTCCAAGTCTCCCGATAAAAATGATACCTCACTTGTGTGGGTAGGCCTAGCGCCCGCAACAGGAAACGCCCCAAAGCGTAACGTGGACACATCCAAATTTTTGGAAGACAATAGAGGTGATTTTTGCGAAGTGCCTACCTGTAGATTTTGGCCTCTAGCTCAGCCGGCACCTAGGGAAACCTACCAAACCTGTGCATTTCTGAAAACTAGAGACCTAGGGGAATCCAAGGAGGGGTGACTTGCGGGGCTCGGACCAGGTTCTGTTACCCAGAATCCTTTGCAAACCTCAAAATTTGGCTAAAAAAACACATGTTCCTCACATTTCTGTGGCAGAAAGATCTGGAATCTGAGAGGAGCCAAAAATGTCCTTTCACCCAGCGTTCCCCCAAGTCTCCCGATAAAAATGATTCCTCACTTGTGTGGGTAGGCCTAGCGCCCGCGACAGGAAACGCCCCAAAGCGCAACATGGACACATCCAAATTTTTGGAAGACAACAGAGGTGATTTTTGCGAAGTGCTTACCTGTAGATTTTGGCCTCTAGCTCAGCCGGCACCTAGGGAAACCTACCAAACCTGTGCATTTCTGAAAACTAGAGACCTAGGGGAATCCAAGGAGGGGTGACTTGCGGGGCTCGGAGCAGGTTCTGTTACCCAGAATCCTTTGCAAACCTCAAAATTTGGCTAAAAAACATATTTTCCTCACATTTCGGTGACAGAAAGTTCTGGAATCTAAGAGGAGCCACAAATTTCCTTCCACCCAGTGTTCCCCCAAGTCTCCCGATAAAAATGGTACCTCACTTGTGTGGTTAGGCCCAGCGCCCGCGACAGGATATGCCCCAAAACACAACGTGGACACATCACAGAAAACAGAGCTGTTTTTTGCAAAGTGCCTACTTGTAGATTTTGGCCTCTAGCTCAGCCGGCACCTAGGGAAACCTACCAAACCTGTGCATTTTTGAAAACTAGAGACCTAGGGGAATCCAAGGAGGGGTGACTTGTGGGGATCGGACCAGGTTCTGTTACCCAGAATCCTTTGCAAACCTCAAAATTTGGCTAAAAAAACACATGTTCCTCACATTTCGGTGACAGAAAGTTCTGGAATCTGAGAGGAGCCACAAATTTCCTTCCACCCAGCGTTCCCCCAAGTCTCCTGATAAAAATGATACCTCACTTGTGTGGGTAGGCCTAGCGCCCGCGACAGGAAATGGCCCAAAACACAACCTGGACACATCACATTTTTTCATAGAAAACAGGGCCTACCTGTGGATTTTGGCCTCTAGCTCAGCCGGCACCTGGGGAAACCTAGCAAACCAGCGCATTTTTGAAAACTAGAAACCCAGGGGAATCCAAGATGGGGTGAATTGTGGGGCTCTGACCAGGTTCTGTTACCCAGAATCCTTTGCAAACCTCAAAATTTGGCTAAAAAAACATGTTTTCCTCACATTTCAGTGACAGAAAGTTCTGGAATCTGAGAGGAGCCACAAATTTCCTTCCACCTAGCGTTCCCCCAAGTCTCCCGATAAAAATGATACCTCACTGGTGTGGGTAGGCCTAGCACCCGCGACAGGAAATGGCCCAAAACACAACGTGGACACATCACATTTTTTCATAGAAAACAGTGCCTACCTGTGGATTTTGGCCTCTAGCTCAGCCGGGCCCTGGGGGGGCAGAAATGGCCTAAAATAAATTTGTCCCCCAACCCCCCTGCCCCCCCGGGAGCGACCCTTGCCTATGGGGTCGCCCCCCCTTGCGTGGCATTGGTGCCAAAAAAAAAATCCCCGATGCCTAGTGGTTTCTGCCCCCCTTGGGGGCAGATTGACCTACAATCGGCCAATCTGCCCCCAAGGGGGGCAGAAATGGTCTAAATACAATTTGCACCCCAGGGGAGCGACCCTTGCCTAATGGGTCGCTCCCCATCTCTACAAAAACAAACAAACAAAAAAAAAACCACAAAAAAACCAATTTGCCCTGGCGCCTAGAGGTTTCTGCCCCCCCCGGGGGCAGATCAGCCTAATACCAATAGGCCGATCTGCCCCCAGGGGGGCAGAAATGGCCTAAAATAAATTTGCCCCCCCACCCCCCCCCGGGGAGCGACCCTTGCCGCAAGGTCGCTCCCCTTGCGTGACTGCGCAAAAAAAAGATCCCTGGTGCCTAGTGGTTTCTGCCCCCCTTGGGGGCAGATTGACCTACAATCGGCCAATCTGCCCCCAAGGGGGGCAGAAATGGTCTAAATACAATTTGCCCCCCAGGGGAGCGACCCTTGCCTAATGCGTCGCTCCCCATCTCTAAAAAAACAAACAAACAAAAAAAAAAAACCCACACAAATTTTTTTTTGCCCTGGCGCCTAAAGGTTTCTGCCCCCCCCGGGGGCAGATCGGCCTAATACCAATAGGCCGATCTGACCCCAGGGGGGCAGAAATGGCCTAAAATAAATTTGCCCCCCCACACCCCCCGGGGAGCGACCCTTGCCTGCAAGGTCGCTCCCCTTGCGTGACGGCGCAAAAAAAAGATCCCTGGTGCCTAGTGGTTTCTGCCCCCATTGGGGGCAGATTGACCTACAATCGGCCAATCTGCCCCCAAAGGGGGCAGAAATGGTCTAAATACAATTTGCCCCCCAGGGGAGCGACCCTTGCCTAATGCGTCGCTCCCCATCTCTAAAAAAACAAACAAACAAAAAAAAACCCACAAAAAAACTATTTGCCCAGGCGCCTAGAGGTTTCTGCCCCCCCCCCTGTGGGCAGATCGGCCTAATACCAGTAGGCCGATCTGCCCCCAGGGGGGGCAGAAATGGCCTAAAATAAATTTGCCCCCCTCACCCCCCCACCCCCGGGGAGCGACCCTTGCCTACAAGGTCGCTCCCCTTGCGTGACGGCGCAAAAAAAAGATCCCTGGTGCCTAGTGGTTTCTGCCCCCCTTTGGGGCAGATTGACCTACAATCTGCCCCCAAGGGGGGCAGAAATGGTCTAAATACAATTTGCCCCCCAGGGGAGCGACCCTTGCCTAATGCGTCGCTCCCCATCTCTAAAAAAAAACCAAACAAACAAAAAAAAAACACAAAAAAACTATTTGCCCAGGCGCCTAGAGGTTTCTGCCCCCCCTGTGGGCAGATCGGCCTAATAATAGGCCAGGGGGGGCAGAAAAGGCCTTAAAAAAAAATGACCCCCTGGGAGCGACCCTTGCCCAAGGGGTCGCTCCCTTCTGTCAATTTCATATAAAAAAAAAAATCCCTGGTGTCTAGTGGGGTTTCAAAAGCCGGATTGCAAGCAATCCGGCTTTTGAAACCCTCGGAGAGACTTCAAAGGGAAGGAAATACATTTCCTTCCCTTTGAAGCCCCTCCGGGCCTCCCCCACGTGATTGAAAGAGAAATGCTGAGCATTTCTCTTTCGATCGCGCTGGAAGCTCTGCTTCCAGCGCGATGGGGGAGGTTGTGTGATTGTCAGCGCGCGCGCGCTGACGTCACAGGGGGGGTGGGGGGGGGGTCGGGGGTTGAAGGGGAAGGGGTTCCCCTGTCAGCCCTGACCTAGGGGGGTGGGGGGGCGGCCCTCGGGAGGAGCGCTAGCGCTTCTCCCGAGGGCAGCATTCAGGACGTAATGGTTACGTCCATGGCGCCACACGGGCGCTGCCATGGACGTAACCATTACGTCCCTGGCGGGGAAGCGGTTAAAGTAGACTTTCTACAGTTTACAGTTGAATGGAAAGGAAATGTAGCCACGAGGAATAGGTAAGTTCGGGAAGATGGCGTGTGACTTGCAGACTAACACTAGAGTAATACCAGAGACTTACAGTTTAAAAGGAATTTTCACATCTTTAATATCTGAAAAGACACTTGCCAAATCCAAAGGGACAGACCTATGCCACTCAACTCATATTTAGCCTTAGAAGTAATGTAAATCCATGCAATCTCGATTAAAGAGATAATTGAAATCAAGACCATTTCCATTACACACAACTTAATCCAGTCACTCCCCAGGTACATAAGCAAACAGTTTTGGTCTTCCAGCCTCCCTCTTCCTGAATCTACTGGACACCTACTAGCATAGGCACAGTGTTTAGCAGAACACTCAGGCCCATATTTATACTTTTTTAGCACCGCATTTGCGTAATTTTTTTACGCAAAAGCGGCACAAACTTGCAAAATACAACTGTATTTTGTAAGTTTGCAATATTTGGGCGTAAAAAAGCGGCGCAAATGCGGCGCTAAAAAAGTATAAATATGGGCCTCAGTCTGCAATGATGTACTCTATGGAGGGCCCCCTCGCTTCTTAGCTGCTCTCCTCCCGCACAGCCCTATTTCCTTTATACTGCTCCTTTTTCCCCTCACCTCCCTCAGGAGGCTAATTCTAACTGTGTTCCTGAAATCAGTCACTTCCCCAGGCCTCACTGTCACTCCTTGAGGTTTGGGATTATTTGTTGTGGGTAGAGGCACATATCATACTGTGCTTGCCGAGACCGGCTCATTGTTATTCTGCACATGACAATGAGCCAGGTGTCTTTGCAAGCACAGTCAGGCTCACTCTATGCACATCATCCTTAAGGCTGTTGCATCCTTTTGGGTTGTGCACCAGCGGCCAAGCCAGCCCAAGCAAGGAGTTTATCCACAGTAATAAAAACATCTTGCCATCAAGTGCCCTAGTCATAGGCCCACCAGTTAATTCTGGATTCTCTGCTTTTCCTACTTGAATCTAGCACCTTCTTAGGGCCTCGCAGCACTTAAGTGGTGCAGGGTGACTGCTGTCCTTTATCACTTTACAAGACACTTTGCACACACAGTGATATTCTAAGATGTTTGTTTGGTACTGTGGGACTATTAGTAACAGAAAATATTTTTGTTGTTTCATTCCATTACCACCTGCTCTAAATCTGTGGCTTTTAAAAGACATAGCTAGGCTGGCTGAAAAAGGAGCTAATCTAGTATGATAAATATGACATACATATTTAAGTTCCAATACCTTAATCACATCTGGAGTAAATGTTGACTGCTCACTATCTCTGCCATTAGAGAGACACGTTTTCAAAAGGAATAACTCTTAAACATATGAAAAGAAATAGTCTTAAGTTCTGAAATAGCAACAATGGTATCCATCACTGATGCTGCCAATTAATCACCTATTGCCCCTGATCTAAAGAAATGGTCTCACAATGTACTTCAGCTTATTTCCTTTTACAGAAAAATACTGCGGGCATTTGAGAAAAAGGTAGCAAAGAAATGGCAGATGTTTTGAGTCACGTGAAGGCTTTTTGAGCAGAGAAACAACTGCAGCTTGTTTCGTTTTTACATTATTAGGAACGGATGAAAGACAAGCAAGATATTGCAAAGGGAGGTGATGGCAGGAGCTATGATCTGTAGATCTCCAGTAAGGACATGTGCAGGAAAGAGTCACACTGGGAGTGACATTTAATAGAAAGTCAGTAGGAATAATAGAGTAGACAGACAGCAAGCTACAATTTAGCAGGCACATTGAGGTAGGTTTGAGATCACAACTCTTTGTGAAGGATAACACATGGATCTCAAAATTATGGCAGTCTTTATGAGTCTGGCAGTTGAAGGACTGCCAGACTCACGGTGATGGTCGGACCGCTACACTCCAGGGATTCCGACCACCACATTATGACCCTGGACTGGACTTCCAGGGGACCGCTGTCACCTCCAGGAATATGGATCCTGGTGGGCTGAAGGTGATGAGGGTTGGGCCCAGCCATGGCAGTGATGAACTCAAAGCAACAATTCTGATCACGACCCCACTTACCACAAGCCTTTCCATGACTGGGACCCCACCATGGAAAGGCTGACAGTAAGCCAGTGCATGGGGCAACAGGGGGGCCCCCTGCACTGCCCATGCCCACGGCATGGGCAGTACAAGGGTCCCCCTGTCTCGCACCATCGGAATGCATACTGTCTATTTTGCAGACAGTGTGCTTTCAAAGGGAGCTGGGATGCTACGGTATTGGCCTTGTCTCCTTTAACCGAGGGCAATACCATAGCACTGCTTCCGCCAGTCAGCCCGGCAGGAACGTCATAGTACAATGTCCCAGTGGGTCAGCCTGGCGAGAACTTTGACGGGGGCACGACCAGCATGTTTGTGGCATCCTCCCCGCGGCTTTGGCGGTCTCTTGGTGGGGCAGCCAAAGTTGTAATGAGGCCTTAAGACAGTTTGTTTACACTTTGTACAGTAAAATAAAGAGATTTGTTTAACTCTTCTCCAATCTCTTACTTTTTTGTTGATTCTGCCTACTTACATCCACCTTTCCCCTCCATTTTCTATTTTTCACCTCATCTCTTGCCCAGCCTATACCTACTCCTGCTGCTTCAACCCTCTCCTATATCCACTTCACCCTGCAGTATCTCCTGTCCACGTATTTATCCACAAGCATCGTGCATTCTCTCTTTGATTCTGACACTCTTGCATCCATCTTTCACCTCAATGCTCTCCTCCTTTCCTCTCATCTTCCTACCCAACCTTTCACCTTCTCTTGCCTCAACCTTTTTGCTTGTTCTGTCCCTCTTACATCCACATCTTCTGTCCACTGGCTGCTCTTTGCCACTCTTTTCCCCCTACCCCAGAGGCCTTCAAATTTTTCAAATGCGAGATTCCCCTGTCAAAGTTTTTTAGGCGTAAGGACCCCTTCTTGACAAAATGTTTTAATGCCTAGTACTCCTCGTTATTGACAATCATAAACTCCCACAGCAAATCATTTTTACGGTGGGAAAATAATATTAAACACTGTTTAGCAAACCAGATGTTAGTGGGTGACTGTGGTATGGTGTTACAGGCTTACCACAGAGCTCAAACAAAAAGTCTCCAAAAAGAATGACCCTCAAAATGCACAATTATACTTTTTTCACAAACAAAATATAATTTGGCAAAACTTATTGAGATGACAACACTTTTGTGAACTAATGTGATTAGTGTGCCTGTTTTTCTCCAGAGAGATGGTCAGTCTGTGGTTGCACCTCATTAATACCAGTTTTACACCCAAATATAGCAATAAGCAACAAAAAGGCGACCAGTTCTGCTTTGCAAAGGACCTTCTACTGCGCAGCAACATGTGTTGCTGCTTTTTACCTTCTTCTGCGCAGCAGCATGTGTTGCTGCATTTTAGTAACTTTTGAACTGTTTGTGCAATACACAAATTATTTTTTGTTAAAATCATCAGATTATGTGGCAGATGATGGATTATGTGGCAAATCAGCAAATCTGTAATTATGTGATAATAACTGCACAATCACAGAATTCCAGTGGCCTTGGTTATAATGGCTGTAATGCATGGGCTGCAACTTTAGTGCAGGGCATGCAAGGAGAACCATGCTTTATTTCATGGGATACTGACAGCTTGGCTTTTGCAACTGCATGGAACTAGAGGTTGCCGAACATCATTCATCCTAATTAAAACATGATATTTACAGTCATTAATGATGGGCTAGAAGGTCAAATTAGGATGCTTTCTTTAATTGTAGGGAAGGAAGTTTCTAAAATGGTTTTTATTTTTAACTAAATGCAAACAAACGCATCTATATTAGCTAAAACTGACTCCTATATATATTAGTTTGCTGCTGTTGACTTCAGTTTTTAGGTCTTTCACCACCAGGTAGATACATATAAAATAACAGGCAGCTTAAACGAAAAATAAATTTAAAAAGTTGTTACTTTGTGGGAAATGCACTATACTACATTATGAAACCTCTGTTAGTTAATACACTGCAGAGGTCAGTGTGTAACCAGAGGGCCACATAATTACATCTTGGTTGGTGCAGTGGAGAATAATGACATGAGTATTCTTAGTGCTATGAGGTACAGCCTGTGACAGAAAGCACTGTGGAAATGTAAGTCATTGTTTTATATTTGCATTACAAACAGTATAAAATAGACTAGTACAAAATGTGCAAAGCGTTTTACTATAAAATGATGCTTCCAGAATATCGATTTTAGTAATACCCAGACAATAGTAATACTTTTTTTAAATTAACTGTCCCTTCAACAGTTTCCCAGTGGTAGTAAACACTATGTAAATAGAATTACAATTAGAAGCATGCACTTCACAGTTCAGTTGTTAACTCAAAAAGAATAAATCTTTGTCATCACAAAGCTTTCAGTGATTCAATCAATTATAGTCAGCACGGCTCCCAAGCATCCTCTACATTTAGATTACCCTTTACATTTGCAGATTAACTCGTAGCGCATATTTGCATTCCCTTCAGGTAAAGAAGGCATTTTGTCAAAAACACTTCTTTAGATATCTGCCCCCCCCACTCAGTTTCACTTCACAGGAGAATCACTGAATGACATTTCAGCTGAAGCCACTGACATTATGGATTTGAGGCAGAAGTGAGGCTCCAGAATGCGCCCCCCCTCCCGATGACTCCACGGCCCCCTTGGGGGTCACAACCCACAGGTTGAAGACCTCTGCCCTAGCCTATTCCCTTATTTCAGCTTTTCTCTTCCTTCGCATCCATCCCTCTCCTTCCACTCTCACATGCTCAGAATGTTTTTTCACATTTTGCATGGATTCTGCCCCTCCTAATATTACTCTCTTTCGCATGCTATTATAGGTGAGGAAGCCTCTGAAACCTTGAGCCAGAGGCCTGGCTGTGCTTGGTTCAAGGTGCTCTTGTAACCCAAACCCAAAATGAGCAAAGCTCATGGAGGTGATGTCGCTTAGTGCCTGTACCTGCCTGCTGTGCATTAGGGGGGGGGGCAAGGGTTCAGATCCTGCATTGGCCCAGCATCCTCTGAATCCAGGAAAATCTCTGTGCTGGAAAAAACATTACTGTGGTCTGTGTCTGTAGTGAAGCACTCTTAAGTATATGGCCAACATTTGTAATATGTAAAACTGCCAAAAACACAATGTGGACCCTGTCTTTCACCCAGACTCTAGCCTCATCCTTCAAGAACTAAAGATGTAGTGGGTGAATTGCACAGTGAGAAACTGGAAAATCTAGGATCAATCCTGGCTTTCCTGCTGGATCAAACCGTGTGATCCTAGGTGTAAGACCTGGCAGCTCTTGGCATGGTTTTCCTGTACTTTTTACTTTTCATCTCCTCTTTTTGGGTCCTGTGCTGTAATTCATTTTTGCTGGTTTTGATACTCTGGGCACTAGACCTCTGCTAACCCGTGCTAAAGTGCAAGTGCTCTGTCTAAATGATGTTGGTGATTGGTTTATGCATAATTGGCATATTTGATTGACCAATAAGTCCTTAGTAAGGTGCACCAGAGGTGCCCAGGGACTGTAAGTCAAATGCTACTAGTAGGCCTGCAGCAATGATTGTGTCACCCACATGAGTAGCCCTGCAAACATGTGTCAGGCCTGCCACTCCATCAGTCGAAGTTCAATCATGTACTGTTGTAATAAACATTCTCTTTTAACAACTCCCCCCCATAACCAAACTGGAAGTGAGGGTACCCAATGTTGCTCTGTCTTCTAGGTTCCACTGATAAGTGAATGACGGTGCGTGGCAATCGTGTAGCTAGCTAAAGTCATGGTGGCAGGTCAGCAAGATGTGGAAGTCGCAGATACTTGGGACAGGATAATTCACAAAACTCAGCATTTAGCAAAGCAATAAATTGGTCCCATGTCTCCGACACGCTCTGTGAAAGTTAGAGTGAGTTTTTCCATCCCCAGGATATTCCATAACTGGTGTAGCCACTGCCAATGTACGGGAATTCTATTGGTCCCCACAATGCCAGGATCATCTGTGCTGCCTCTAGGGCTAGGCCTATCTGGCGGCCCCTCTGTGATTTGAGCGGGTATGTGAGAGGGTTAGGTAGGCCTAATATAGTGTAGGCTGGAAATCTAGGGAGGGACATTGTAGGAAGCTGGCCTGGTGTATAGTGAGCACATATGGTGTTATCACCTTATACCAGGTCCAGGTATCCCCTATTAGTGAGGTGTAGTCAGTGTCTAGGAAGTCAGGCTCTCTAGAGGTATCTGTGGATGTGCAGCCAAGACTTATCCAGGAGACATGCAAAGCTTATGCAATATCACTGTAGTCACACAGTACTTACACACATGAAAGAACCACACAGTGTTACAAAAACAAAGGTACATTATTATGGTAACACAAATACCAAAACACTGTATAGGCAATACCCCAACTGGAGGTAAGGAAACCCACTATTATATACACATTAGAAGTCAGGAATTAGTATAAAAGGCAATACAAAACAGTGAAAGTAATAGTAAGTACTGAAGGACCTTGGGGTGGGCCAAACCAAATACTAAGAAAGTGGAATGCAAACGTCGGGCCCCCACCTAAGGAAGTGAAATTGGTAGGGGGGACTGGAAGAACTAGGAACCCCAAAAGGTATGTACCAGAGTGCCACCCAGCGACCAGGAGAAAAGAGGTGAGTACCTGGTTTTCCCCAAATCCACCAAAAGAACTTCAGAAAAGGATTATGCAAGACGTAGACAAGACTGCGCAAAACCAAAGGGGGATCCTGGTAGAGGAAGACCTGTAAAGGAAGGGGACCACGTCCAGTTCACGTTGGAGTGTCCAGTTGTGGCACGAGCCACTACCCACTCGTCTGTGGATGCAGGACCAAGTTGATGGTGAACAAAGACAATCAGCAGGGCAGCATTTGAGCAGCTGAAGAGTTCCTGAAGGAATGCAGATGATGTGCCATGCCGGAAGAAGTATTGCAGTTGGTCAGTGGTATGGAAAAGCTACCAACAAGCCTTGGCAAAAGCAAATGCAATGGAAGAAGAAATGTGGAGCTGCCGGGGACCAGCAAGGTCCGAGAGGACTCAATCCATGGAGGAGAGTCCCAGGTGATCCTCAGCAGTGAGGAGAGTCACAAGAAGAGGAGGCAGCCCCCACAGGTGACCCACAGGCAGCAAGCACAGGAGTTGAGGCGAGGCCCATGCAGCACACCTAGAAAGGAGTCCCACATCGCTGGAGAGGCTGTGCATCACAGGGAAGAGTTCTGGGGCTACAAGGAGCCTGAAGATCCATTGGAGGAGATGCCAACAAGTCTTGGTAGCTGCAAGAGATGAAATGCATGGAGATACTGTCCTGCATGGAAAGTAAAGGGCTTGCAGTCTCTCAAGTTGGACAGCTGGTAGAGAGGACCAAGGGGACCACTCCAGACCACCACCCATAATGTAGGACTCAATCAGCTCTGAAGGAGAGGAGATCCATGCAGCCGGTCATCATTGCAGTTGGTGCCTGTAGATGCAGGGAACAGACTCCTTCACTCCAAGAGAGATTCCTTCTTGCTTCTGGCGCAGACTGAAGGCTCATCACCCTCAGAGGATGCACAGCCAGGGAAATATTGCAGTTGCTGGAAGGAGCAGTGGAAATAATATTGCAAGCAGAGTCATCGTTGTAGTTGCAGATTGTCGCCTCCTGGAGGATCCTGTTGCAGTTCCAGTGGCCAGAAGGTGTAATAAATGATGCACAGTAGTCGTGCTTGATTCTTGCACATCGAATCTGAGGACCCACCCATGATAGAGACCCTAAATAGCCCAGAAAGAGGGATTGGTCACCTAGCAGGGTGACCACCTATTAGGAGGGCGCTGTGACATCACCTGCCTGACCTGGCCACTCAGATGCTCCCAATGGCCTCTGCCCACTTTGGATTCAGGATGACAGAATTAAATGGCCACTTGGTGGAGCTCTGGGCAACACCCCTAGTGTGGTGATGGACAGGAGAGTGGTTACTCCCCATTCCATTGTTCAGTTTCGCACCAGAGCAGGGACAGGGAGTCCGGTTCTGGTGCAAACCAGTTTATGCAGAGTGGGCACCAAAAGTGCCCCTAAAAGCATACCAGTGGCTTGGGGAGACTACCCCTCCCAAGCCATGCAATACATATTTCCAAAGGGACAGGCTGTTACCTCCCTCTCCCAAAGGAAATTGTTTGTTCTGCCTTCCTGGGCTTGAGCTGGTCAAGCAGCAGGAGGGCAGAAACCTGTCTGTAGGATGGCAGCAGCACAGGCTGCCCAGGAAAACTCTGCAAACTGGTAGCAGCAAAGTTGGGGGTTCTCTAAGGTGCCCCCAGAGTGCATTGAATCATACAGCCAATACTGGCAACAGTATTGGGGTATGATTCGAACATGTTTGATACCAAACATGCCCAGGTTCGGTGTTAACATTATGTAGCAGGACACAGTACACAGTAAAAATGGTGTCCCACACTTATGAAGTCCAGGAAAATGGAGCTGGAGTTCGTAGGGACACCTATGCTCATGGAGGGGTGCCCTCACACACAGGTACCTGCACCCTGTCCTCTGTGCTAGGAGGGCCAACCATAGGCGTTACTTACAGTGACCTGGTGCAGTGACCTGAAGTACAAGGGTGCATGCACCTTTTCACGCAGCCTGCAATGGCGGGCCTGCAGACACATTTTACATGGGCTCCCATGGGTGGCAGAATACATGCTGCATCCCATGGGGAATCCCTGGTGCCCCAATGCCCTGGGTACCTGGGTACTATATAGTAGGGTCTTATATGGGGCCACCAATATGCCAAATGTGGGGTGTCTGAGGCCTCAAGCAACCAAATGTAGAGGGAGAGCACAGTCACTGGGGTCCTGGTTAGCAGGATCCCAGTGAACACAGTCAAAACACACTGACAGCAGGCAAAAAGTGGGGATAACCATGTCGAAAAAGAGGGCACTTTCCTACAGTTGTGTTGAGGGATGTATCTATACCTTTCAGAATAGCTTCCCAAAATAAAGCTGTGCTAGAACAGTCCCAGAGGATATAGAGCAGGGTGGCTCTCTTTCCACAGCGGTACCAACAATCAGGGTTACGTCTCACATTGCCTCTTTGTAAGATACCAGAATGTCACTATTTTTGTGGCTGTTTCAATGTTCACCAAGCAGGTAGCTGTGAGTTTAGCACGGATATCACCCCATTCTTCCATCATGAGCGGCCTGCTTAGTTCCTGCTCCCACCATCTCTGAGAGGGGTCTTTATCTGGTACAGGCAGTGGGAGGAGTAACGTGTATATTTGTGACAATAGCCAATGGTCATTCTTCTTTAGGAGAAGCCATTTTTTGTATGCCGTCAGTGGGCAACAGGCCCCCTGTTTAATTGTGCTATGGGAAACCCAATGTCTGAGCTGGAAATAGCATAATCTTTCTATTTCTGGTAGGTCATGGTGAAGTTTCAATTGATAGAATGTCATGAGGCCCTCTTGATCAAAAAGGTGACCTATAGAATGGCATTCAGCCTTTAGCCAGTGGTGAAATGCTGCCTCATCAAGGCCTGGGGTGAAGTCAGTGTTTCCTAAAAAAGGGGTCAGAGGTGATGGGAATATCGTCAGACCTTTACACGCGGCGACTAGGTCCCATACCCGCAAGGTCCTCCTTGTGATTGGTGAGGTGTAGAGTCCCCCTCCTCATTGCGGGTATGAGGAGAATGGGACTGTCCATAAGTGAATGCCTGTGGTAGCCCAGTCCATAAAGAGCCAGTGTTTCTTCGACTCCATCTGTGACCATTCCAGCAGACAATGAAGCTGGCTGGCCTGGTAATATTTGTGAAGATCCGGGACCCTCTCTTTCCCAAGGGGCGGTAGCTCCTGTTCCTATTCATGAGCAGACATTGGCCTGCCCATACAAAGCTATTGATGGCATTCTGAAGTGTGGTGATCATCCCGGTTGGGGAGTCGAGTGGCAAGGTCTGGCACAGGAACAAGACTATTGAAAGAACCACCATTTTCACTGCTGCAATTCTACCCAACCACAAAAGGTGACAGGACCTCCTGTTCAAATCTTTGGTAGTTTGTTTAAGTAAGATTGTATAATTAAGGGCTGCTGTGGCAGTTGCTGAGGTGCATACTCGAATGCCAACGTAGGAGATGGAGTCTGCCCACCATTCCATTGGGAAATGCTTGGAACGGTCTTCCACTTTGCACGTTGGGACTGTGAAATTGAGGGCTTGAGATTTATTGACATTTACCAAAAACCATGAGGCCTGGCTGAACCATTCAATCTCTTATAGAAAGGCGCCTAGCGCTGTTAAGGGGTCTTCAAGCGTAACAATCACATCGTCAGCATATAAGCAGATAGTGTGCTCTTACCCACCAAAGCGGATCCCGGTTACATCCGGATTGTCCCTTACTCTGCGCAATTGGCTCTATGTAAAGAGCAAAAATCTGTGGAGACAGAGGGCAGCCTTGTTGCGTCCCTCTGTTGATTGAGAAAGGGGCCAATGTTATGCATTTGACCTGGACAGTGGCTCTGGAAAGGCTATAATACCTCAAGATCCAGTTACGGAATCGCTCTCCAAAACCAAAATGCATCAGTACCGACTCCAAGTATGGCCAATGCACCTTATCAAACACCTTCTCAGCATCCATCGAGAAGACAGCCACCTACCTCTGAGACCGGGGTGCTTTATCTATGATGTTTAACAGCTGTTTTGTGTTGTCGCTGCATTGTCTGTGGGGAATGATAATGCACATGTGCGCATGGGCTATAAGGCTTGGCATTAGGGCATTCAGATGGGCATCCAATATGCTGGTGAAGACTTTAAGGTCATTATTCAAAAGAGATATGGGTCGATCTGATCTGTATTGGATCCTTCCCTGTTTTGTGAATGACGCTGATTGAAGCTTCTAACATCGACTCGGAGATGGTACCCGGACCGGTTTAAGAGTGAAAAGGTTTAGTAAGAATGGGAGCAAGGGTTGTGTAGAAGGATTTATAAAATGAGGCTGGGAAGCCGTCTGGGCCAGGAGATTTCTGTATCTTTTGTTGGGATATTGCTGAAATGACCTCTTCAATACTAATGGGAGTGTCTAGAGTGAGAGCTTGATCTGGTGTGAGGCGGGTGATATGAGCATCTTGAATATAATGTGCGGGGTTCTCCAATGAAAGTGTCTGAGCAGAGTATAGTTTAGCGTAGAATTCCCAGAAGGTGTCTGATATGTGGTGATCGTCTGTGATGTCCTCCTAAACTCTCCCTGACAGGACTCCAACCTCTGCTTTTTGGCGTTGGGCACGTAACCTATTAGTCAGGAGCCGTCCACTCTTATCTCCCCCACATAGAATGTATGTTTTAATCGTAATAGGGAATATTCCATCACATCTATGTCTATCCTCACTAATTGTTTCCATACCGCCTCTAGCCGCCACCATATCCTAGTGGCTCCAGTTCGATGATGTATGTGTTCTAGCTCTCATGTGTGGGCCTGGAGGGATGCACGCTGCTCTTTCCTTGCCTTGTTGTCCGCTGCATAGATAGCGATGAATTCCCCCCGATCACGGTTTTCATACTATCGCAAAAATGGGGGGTAGGAGGTCAGGACTGTCATTGGTAGTGAAAAAGTTCTGCAACGCTAATGTGATTTGGTTTGTGTGAGAGAGTCTCACACAGGTGCCAGGGTGGGTAAGTGTGCTGTGTTGGGGGGAGGTTTACATCCATCATTAGTGCAGCATGGTCAGACAGCAATCGGGCATCCATGTCACACCCAGAGGATAGGTCCTAAACGACTACTGTGCCCAGGAAGTGGTTTAGTGAGGCGTAGGTTTTGTAAGCGTGTGAGTAATAGGTATAATCCTGTGTGGTCGGGTGGCTGTCTCGCCAAAGGTCTCTAAGGCCCAGCTCATGAAGCCAGCGTTTGCAGTCCCCAGTCAGCTCTCCTGTCCCTTCCTGTCTCATCACAGAGCGGTCAAGAGCATTATCGAAAACAATATTAAGATCCCCCTCCAATCAATATCAGCCTGACTCGGATGGTCAGGACCTCTGTCACTGCATTGTGAAGAAAAGCATCTTGGCCCTCATTAGGAGAGTACATAGAGTCCAACAGAAAGGTGTGACCCCATATATGAATTTGATGGGCTAAATGGTGATGGGCTCGAATAATCCCTTGAAATGTGCGGGCCACCAGGATAGCCACCCCCACTGTCTTGGTGGCTGAGGAGGAAAAGATTTGGTGCAAGAATGCTCTGGACCGAAGGTGATGCCAATCACTAGATACTAGGGGCCAGATGTAGGAAGCCTTTTCCATGTGGCAAACTGCGAAAAACGCAGTTTGTGGCATGCAAAAGGCCAAACGCGATGCTCATCCTCAAATTGCGAGTCGGTACCGACTCGCAATTTGAGGATGCGACTAGCAAATAGGAAGGGGTGTTCCCTTCCTATTTGCGACCGCATCGCCATGCTGAGTTGCTTTGTGACCGCGAATGCGGTCGCAAACCAACTCGCAGTTACCACCCACTTGAAGTGGGTGGTAACGCATTCGCAAACGGGAAGGGACCCCCATGGGACCCCTTCCCCTTTGTGAATGTTGCTGAAAATATTTTTTCAGAGCAGGCAGTGGACCACTGCCTACTCTGAAAAAATGAAACCAAATGGTTTCATTATTTTTTTGAATTGCAACTCGTTTTCCTTTAAGGAAAATAAATAAATAACTGCTTTATTAAAAAAAGCAGTCACAGACATGGAGGTCTGCTGTCTCCAGCAGGCCACCATCCCTGTGAGTGCAGGGACTCGCCATGGGGTCGCAATTTGAGACCCACCTTATTAATATTCATGAGGTGGGTCTTAGCGACCCCATTGCGAGTCACAGAAGGTGTCTGAGACACCTTTCTGCATACAATTTTGCGAGTTGCAATTTGCGAGTCTGTATGACTCGCAATTTGCAAGTCGCAACTTTTTTTTTGCTACATCTGGCCCTAGGTGTGTCTTCTGCGGAAGACAAATGTCTGCCTCCGTTTTCTCTAAATATGAAAGCACAGCCCTCTGTTAAACAGGGTTGTTTAACTGCTTAAAATTCATTGTAAGTATGTGCAATCTAACCATTGTGTCGGCCTATCTCAGATGGTGTCGGGCATTGCTTTTCAGTGGACTTAATGAAGCTAGAGTGACTTCTAGACATATAGCCTAGGTTGCCTAATATAGTCCATCTATTCCACTCCAGGAAAGGCCGTCCATATATTGGCCACCTACTAAACAAATTAGTCACAAAACAAGTAATTTTCCCAGGTGCTCTAGACGATGTACCAGGTCTCCCAGTAGTAGATTTCCAGATCTGAAGCATTGTCGCCGCCAGTCTCTCCTCATGGTGGTGACTCATGTCTGGTCCTTTCTCCTGCTCATATCTCTTCCCCCCCACCCTGTACCTTAGTGGGTCACAGGGTCCATTCAGGTGCTGCCGGTCATTAACTGTCAGAGTCTCCCTGCAGAGACTCCAGCACTGCTGGTTGCTCTTGGCCCATGATATTGAGATCTGGACTAAAATCCCTGGGAGAAGGCGGAGACCTTTGCTTGCCAGATCTTCTCCTGCTGTCTGAGTTACCAGAGTTAGAGGGAACATCCCACACGGCCGCAGGGCCGATTCCTAGAAGGTCACATGCCATTTTCAGAGATCCGATCTGGTGAAGTGAGTCCTCCCATCTGAATATGAGTCAAAACGAGTGGTCCCACGATTACGAGATGCCGCGCTCCTGAAGGAAAGCAGTTACTGGACGGAAGTCCCTGTGTTTCTTCAGTGTGAGTGCAGAAAGGTCTTGATAGAAGGCGACTGTATGGCCTCTGAACCTTAGTGGGTGTAGGTCTCTCGCTTTGCATAATATCTGCTCCTTCAGGGAAAAATCGTGGACACATGCTAGTATATCAGTCGTGCATGTTGCTCCTGCCCATAGGAGGTCCACCCTGTCTACCTGGATCGGTTGTGGTTCTGGAGCATTCAGGATCTGAGCAAAAAGGGCTTGTATATAGGATGCCACATCCCCATTCTCGGCTCCCTGTGGGGCACCCCAGATTCTAACATTGTTGCATCTAGATCTGTTCTCAAAGTCATCTGTGTGGGCTTGAAGGTCTATGTGTTGTTCTCTGTGGTGGAGGACCTCTTGTTGTAGTTGTTCGATCTCTTCGTCCCTAGGTGTTTCTCGGTCCTCCAATGCAGCTAGCCTATCTCATCTTCAGGTATTGGGAGAGCTTTTTCTTAACTGTTTGAAGCTCTTCTTTAAGGGACATGAAGAGTGACTCCTTAAAGAGGCAGGTTATTAGGCCTCCATGCCCATCGTCTCTAACCTGAGAGTCCACAGTGGGAAAGGGTGGGTGGGGGCTCCTCCTACCTTCCTACGGGTTGCATGATCATGTCGTTACGTGTGCGATCTTTCTTGTTCTTGCCATGATTTCTGTCTTTCCCAACCCAGCCTTGCTGACTATATAGTTTGCTTTGTTCCTAAAGTACCTTGTGTCCTCTAGTAGGGAAAAGGAGGGGAGAAGTTCCTCTTGTGGCCCTTGGGTCCAAGGATCCAAGAGTCATCCAGGGCAGCCCCGGCAACGGGGTTGACCACCGGGTCAAATGACAACCCCTGGCAGGTCGGTGCCCTTCTGTTCTCCAGGGTTGAGAATGGCGCTGTCGCTCTCTTCCTGTGTGTGCTGAGTAGACTGCAGTATCCTGCCGGGTCCACGGACACTGCGCCCTGGTTCATAAATTCTATTTTAGAGAAAATCGCCTATAGTCTCTGGCTGCTCCCGCTAGAAGCAGCGGGCCAGCTCCCGGCTGTGACGAAATTCAAATGGGGGTATCACAGTAGCTACTGGGGTCATCAGGTGATTAGCCCTTTGCAGGCTGAAGTAGATAAGTTGTCTGTGTCCTGGCTGTGTGAGAGGCTGACAGCTGCACCCAGGGCCCAAAGCTGCTGGGCAAACTGGGCCGGCAGTTGGGCAGCAGGAGGAGGAACAGGCGCCTCTTCAAGCATCACAGGATTCATCCAGCACCCCAATGTATGGACAACTCTATCCAGTTTGAGGCCTTCTCAGCTGATCCCTCAGTTCATTAGCCAAGCCCCAGCAAGAGCGCAGCTGCCCCAAGCATTTGTGATTGACTCTGGTATTTGTGCTGGTGTCTAGGGCCCCAGCCTGCCCCTGCTGCTCCAGCAGGTGCCACCGGCCCCAGCCCCCATGGGCACCCTGATCAGCCCCCAGGGGAGCCCCACAAAGGCCAGGGGGTGGGCTTCCTCCTCTGTTCTACTTCTGGGTGGGCAGCTCCGGGCACTGACTCTGGATCTGGGCTTGGGACATATGCTGCGAAACTGTTGCGCTAGTGGACCGTCGCAAGGCCGCAAGGTTTGGCCACCTTGTCGTTCAGATGTGGGCCTATCAGACGGGGCCTGGGTCAGTCCTTCCAGATGCTGGAGCAGTGAGTGGTAGCGAGCTGCGCCGCTGTGAACCTCTCCACCCCTGTCAATCTCTGCTGGCACTCTCCATTGATCCGGGAGGAGGAGTCCGCTGCCACGCGGTGGGCTGGACATCCACTGCTGATGGGTGGGGTGGAGGCCTGGGATGCTAGGGCTGTGGGTCTCCGCCTCCAGAGGCTTCTGCTGGAGCATGCTGCCGGAGCCAGCGGGTGACTCATGGAGCTCGCTCGGGCCCCGCTTCCTGCTTTGTCCGAGAGGAAGAGCCCACTGTCTTGCTCCGGTCAACGCAGTCTCTTGTGTGCCATGTTGTGGTGCGTGCTGTTGTCTGTGTAGGCCCCTCAAAGGTACTTCAACATTAGGGAGTGGATACCGGTGCCAGACCTAGGGAGATGTGCCCCCCCAAACAAGGTGACCTCCTGCATCCCGGATGCCACCCAGGAAGAGGGGGAAATCAGTATTTTATTCTCTGGTTGGGGGAAAGACCTGGGAACGTGTCTTATTCCTTCTCCATGTTGACCACGCCCCCCGTGTAGAGCATTTCAAAGGTAGGACATGTACTGATGTGTTTTTCATGTTCTGATAGTGAAATACTGCCAAATTAGTTTTTTACTATTGCAAGGCCTATCTCTCCCATAGGTTAACATGGGGATTGCCTTTAAATGTCTTTTAAATGTATATTCTTCCTTGGGAGCAGATAGAGATCTGGAGTTTGGGGTTTCAGAGTTCACAATTTTAAAATACATCTTTTAGTGAAGTAGATTTTTAGATTGTAAGTTTGAAAATGCCACTTTTAGAAAGTTGGCATTTTCTTGCTTAACCATTCTGTGCTTCTATCTGGCTACTGAATACACGTCTGTGTCAGACTGACAGTTGGGCTGTTTGTGAATTCCCTCTAGACAGTGACACAATGAGAGCTGAGGTGTATCCTCCATTTCCTGATGAGGCTTCTTGGGCTTGAGGGGAGGGAGAAGCTGACACCTGCACTTGAAAAGGTGTGCCTGTCCTCTCACAGTAGAATCTCCAACCCCCTAGTGTGTGTCTGGGGCAGGGCAAAGATAAAGCAGGATTTTGTGCACTACAAAGACTTTCCTTTGAAGTTTGCCTATTTCAGTGGCAGAAATGAGTATAAGTATTGGACTGCTGACCCCACCACTTCAGATTACTTCTGGATCAAGAGAAACCTCTGCCAAAGAGAAGAGCTTGATGCTTGAGGAGGACCTGTTACTATGTCTGTTGATTTGCTGTGCTGCCTCCTGCTGCTGCTTCTGCCTAAAGAGGGAAAGGACTGGACTTTGCTTCTGAAATCCTGTTTGTGAAGTATCTCCAAGGGCGTGGACTGAGCTTGCCCCCTGTTCTGAAGTCTCAGGACCATGAAAGACTCAATTTGCCAGTGCCACATCCAGTCTCTGGGCCTTTGAAAGGAGAAGCTGGTAATCCCAAGGTGAAAATCCATGCAATGGAGCCGAGCAGCAGAAGGATCAACACAATGCCTGTACCGCGGCTGAAAAATCGACACAGAGCTGGTAAAATCAATACATCAGCAGCTCAGTGCAGTTTCATTGCTGCTGTGCATCTGGATTTTCCACGGGTCGTCCCTGGGCGCCAATATCTTCAACATCACCGCACACGTCTGAGTCTGCTTGTCCGGAAACTGATGCATCGCTTACCTGGCGGAGAAAGAATCGACGCCTGGCCTCACTTGCGAGTAAGTAATCAATGCATTGCTTGCTTTTCCGGCGCAGGCTCACCCGTGCAGCTTTATATTTGATGCATGCCAGGTACTTTGTGCTTAAACAACACATCCATTCATTTCCATGGATTAAGACTCTTTTTATTCTAAAAATACATATCTTTGCTTGTGTATGTTGTTTTTTTGTCATTTTGGTCTTGTTTGATTTAGATAAATATTGGCTGTGTTTCTAAGCTGGTTTCTAAGCTTTTGTGGTGTCTTCAATGTGTTACTGTGCATGTTTGTACGAATACTTTACACATTGCCTCTGAGATAAGCATGTCTGCTTGTGCCAAGTTACCAAGGGGGTGAGCAGGGGTTATCATAGGCGTGTGACTCCCTTACCCTGACTAGAGTGAGGGTTCATACTTGGACAGGGTGTAAACTGACTGCCACTAGACACCCCATTTCTAACTCTAGGCAAATGCTTTATTTCAATAACCTCTATTGTGTTCATTATCACAAATCAGAATATATTCGAATATGTGCAGTCATGGTGTGTGCTGTACAACACTTCATTTGTTTGGTGTAATAGACTGTAATTTTGCTGTATGTTTAATACAAATGTAGCTCACGTATTGGGTATACATGAAGCCTGACATGCTTCTTAGTCAGTGCCACTAGAACGATTCAATTTTACCACTGCTGCATTTTCTGTATAGGTATGGATTTGCTGCATTGGCAGCATAAGCCCTCTGCTCCATAAGCTGTAGATGTTTTAAATAAAAAAATACTTTTGTTCGTAGCTCAAACAGATCAAATGTAAATAAAAACACAGCAACACTTAACACTGTGCAATGGAAAACCCTTCACAAAGGTTAATAGGTCACTATCATATTGCTTATTGCTGTATTTGGATGAATGGCACAATAATGAGGTAATACTATCACAAAGTGTGCCACATTATGCCACATAATTAGTCTTCTCTTGCTGCATAAATTAGTAAACCCAACCACCTAATTTGGTACTTTCTTGCCACGTAATTCCAGTGCCTGTGCTCTTAATTCACTAATACCATTATCATCAGGACAGGGCCAGCAATCTTTTAAGTTCATGTTTAAAAACTGTCACTTTTAAAAAATACATCTCAGTGCAGAGATGTAATCCCATGTACCAAGGTAAAACTCTTCAATGTCTTAAAGATGTGTGCGTGTTTCTAAAAATGTTGATTATGCCTGACTCCCTTTCCTCCATCCTAGGGAATGGGATTTTTTTTATTTCTTTTGTTTTGACTTCACACCTAAGGGTCCATCTAATCGCTGTTATTGGCTGAGAGGGCCTCACAGCGCTAAAACACTGCTGCTCCTGAGCTTCGCAATACTGAAGATTTTTAAAAAGTGGTGTGAGGCCCCTTATTTAAGAGCAGGCCCAGGACCCTGGGCAGCTGTCCACACTGCCCATGCCTAGCGCCGGCCCTGCCCCCAGTCCGTGACTGCTCTTTTTAATCAGGTCCTGTGAAGCACTGAAAGCAAAGGTTACCTAATTTTCAGTTGATTAGATTGCCTGAGAAAAGGGTAGCCTCGTCCATTAGGGGTGACCTATTCCAGTAGTCACGATGCTACTCTGCACAGAGAAGTAAACCATGAATGGTAACAAGTGTCTTATAGAATGAGTCCCAACAGGAGGAAACGGCCTGGAGGCACACCATACCTACTTGACAATTGAAAATGAGTTGAAGGCTTTGCAGCACCACCATCCAAGGCCGTAATGTCCTTTTATAGGCTGAACACAAAAAGTGACATCGCTGGAAATCATTGGTGCTTCAACCCAAACTGGATTGGACTATGCTTTATAGCACTTAAGGCCCCTGTTAACAATGGTATTGGAATCAGTTGTGGCTCAAAATATGGAGGCCCCAACGTTGCCTTTGCCTACTCTTCTACCCAACGTCAGCCACCAACCATCAATCAATCAGGATTTGTAAAGCATGGCTAATCATCCAACAGTGTACACAGGTGCTTGCAGATCCTGGAAAAAGCAGTGAAAATGAGGGAAAAGAAAGGAGAAAGCACACAAAAAGAATTGAGTAATAAGCAAGGAGAACACAGTGAAAATGAGGGAAAAACAAGGAGGAAGCACACAAAAAAAGGGGAAAAAACAGGAGAAAGCAGTGAGATTGAGGGAAAAGCAAGGAGAAGGCACACAGAAAATGGGGAAAAGGCAAGGAGAAAACAGTGAAAATAAGGGCAAAGCAAGGATTAGGCACACTAAAAAATGGGGGGAAAGCAAAGAGAAAGCAGTGGAAACCAGAGAACGAGGGAAAAGCAAGGAGAGGCATGCAAGAACAGGTGAAAAAGAAAAGAGAAAGCAGTGAAAAAGAGAGAAAAGCAACGGGAAAGCACACAAAAATGGGTGAAAAGCAAGTAGAAAGCAGTGAAAATGAGGAAAAGCAAGAAGCGGGCACAAAAAATGGGGGAAAGCATGGAAAAAACAAAGAAAACAAGGAAAAGCAAGTAGAGGGCACCCATAAAATAGAGGAAAGCAAGGAGAAATCAATGAGAGCGAGGAAAAGCAAGGAGAGGGGCACTACAAAATGGTGGAAAAAGCAAGGAGGAGACAGGAGCAAGGGTGATGTAGCAGCACGAGAAGAGCTGCCACTTGGACCCTCATAAAACAGTCCCCATAGCCCACGACTTCAGTCATAGGTAGAGAAAGAGGGACTGATTCTACCAGCGCGTCAGCAGGCTGTAGCCATGGTGGAGACAGGTGTCTGGAGCACACCTACAGGAGGGCCACCAGACTTCACAAACAAACCCAACCTACCCGAAGGAGTGAGGAACTCTTCATAGCAGAAACCAAGTGAGTGCGGGCATCTGGGGAGAAATTGTCTGAGAGGTCTTCTTTTCCATTTTTGGACAGCAAAGAGGAGTGAACCCTGCAGGAGATGCTATGCCAGCAAAGTCCAGCCAGTACAGATCTGCATCCAGGGAATTTGGCCTGGTTTCCTTCCATCTGAGATTATAAGGGGCCGTAAAACCACACCTGGTAACTCAAGATAATGGATTACCTATTACTTCAGAATTGCCTCTGTGAGATACCACTCACAGTGACTCATAATGAGGCCCGTACAGTGACACAGATATTCACTAGTATTTGGCATTATTAAGGGATTAGAACTTGCTAAACGCTCCTCATTTGCTGTCCAATATAATTTTAGAGTCCTCACCATTTTACCATCACCTGGTTAAACCACTTTACACCTGCTCAGTTCTTTTAATCTTACCACAGTATTTCAGTGTTCCTGTTAGAGCATGGTTATTCCCAGCCACACAATGAACATCCCTCATGCAGTTTTTAGGGTCGAGCGGAAAGCGCTCTGTCCCTGGTGTAATCTCTCTATGGGCTTTTAACTACACCCGTGAGTTTGGCTGGTTTGTGGGCTTGTCTTTTACAATTTACTTCATTTCATTAGTGGAAGACATGCATACATAATGCCTTTTCGGGTGGTTAGCCCTGTTCGAGGGCACCGGCCAACTACTGAAAACATATGAGGCTCCATGTTTTCCATATGGTTTCTGGACTACTTTTTCTCTTTGTTTCGCAGGCAGCGTGATCTCGCTGGGCAGTAGTCGAGCGCTTTGCATGACATCGACCTTGTTACATGGCTAATTGCACTTTTGCCGGTTACATGGCTAATTGCACTTTTGCCTGTTACATGGATAATTGCACTTTTGCAGATACGTTTCACTGCGAGCGAACTTCTGTTTCCTTTTGTGTCCATCCATCATGCTTCATGGTGGCCGTGGGCTCGCCTATGTGAAACTGTTTTACTTTTCAGATTATGTGGCAAGAAAAGTCAGTTTAGGAGTTTCAAGCACAAATAGCTCTAACTCAAGCAAACGCGGACCCGTTGCATTGCAAATGCTTGTTTGTTTATGTTTTCCCACTGCTTCAACTACGCTCCATTTGTACCATGAGGAGCGTGAGGGCCATTAAGGTATAATTAGCTAATAGCATTAGGTCACATCAAGCATAATTAAATCAAATTATGTAAGTGAGCCATTATTGCCTTTTCCTACTATAGAAATATCCACGCTGATTGAAGAAGATATATGCATGTTTTACTTAGCATCATGACTGGTTAAGCCAATCTATGGTATAATATTATGTTTATAATATTTAGAAAATGCCAAGTTCACCCTGAGGAGCTCTGAAACTAATTGCTAGCACACACTGTATTGTTAAACTAAACCTCAGTATTAGAATCAAGGGGCAGATGTACTAATTTTTCACTCAATGCTGTTGTCACCTCTTGTGCTGGCATGTGAACAGGTTGCCTTGTGTAATGCACAACCTTGCATCATGGCGCAGAGCTAAGGGTGTGCAGTCTAACATGAGGTTTGTACAGGAAGCATAAACTTACAGCACAAATGTCTAGGTGTAGACAAACTCAGAAGAATCCCATACACTGGATGTGTGCTGTGCACAGCAGTACACATACAAGATGGGGGTGTTTTTTAATGCTCACAGTTTGCCCTGTGTGTGCTTCTTTTAGGTGGGCATTTGTTTTGTTTTATTCAAAGCCTGGTATGGCTATCTTCATAAATTAAACTTTGGGTCAAAATCTGTTGGTGTTTGCTTTGATCTGCCCCAGTAATGCCCCAATATTGCCCTCTTGATGAAAAACGACAAAATGCAGCAACACTTTTTGTGTTGCATACTAAATGCATTTTCAAGACTGGTATTGTATGGCATTCCTTTGTGCCAGTGCAAAGTCTTCGTAAATCTGTGTCAAGGAATTACAATGACAAGGAGTCATCTTATCCTTAAACAAACAACTAGAGAACAAATGGGAAGGTTGTGATGGTTCTGCAGGAGGCTAGATGGTCTTGCAAGGCGCTGATCTAACAGATATGTTGCTTCCATAGTTTGCAGGAAGAAAACGGTGGGCTGGTTGATTAAATGTATGTGTAAAAGGATGGGAGGAACACAATAATTTTGTTGGCAAGATATTGATGAATGTATTCCACTGAAAGTTGGCAGCCCCTCTCCCACTCCCCCTCTCCCTGTTTGACAGCAGCCAAACTTTTTTTAAAGTAAGGCCTGCTGGAAACCAGGAATCATTGAAGAGAGACAATTGATGGTTAAATGTGATCTCTATGCATTACGTTGCAGCAAAGTCCAAGCTTGATCGACAGTATTGCCATTTCTCCTTTCTAAAGAATATTCTACCTGGTGATGCAATTCGGAATCAAAACAAGCAATCTAATCAGTCTATGCAGGTAAAAATAACAATTAATCATGGCTATAGTAACTTGTGGATGAAACAAGGCTGCAGCAACAATCATACTGGAGACACTGGTCAAGGGTTAGGGCCTTAAGGGCAGGCAGCCAGAGCAAGGAGTACCAAGCAATGGTGAACAAAAGAACAGATTATACTCCTGATTTCAGGGTGTTGACCTTTAATGGATTACAACTTTTCCAACTGTTTCCAGGCGACATGCAGAGTCCAAATGAGGTGACTGATAGAATCAGGCATTCAGGGAAATTTACAAAACTAAGCAGCTAGTTGTTCCAAACACATAATGAAAGAGAATGTCGACAGAGCCATTCCTGGGACACACCACATTGGAGGACCAAGCCTGTTGACTAAAAAGGTGGCAATGCCACTGACTGGATTTCAGAACCCCTTTCAGAGGTACACGGGGGCACAGAAGGGCTACTGGGTCCAACGGTGGTGGTTGTGGCCTTTATTCCTTATATCCTGGGGCCTGTCTTAGTATTAATGCTGCTCATCTGGGCCAAGTACACCTTCTGCTCATTACTCTCATTGTTAGCTGTGGATAGACAGTCAAAGGGCCCCTCGGGCCAGGGGGGAGTGTAGATACAGATTAGTGAACACCGTTCATAACTCAAAGTGCACTCAGCAATATCATTAAAACAATGCCCAGTCAAATACTTGCTTTTAAGTGTAAAAAGAAGTATATTATCTCCAACTTTAAGCATTCAAAGAAATAACAACATTCGTAAACAACTCACTTGAATCTAGTGTGTATTGGCAAACCCTGTCACACCCTCGTCCTGACAATGTGTTGGGGGTTATTCCCCATTCACTGGTGGCTGCATCCAGGAAATGTTAGGTAGTAAGCCTTTCTCAAGAGTCCCCTTTTATTCTTCAGGAAATAGTCAAAAGTGTCTATGGTGCTGCAGCACCTTTAGCAGCGAGTTCACGGGGCAAGACAGACGCATTTGAAGTATTTCCCGCTCCAGCAGCACATAAGTGTTTACAGTTTCAGCGGGTGCCCTGACTGTGGCCACTTGCAGCTCTGGTCATGTTTTGAGGAGTCTGGCTGCTCGCTGTTCACACAGCAGCACCTGGCACTCTCCCTCAACTGGCACTGCCGGTCACAGCAGTGTTCGGAGGTGCGCCCAGCTTCTGTCAGTGGGGTAAGTTCAATTCGTCTCCTTATTCCTGACCAGAGCCCACACCAGGTAGTACAGGCTTGGTGCTCTCCACACAGCACTCGACGTGCTGCTCAGTACATAGTGACACCCTCCTCGCATACGGGGTTTGATGAATCACTCCCGCACAAGGGCAACAGCCATCAGTGTGCAGCCATCTCCTCACACCATGCAGCGGCAGTCCTTTTAGTAGGGCTCCTGATTGGACATTGTTCACTCTAACGCTCTTCTCTTTCTCACAAGGCACACTGATCTTGGCAAGTAGGCAGGCACTAGTGCTGAAGGCTCTAGAGGAGGCGGTCTTGGTTTCCCTGGGTGATGTCCCCTCACCCAGCAGGGAGACTGGCAGATTTTGGCCCCAGTATTTGTCACAGGTAGAAGTCTTGCAGAGCTTATCATCCTCACACAGCCTGTGTGGCTGCTTGGCAGATGACAATTTTTGAGGTCTCGATCTCCCGTTCTTATAGTCCATTTTCAGACACCAAATGTGATTTAGGGTGTGGTGCTTTGAAGTTTTATGTTAGAAGAGTTCTGCTTCTTTTGAACTACATACCCCTCTACTCCGTTTTCCTCTTGAAAAGCTGTCTGTCACAGCAGGAGAAACCCTGAAGCTGACAGATCCACAACACAGGCCTTGAAAGTAACCAGAGTTCACACCTGGATGCCAGCCACATTGATAGGTGCATCAAAAGGTCAATCTTTGGCTCCTAGCCTTACTCTTTATGATTCCCTTATCAGCACCATCTACTTTGTGAGATGTGTCCAGGCCCCTTCATTGTGATCTCTCGCTGAACCACAGAGCATCCTTTTTAATTGTACAGGGGGAGTCTCTCTCTCCCTTCTTCCAGTGGGTCCCACTCAGCTCATAGGAATGCAGCAATACACAAATCTGTCTGGAGGGATTCCTTTGCTCCTCATGTCTTCATGGGGCAGACCTGGGCTCTTCAAAATGAAAAACAGGATCCTCCATGTAATCTACCATTGTAGGCACTCTTTGCACTCTGCGTATATATACAGCACATAAACTGTCCAGTACTGTCACCTTCATATATTGTGCTACTCTAGGCGCACCTGCATCCAGCACAAAGTCACTCTGTGCAAACTGCTCAGTACTGTACCCTCTCTGTTTTGTGCCACGGTTTGCTAGTTACAAACACACACATTTCCAGCACACACACTAACTATGTGCCCGCTGTATAACACTTCACCCATAATGTAATGTAGTTCTTGCAAGCACACATGCACCCAGCACATGCTTTCATTGTGCATGCACTGCACAGCACCGCATCTCTCATATAATGTATTCCTCGCAGGCAAATGTGCGCTCAATACATGCACTATCCATGCTTGTACTACACAGCATTTTTCTACCCCTATATTGTACCCTTCTCAGGCATACATCCATCCATCGCAGTCACTACTCCTGTGCTGCACAGCACTCTACATCCAACTGATGTAGGTGAAGGGTGAGGTTAGCACACAGCAGCCGGACCTTTAAAAAGGTGTGTGAGCCTGTAGGCCTCACTCCAGTGCCACAGTGTAAAAAGGACCTGTTCACTCCTACTGATCACTACACGGTATGCTGGCACCACCGAGGTAGTGCTGCTTAACTCTTGGTGAAGGCGGTAGCCTTCCACTAGTATGAGGGTAGCACTTTGGGCACCCCTGACGATTCAACAAGATCTCAATCCATAAAGCAGGCCTATGTCATGGTGCACAAGCATGATCATTGTTTGCCTATCACACCAAAAATCATCATTAAGGATCCAGACAACAGTACAGTTGAGCACTCAGGGCAGGGATAAATGTCTTTTACATGTCTTTCACCTTCCATCTGGGGAAGGGCCTCACTTTCTTTAATATAGGCAACTTTTTAATTAAAAAACACTGAAGACCTGAGTCCTTCAGCTGCTACTCTGCCTACATTGTTAGGTTCTACTCTTCATATTTGAAATACCAAGCCTATCAATATTGTGTTTTTCTCAATTGTACACCTGTCATGAATTGCCATGTGGACCAGATTTAGAGGGAATTGGTAATGAAAAATCAGCCTTAAAGTAGCAGATTTAGGGGCAGATGTAAGAATCCCTAGCACCACGGAGAGTCACTTTTTTGTGACGCTCTGGTGGCGATGCTCTGTGCTCTGCGCAGCTCGACAATGATGCATTGCATCCACTTCAATGAAGCCTGACGACTACGCAGTGACCTGACTGCGTGGGAAATGCTGCCGCACAGAGCTCTCAATGTTGACGCTTTGCTCCATCAAAGGTACAGTTTCAGGGGAAACTATGTGGGTTCTGTAGTCAGCCTTCCCTCCATCGTATTAGACCTGAACTTTGGATTTGCACTGGTCCCTCACAACCTCAAGTAACATTTTGGCCGCTAGTGACTTCTAAGCACTATTTTGGATTTAATCTCGACTTCTTCTGAATGGATATTTGTTGTTTTGATCTTGTTTCACTCAGATAAATATTCCCTATTTTCTAAACTGGTGTGGAGTCCTTTTTTGCAGTTTTTCATTGTGTTGCTCTGTGTGTTGCACAAACATTTTACACATTGCCTCTTAAGTTAAGCATGCCTGCTCTGTGTTAAGCAAGCAGAGCGTGAGTGCAGGTTAATTTAAAGTGTGTATCTGACTTACCCTGACCAGGATTGTGGTCCCTACTTGGACAGGGTGCATACCTCTGCCAACTAGAGACCCACTTTCTAACATTACAGAATTGCAATTGGGTAGGTTCATTCCTTGAATACCCCTTACAAATTGCAATTCGGTACGGATCAGACAAAAGCCCTTTCCTGAGTCGGAAAAACTTTTCAGACTCGGAAAATTGTATTTACACATGTAAAACAGCCCTTTTTCCAGTTGCAAACCCAGTGATTTAGCAAATCACCAATTTTGTGAATGCAAAATTGCAGAGTAGAAATGCCCATTATACCCTTATGTATCAACCTATATACCCTAAAAACACAGAATGAGTTAAACTCTATAATACATTATACCCTTAGTTTGCCAGTTAGGAAGTCCCTAGAGCACAATACATGGCTCTTTATCAGTGTGTACAGTGGAAAATGTATGATCAAAATAATAGGATATTTTGTCTAAAAAAGATAGATTTATAAAAAAAAATAAGCCATGTCTTCTGTTTAATTTACCACGCGTGCAATATGTTGTCCATTTAGGTCTCAGTTTGATTCCCAGGTGTTGACAAGTCAAGCATAAACCATTTCTGATGCATGCTGTCTCCTATCTAAGATCTACAACTCTAAAAGGGCGATAACGTAGAGCCCATCACTTACTACAACTAAAGCCTTCCAACCAAATCTGATTTTCAAATGAATGTCATTAAACTGCGAGCCACTTTTATCACTATTCTTGTAATTTAAACTAGGTGCTTTCCTGATCATTAATATATTTATTTCTAAACACGAATCTGCACAACTTCATTCAGTATGTTGTAGATCACAGTAAAAACGAAGCAATGATGCATTGATCAAATGAACAGTCTTTCAATATTGCTTATTGTATTTATAAGTCTAATTACAAACCCTTTCGTGATTGCCTTGAACGAGCCAGAGGACGCCTTTAATTAATCGGGCCAGATAGATTTATTTACAATAACACTGTTATTAGAGATGGTGCGTAGAAGCGTGATGCGAGTTACAATTATTATTTCTATGTTGACATTCTAGGTGAATTTATGCACTTTTGATTTGTGAAGGTGCATTTATCAATGAAATTGTGTTGCACGGATTTGCAAAATAAATTGGAAATAGTCCTGCATTTGACTCCTTCCACGAAACTTGCACTCCATGAAGTCTGTTTGTAGGTGAATTCTTGCAATTTACATTTATGTTTGTCTTCCTACGACATAGAATTAGAAAGCGTTTTTTTTTGTGGACATAATATATACAGTGCGGAGCAATTCAATGATACTGAATGCCTTTGTAATGTGTATTGCAGGCACGGGCTGCCATTACTTGTAATAACCTGATCCGTTCACCCTTAATTATAATGCAGCAACGCACAATTTTATTTCAAAAGCTGTTATCCTGCGAGTTGCTTTTTATTTGATTGGCTTATATGTATATGCGTCCGCAAAGTGGGTTGTATTGCGTATATTGTAAAGAAGTAAATGAAGGAATGTGACCAACAAGCAAGAGGAATTTAAATTTATAGTGGGAATATATTTGTTGACGCTCTACCCATAAAAATATTTGGGATAATGCATTATCCACCCCCAGATATTCCCAGACCAGGCAATAGGTTATTTATTTAAACAGTTTAGTGAGGAATGGAGTGATTCAGACAATGAACATTACCTTTGAAACGTGGGAGAATAAACAATTATTTCTACATTGTATGGTCCGGTACTTGCAGATAAAATCAGTCAAAAGCAAGAGACATTTCATGAGCAGTAATTTAAATGGAAACAACATTTCTGACCAAAGATTTGTGTCTGCTTGTCCTTGGTAAGTAAACTTACAAGGGGACGTGTATAGGTCGATAACCCTTTTGAATCGCATGGAGTATCCTAGTCATGCAGTAACTACTGAATCGATAGCTAACATCAATAGTCAAGAGATATTCTATGAAAAAACAGCTTTAAACCATCATACTCAAGAATAACCACTACTTGGGAAGGAGTTAACAATTTTTATTTCCCTATTGATTACAATTCTAAATCATCCATTAGTTCAATCTTAATTCAAACCAATCTTTTTTATTAATTCATTAATAGAAGACATCATCTCTTAAAGAAAACATATGCAACAATGCAATACCATAAGCTAAGAATACCAGCGTTAATAGTGAAAGTCAGCAATTAAGTTTGTCAGTCATTTGTCACTGCCAACATCACCCTTAACAGCCTACCTAACCAAGATTAGCATTAGCATGGGGGTCTTCATGTGAAAAACAATTTAGAGAAAACATCAATTCGGAAAAATCTACCTAAGTGAGAAACTGTATAAACAGCGCAGTTGGTACCTAGAAGAAAAGGCATAAAAATAGTCAGTCACATTTTCATAGCTACCTATCCAGGATGGATCAGGAACAAGTCAGACTTCGTCTCCAAGCCATCAATTAGTCAGCCACGATCAGGCTCACAGACCATGAGCCCAATGTGCTCACCTCGGACAGCATCTGCTGATGTCATCAACTCTTCTCCTGCAACTCTGATTTATTGCCCCTTTTCATGACTTTTTTATTAGGGTCTCCCAGTCCACCCTCCTAATTGCTAATTGGTCAGTCAGTCCGCAGATATAACTTTAACCTATAGTTTTTGTTTACCAAATCTACTCATTTTCATATTAATTTGTTCACAAGATGTGGATTGGTTCTTCATTCGATGCCCTCATCATCCGGCTAATCAGGTATCGAAATTGTTGCATATTCTTCTTCAGTCACTGATTCTATTGTTCAAGTCCTAGGAAAGTACATTTAGCCTGCTCTACACATAATTGTATCAAATTGTCTTCATCATCTCCTGTCTGCCGGTACATTGCAGAAAATTCTAGCTAAGTAACTTGAACTTCGAGCGGGTCAAGGCTATAGTAGCTTACAGTCCTCTGCAAAGTATTCAGTATTTCAGTTTCTCGAGTATGCGAGGCCCAGGGAAACTATGCTGTTAGTCCAGCTATCTTAATACTACAAATTAATGCAAAACATAGGTTTTACATCTCATTATGACATATTATTACATTTTTCTCATATATTTTCATTATTTCATACAATTTCAGTCATTTAATACACATGGTGATCACACCCCGAGGGCACATTTTCAAACATGCAAATTATTTTTCTATAATTAATTTCTCTACGATTTCTCATTAGTAATTACATATAGATCATTAATAATTTTCTTAATTAGCATATCTGCTTCAACATGTCAGTGCTTAAAACTTGAATTGAACAGTTTAGTTATTATTGTTATAGAAACTGTTGTAGCAGAAGTTGTTTCAGATGGTTGTCAAAGTTTTAAACAATGGGGTTTGCACATTTTAGGTTATACAGAGTTCCATAATTATGGGGTGTTACCTGAAAACAAGCAAGAGATCATTCCAGCACCATAATGTCAGCACTTTTCAGAGCGTGATTGCCGCTTGAGGTGGTGCATTTTTAGACAGATGTCTCAGAAATTCAGGATAAAGGAGGTGAGTGTTATGCAGGCTATTTTAAATATAGTACTTACTTGCACAGGAAGCAATTAAGAGTTGAAAGGGCTGGTATGATCTGTTCAAAACGTTTCACTCCTCTGGCGAGTGTCACAACTGATCCCAGCGTAGCCTTTAGAGGAGCTCAGTAAAATTTAGAAACATTTGTGGAAGGTTATTTCTGTTATCAGGTATTGATAACTAGTAATTGTCGCTCTGGTTTTAAGTTGGACATAGGTTCAGTGTGGACCCCAGTTTGGTATTTTTATTTGCAGATCACTTTTGTCCTCACAGTTCCCAGCGCAAGACTTTCTCTTCAATTGATCTAGATTCCATTTAGTCACGCCCCCTCCTGTATGGCAGGCCATTTTGGTGATGTTGTTGCCCCTTCGCTCCTTTAGTGCCTCCAAAGGGAAGCCCGTCTGTGTCTGTCAGAGACTCTTCCTTTTCTATCAGAACACCTAGAGCGGCCCCTTTGCTGCGAGCAGGGCCAGCAATAGTTGTACAAGGCATTATTTTCGAGGCAGGCATTTAGGCTAGTGGTGTGGGAATACGGAGGGTTCCCTCGGTCTAAGGTGAAATCGCCGAAGATGTTCAAAGTTACTGCTTTGAAAATTCTCCGACTAACAACCTAACCAGACCAATCTGAGAATGAATAACACAATGAATGTGTGTGCCAACCTCTGTTGGCCATAAGCACGATGAATCCAAGGTACCTGCAAACTTGTCGGTCATTGACCGAACAAAGCATTGCAAACTCAAGTGCTTATATCATTGGGTTTGCCACTGATGTATTCTTGTATCTGATGGGTATTGGCCTCGTGTACATATTGTAAAATACTTATTTGTCACACCTGTTTATTGTGTCATATGGCTCCCCGTACTGCACCTGCACTGGGTCGTCACTTGCAGCACCTACTTTTTGATTACATGGGACATTCGGTGAATAACCTTGCTTTTGATTGTTGAAATACAAACCAAACATCATCTTTTTTGTTGATTGCTATCTTTTTTCTCCTTTTTATGTGTTAATCCTGACCCTCTGTCAGTAATATTGCTTTAAGTAATTCCTTGCAGAACATTTTCTTATATTGACATATTATCCCAGCACGTTGGTATTCACACCTGACCCTTGGCCTATGCACAATGCTGGGTCCTAATGGTAGACTTTCCAATTTCTGTAGCAAACGCAAAATCCAACTGAGAATCTATGAGTTGGAATTCCTCTACTGCACTATGGGTATCAATCGGCAGAAACGGGGAGATTTCCCATTAGCGATCAGCTCTAAATCATAGAAAAGTCCTCACATGATTCTTTCCCTTCGAAAATTCCGGTACCTCACCCCATCATATCTCTGGTTGTGCAGGCCGCAGATGCTCAGGAATGGGCGACATTTTTATATGGGTTTCCCAACAATGAGTAATATGTAATATGTAACGTTCTTACTGAAAAATTATATGAAACTGGACGCTCTTGTTTGAACAGCAGATTTGCTCTTCAGAGATGAAACAAAAGCGCCCTGTTGATTTATAATCGTTATGCTGGAACACGATAGGATTCTAGTCATATATTTTCAGACCTATGTCCGCATTGATTTATTTTGTAATTAGTTTTACACATCAATGATAAAGTGATTAGTCACTGCAAGGCTCTGCAAGGAGCAAAGTGTGCACTTACCAAAGACTACAATACGCAATACCTAACAGTGATTTAACTAAATGGGCTCATCTGTTAATTTTGTTGTCGCCTGAATATGTAAAGAGAGAGTTCTGCTGTTTCGTGGGAATTTGCAGATACGTCGTTGGAATACGGTTGCTGGCAGCTGGATTTTGGGGGACCAACCAAATGGTCACATTTCAACTATGAATAGCACTGAGGGCGCACATGTGAGAGTAAAAAGTTCAGAGGGGCGAACAAATGGAGAGAATGTGAAGGACAGCGTGACAGAGAAAGGAGAAAAAGCGGAAAAGTGAGAGAGTAATGACTCTTCACGGTCTTGCCCCTTGTCTGCCACTGCAGCATATTTCACCTGTGAATTCGCCTCTAACCCTTTCCTCATCTAATGCTGCGCCCGAGTGAAAGTTTTGTCAGGTGCGCTTGCGCAGTATGGCATGTGTGCGCACGCGCAGTATGTCCTCCTTGTAACACTCCTTGAGATCTATTGCTGTCCAAGACAGATGCCCCATTCTCGATGCAGATTTTATCGTGGTTACCTCACGCCTCAAATGCAACCCTTGCGCTTAATTAGCACTTGCAGTAATTTGTCAAGGACCTTTACTGCTAACGACTGTACACATAACTGGAAAGGTTTGCAGACAGCACGAGCTGCAATTCTGGGATCGTGGTGTGCAGCCGGAACCATTATTGCACGCTTTTCCTGGCACTCTTCGCATCTCTGATAATTAAAAGGAGATGTAATTATTATAGTCATCTCACGATCCTACCAGCGCATCTCCCCATAATTATCGAAAACATGGTTAATTGAGCATAACAAAATCTGGTAACCTGATAAACAGACTTTTATTCTCCAGACCTAGTTATTGTGATTATATCAATGCTTCAAATCAATCCATTATTTTAAAAAACTCCTATAGGCTTGGGCCTGTGAAAACAGTTCCACTTATGTTACGGATATCATGTAGGCATGTGACAGCAAAGCTATATTTGCCGTGTCCAGGACTTGACAGCATTTATATATTTTGTTAAAAAAATTCTTACAGAACAATAGGCAAACTATCCCTCAAGTGACAGAGACTTTATAGAGAGAAGAGTTATCCCTCAGGCCAGAGAAGTCTTCGAGACTCTGACCACAGAAAGTAGAGCAGTACTTGTGGTTAGAGCGATCTTTCAAGTGTTAGCTGCAGACGTGAAAGCTATTTTTCAGCTTACACAGCTTTTCCAGGTCAAAGTTTTGAATAGCAAACGCTTTCCCCGTTTTACAAAATCCTTTCAGGCTATATCGTATGGACAGATCTTACAGGCTAAGGTCTTCAACATAAGAATAGCTCATCAGGTTACAAAGCCTTTGGTGACACAGTCTTCGGACAGAAGCCCTATAGGCTATTCACAGCCTACAGAATCAGACATCTGACAGTGAAACTGTTATTTAATTTATACAGATTTTGCATGCTCATGCTTCTGACAGTAGATTTATGTATGCCCCATAGTGTAGCTGTCTTGCCAGCTCCGGATACTAACTGTAGAGGTATCCTTAAAGTTGCAACGATCTCACAGGCCTAGTCATATGTCTAGATCTGTAACAAATTTGCAACTTTTTGATGCTATAATATGACACAGATTATGCTGAAGGCTGGTCCCTCCTTCATGGGCATGCTCATATAGTGCCTACTTCATGCTAGCACAGCCACAGTGACAGGAAGTCCTCTTACATTCATTCCCCTCTGCACCCATTGATTCTCCACTCCCCCATTTATTCCCTCATCATAGTAAATCTGTAGAGGGCATTATATTCCTCTGTGAAGCTGGAGCTCGAGCAGCAGAAATGCACGTATAGCACAAAGATCCATCTGGGGAAGGGCCTCACTTTCTTTAATATAGGCAACTTTTTAATTAAAAAACACTGAAGACCTGCGTCCTTCAGCTGCTACTCTGCCTACATTGATGGGTTCTACTCTTCATATTTGAAATACCAACCCTATCAATGCTGTGTTTTTCTCAATTGCACACCTGTCATGAAGTGTCACGTGGACCAGTTTTAGAGGGGATTGGTAATGAAAAAGCTGCCTTAATTAGCAGATTTAGGGGCAGATTTGAGAATCCCTAGCACCATGGAGCGTCACTTTTTTGTGACGCTCTGATGGCGCTAACCACTGCTCCATATTTACAAGGAGCTGTAATACCACTTTTTGTGACGTTACACCTCCTTGTAAATATGGGCACCTCTGATGCAGTTTTCTGAGTCAGAGGGACATGCAATGGGTTTTACATTGGGCGTTCCACTGCAACACCCACTGCTTTTGAGGCTGCCCGAGATTTACGAGTAATCATAAATCTGTGGCAGCGCCATTAGCATGGCAAAACAAGGAGGAATGCTTTTATTCCTCCTCGTTTTTTTGCTTTTTCTATATATGTTGCATTCTGCAGCACACATAGAAGAAGCAAAATGCCATGGATGATTGTTTATGTGCAGGAAGGTGTCCCTCCCTGCACATACACAATCATTACAAAATGACGCCAATATAGACTGTTTATGTGCAGAAAGAGACACCATCCTGCACATAAACAATCTATCCCCTCAACGCAGACACCCTTGCACCATGGTGCAAGGATGCCTGCGTTGGCGCAGGCAGCTTAATTCAGCAATTTTTGGTGCAGCACCGCGCTGCACCACTTTGGCATAAATCGGGGCCTTACCATCCTCCACTCCAGCTGCACATTTGCCTGATTTTTAATTTGGTGCATATTCTGCTGGAGTAAATTCTGCCTCCACCATCAATGTTTGCAAAATATGATGCTGGATCAACCCTCCTTTCTAGAAGGACTGATTTACTGCCTTGTCTGGCAGATAACTCTGGGGAAGGGCTGTGCTGCAAAGTTCAGTAGAGTTTCACAAAACTACACAGAACTTACTCAGTGTTTTGGGAAATACTTCTAATATGTTACATATATCAGATCTGTGTGCATTGAAAATGCCCCCACCTTTTTGGTGTACAAATCCAGTGCCCACATTCATTATTGGAAATTTCACCAGAAGTGATGTTTACTCATGGATTTCCCACTAGAATGCTTCTCTGCCAAAGTGGATCAGCCCAGACAAATAGAGAAGCTTTAATGGAAAACCCCTCCATCCTTTTGTTGTTGAACTCTTCATTCAGTGAACTATGCATTGCAGAGCTGGCGGAGCAGGAAAATCAGCCACAATGGCACCTTTTCTCACCACAGTCCCTTCCTGCTCTATCTGTTAAAATGGCAAGACACTACTCAATCCTTTTATGTTCCATGATTTCATTCAAATGTTAATTGTCTAAAGTCTGGGCTCAGCTAAAATTTAGGAAGATCTTAATTAGCTTGACCAAATTTGCCAAAAAGAGGACTTGATTGGTCGAGGTTTTGCTTCAGTTATGTGGAACATTTAGCTTCCATGGTAGAATACACTTTTTTGATGACAACCAGTCCACTTTGATACTGTGTCCAGAAATGGTATGCACTGGCCGAGCATTTGGAGGGAATTGTAGAGCAATCTTTGAGATACTTAATTTCATAGATCTGCCCTATAGTATGTCATGTTTATCAAAAAGACTTTACCATGTAGTTACTTTACCACGCTGTCTTTAGAACACACACAACTACCATGCAGGCCATTTTCAGGTACTTTACCATGTATGTTATATATTTATTTACCCCGAGTTCTCTGTTCTGTTTTGCATAATTTATTTGTCACTCTAGCCCTGAAAGGGTGTTGTTTAGACTTATACTGAGTGCTCCCTGATGTCTGGACAAAGCTAGTCCTCTCTGAAGAGATGTAATGATATTGAAGCACATGTCAAGGGTTGCCTTTGCTAATTCCAGATTGGCTTGGATGGTATTTTACTAGTTCAAAGCTGTAATACTGTGCCTGGAGAAAAGCTTTTTGTCATTTTACAGCTCGTCAAGGATGGTACTGGGTCAATCCTATGCTTTAAGATTTTGCTGTAAAAATGACAAAATACTTTTTCGCTTTCTAACTCAGCATGGATGGCACTGTGCCAATCCTATGCTTAAAAACTTTGCTTGAAAAACAGATATTTGAGGTGAGCAAATCTAGAGTGTTGCTGGTGTTCCAGGGTGCTCCTTACTGGGGCTGCTCTCCACATATATATATGTATATATATATATTTATATATATATATATATATATATATATATATATATATATATATATATATATATATATATATATATATATATATATACATACACACACACACATATATATATATATATGTATATACATATATATATATATATATATATATATATATATATATATATATATATATATATATATATATATATATATGTCAAATTCAAAAAAGGGTCCACCGCACTCCGGATCTCTGAATTTGAGTGTTTTTATTTGAAAAAAGTGGAACTGCAAACACCAACTAGTTTTGACTCCCACTGTGTCCTGATCAGGGTCAGTGAGTCCTTTTTTGATTTCAGTTAAATATGACGCCGCCCTTCCTGACGACAATGGGGCATTCTGAGTACTGAAGTCCAAATCACCACATTAAAAAATAACCTTGTACAATTACAATGATGGCATGTAATCATTGAAGATGACATTGTTCAGTAGGAATAACACCCATGGCTGAGTGCCCAAACAAAAATGAGTGGTAATTCTATTTATGAAAAGGTGTCACAGTATGTGGATCATTATCTTGCTCCTATAGTCACCACGTTCAGCTCTTACATCAAAGAGACTGGGCACTTTCTGCAAAAAATTGCTCACATTACCTGGCATGAGGACTATTTCTTAGTCACTATTAATGTAGTCTCCCTGTATACATCCATGTATCTGTGTTCAGGTTGCTGAGTGTTCTTGGCCACAATCTAAAGTGCAGTAGGCATAAAAATCATGGCTGATGTCCAGACAAAAAGAAGGGGGAATTGCAATACTTTACAAACATAAATGATGTGTCATGCAGTCATAACCACATTAGAATGCGTACATTGTGATCAATGACAGACACAAAATGTTTGTTAACAAATAAACATTGCAAATAACTTTACAGGCTAAGTATCCCAATGCAAAATCACCATAATTAGGGTTTTAATATAATGAGCATGGCCAAATTAATAAGCACAAATTATTCCTGTTACGGTAAAGGAAGCCAACAAAAAAAACCACAAATACTAATGAGAAAGCCCTGATACACAATGGCCGCATAGGTTTTTCTGCCATAATTGTGATTTGGACTTCAGTACCCAGAATGCCTCATTGAGGGCAGGACTGGCTGCATCATATTTAAATGAAATCAAAAAAGGAGTCACTGACCGTGATCAAGACTCAGTGGGAGTTGAAACGCAGTGGTATTTGCAGTTCCACTTTTTTTAAAATAAAAACACTGCAATTCTGAGTTCCTGGAGTGGAGTGATCCCCTCTTTGGATTTGACATATTGTTTCGGAGGTTGGTTTCCCTCTGTCACTAGCACCAGCAGCATGTGTGTGCTTGTGCTCTCTCTTTCTTATATATATATATATATATATATATATATATATTTATAACCTAGAGGCGGATACCACTAGGTAGTTATAGTTAGGACCATTTGTTCCATAGATTTGGCGTTGGCGCTTGACGAATCTTCATGAAATGTTCAAAACTTACACTTTGGTCAGTTCAGCTGCTGCCTTGAAAGTGTCAGGGTGTTCAGTCAAGCTGGGCTGAGAAAAATGGTGGTCCCCAAGCGCATTTTCCCTTTCTAAGTTAATGGGATTTTTCCAAATTTGAACATGACTACAGCCCGACTACAGCCCGAACCACTGAACGGAATTGCACCAAATTTGGCAGAAAGCTAGACCTTGGTCCCAAAAGCAGGCTTTTTGTGATTTGGTGGAAATCCATTGAGTAGTTTCTGAGATATTAGAGTTTAAGAATATATCGATATATAGGGATGCAGATCCTCTGTGGATCGGAACCTGCATATCTGGGCCCGGATCCGTGAATCCGGGGCAAAAGCAAGGCCCTGATTGACTGGCCGCAACCTGACAGATAAGTTGCAGCTGCCATTTTGTTTGTTCCATTGGCTCGGGTGGGAGAAGAAGAGTGCAAACACACTCAAGGGTAAGGATGCAGGTATCCTGACCCCCATAGGATACACAGAAGTGGCCCTTAGGGACCCTTTGTGGGCACAAAATTGCCCAATTAATATTTTTGTCCGGTCTGCAGATCCATGGGTTGTACCATGGATCGATGGACCCAGGGATCTACTGGTGGAGCCATGGATCCACAGAAGAATACAAAATAAAAAAAACACTCACTGCATCCAACCTCATGCTGTGCACAGCCAAAGGCCGTGAGCAGTTCTGTTTGGGTGCATGCAGGAGAGTTGGCCGCTGGTCCTGGCCATAGTCCGTGCATGGCTCTGGTTATATTTACATCTGTACGTGCTACACAAACATATAAATGTACAGAAAAAAACAAAGGTTATAGGGGCGTTATAGTTAGGTTCTAAATTTCCTTGCACATACCATAGAAATTCATCAGTTATAGTTATGGTTAACTCAAGTAACTGTAACTTGCGCCCCAAGGTAACTATAATTTGCACCTTCGCCATGCACAGCTAATTACTCCACATATTATATCATTGATTACATCTTCTATGGCATCATTAATATTATCGCTGAAACACTGGCAGCAAACATTATTGATGAGAAAACCGTGCATAGTGGGGGTGCAAGTTATCGTTACCTTAGGGTGTGAGTTATAGTTACTTAAGTTAACCATAACTATAATTGTTGAATTTCTGTGGCTTTGTGCAAGGAAAATCAGAACCTAACTATAACATTCCTATAACCTTTGTTTTTTTCAGTGAAAAAAAGAAAGAAATATATGTATGCATATATATATATATATATATATATATATATATATATATATATATATATATATATATATTTAAACACACTGTAGGAGGCTGGACTGGCTTGTAGTGAGTACCAAGGGGTACTTACACCTTGCACCAGGCCCAGTTATCCCTTATTAGTGTATAGGGTGTCTAGCAGCTTAGGCTGATAGATAATGGTAGCTTAGCAGAGCAGCTTAGGCTGAACTAGGAGACGAGTGAAGCTCCTACAGTACCACTAGTGTCTTATGCACAATATCATAAGAAAACACAATACACAGATATACTAAAAATAAAGGTACTTTATTTTTATGACAATATGCCAAAAGTATCTCAGTGAGTACCCTCAGTATGAGGATAGCAAATATACACAAGATATATGTACACAATACCAAAATATGCAGTAATAGTATTAGAAAACAGTGCAAACAATGTATAGTTACAATAGGATGCAATGGGGACACATAGGGATAGGGGCAACACAAACCATATACTCCAAAAGTGGAATGTGAACCACGAATGGACCCCAAACCTATGTGACCTTGTAGAGGGTCGCTGGGACTGTAAGAAAACAGTTAGGGTTAGAAAAATAGCCCACCCCAAGACCCTGAAAAGTGAGTGCAAAGTGCACTAAAGTTCCCCAAAGGACATAGAAGTCGTGATAGGGAAATTCTGCAGGAAAGACACAAATCAGCAATACAACAACAATGGATTTCCAAACGAGGGTACCTGTGGAACAAGGGGACCAAGTCCAAAAGTCACAAGCAAGTCGGAGATGGGCAGATGCCCAGGAAATGCCAGCTGTGGGTGCAAAGAAGCTGCCACTGGACAGTAGAAGCTGAAGATTCTGCGGGAACGACAAGGGCTAGAGACTTCCTCTTTAGAGGACGGATCCCTCATGCTGTGGAGAATTGTGCAGAAGTGTTTTCCTGAAGAAAGACCGCAAACAAGCCTTGCTAGCTGCAAGTTGTGGGGTTAGGGTTTTTGGATGCTGCTGTGGCCCAGGAGGGACCAGGATGTCGCCAATTGTGTCTGGGGACAGAGGGGGCATCGAGCAAGACAAGGAGCCCTCTCAGAAGCAGGCAGCACCCGCAGAAGTGCCAGAACAGACACTACGAAGTGGAGTGAAACGGTGCTCACCCGAAGTTGCACAAAGGAGTCCCACGCCGCCGGAGGACAACTTAGGAGGTTGTGCAATGCAGGTTAGAGTGCCGTGGACCCAGGCTGGACTGTGCACAAAGGATTTCCGCCGGAAGTGCATGGAGGCCGGAGTAGCTGCAAAAGTCGCGGTTCCCAGCAATGCAGTCTGGCGTGGGGAGGCAAGGACTTACCTCCACCAAACTTGGACTGAAGAGTCACTGGACTGTGGGAGTCACTTGGACAGAGATGCTGGATTCAAGGGACCTCGCTCGTCGTGCTGAGAGGAGACCCAGGGTACCGGTGATGCAGTTCTTTGGTGCCTGCGGTTGCAGGGGGATGATTCCGTCGACCCACGGGAGATTTCTTCAGAGCTTCTAGTGCAGGGAGGAGGCAGACTACCCCCACAGCATGCACCACCAGGAAAGCAGTCGAGAAGGCGGCAGGATCAGCGTTACAGAGTTGCAGTAGTCATCTTTGCTACTTTGTTGCAGTTTTGCAGGCTTCCAGCGCGGTCAGCAGTCGATTCCTTGGCAGAAGGTGAAGTGAGAGATGCAGAGGAACTCGGATGAGCTCTTGCATTCGTTATCTAAGGAATTCCCCAAAGCGGAGACCCTAAATAGCCAGAAAAGAGGGTTTGGCCACTTAGGAGAGAAGATAGGCTAGCAACACCTGAAGGAGCCTATCAGAAGGAGTCTCTGACGTCACCTGCTGGCACTGGCCACTCAGAGCAGTCCAGTGTGCCAGCAGCACCTCTGTTTCCAAGATGGCAGAGGTCTGGAGCACACTGGAGGAGCTCTGGGCACCTCCCAGGGGAGGTGCAGGTCAGGGGAGTGGTCACTCCTCTTTCCTTTGTCCAGTTTCGCGCCAGAGCAGGGCTGAGGGGTCCCTGAACCTGTGTAGACTGGCTTATGCAGAAATGGGCACCATCTGTGCCCATGAAAGCATTTCCAGAGGCTGGGGGAGGCTACTCCTCCCCAGCCCTAACACCATTTTCCAAAGGGAGAGGGTGTAACACATTCTCTCTGAGGAAGTCCTTTGTTTTTCCTTCCTGGGCCAGGCCTGGCTGGACCCCAGGAGGGCAGAAACCTGTCTGAGGGGTTGGCAGCAGCAGCAGCTGCAGTGAAACCCCGGGAAAGGCAGTTTGGCAGTGCCAGGGTCTGTGCTAGAGACCCGTGGGATCATGGGATTGCACCAACAATGCCAGGATGGCATAGAGGGGGCAATTCCATGATCTTAGACATGTTACATGGCCATATTCTGAGTTACCATTGTGAAACTACACATAGGTAGTGACCTATATGTAGTGCACGCGTGTAATGGTGTCCCCGCGAATTGGCCCTGAACAATGTGGGGGCACCTTGGCTAGTGCCAGGGTGCCCACACACTAAGTAACTTAGCACCCAACCTTTACCAGGTAAAGGTTAGACATATAGGTGACTTATAAGTTACTTAAGTGCAGTGTAAAATGGCTGTGAAATAACGTGGACGTTATTTCACTCAGGCTGCAGTGGCAGGCCTGTGTAAGAATTGTCAGAGCTCCCTATGGGTGGCAAAAGAAATGCTGCAGCCCATAGGGATCTCCTGGAACCCCAATACCCTGGGTACCTCAGTACCATATACTAGGGAATTATAAGGGTGTTCCAGTATGCCAATGTAAATTGGTAAAATTGGTCACTAGCCTGTTAGTGACAATTTGTAAAGAGAGAGCATAACCACTGAGGTTCTGGTTAGCAGAGCCTCAGTGAGACAGTTAGGCATCACACAGGGAACACATACCTATAGGTCACAAACTTATGAGCACTGGGGTCCTGACTAGCAGGGTCCCAGTGACACATAACAAACATACTGAAAACATAGGGTTTTCACTATGAGCACTGGGCCCTGGCTAGCAGGATCCCAGTGAGACAGTGAAAACACCCTGGCATACACTCACAAACAGGCCAAAAGTGGGGGTAACAAGGCTAGAAAGAGGCTACTTTCTCACACACACACACATATATTTTGAGATAAAAGTGTACACATACACAAATGTACACCAAATATATACATTAAAAAGTTAATTATGTCACTTAAAAAAGATGTTAGTAGGTTTCTGTGATGGTTAGTGACAAGGGGTACTGAGGGGATTTTAGGGTTTAGGGCTGAGTAGGAGTAATGAATAGTTAGGGATTCATAAGATTCACAGTTGAATAAGGGATAGTAATTGGTTTTAGGGGTTAGGTATAAGTAGAGGTCATGGGTAGTAAAGGTTTGTTGGGTTTAGGGATGGGTAAGAACTAGAAAAATGTTTTAGGGTTTAAAGATAGGTATGTGTAAGGGTTAGTAGGGTTTTCTTTAGGGTTGAGGAATGGGAATCCTCATTATTATTATAAGTCAGTTTAATGGCTTTTGTACTCAAAACATTCTTAGTATGTGCTAGTTCATGTTTCGAAATCCTTTTGTGGTGAATGAATTGGCTGTGATTGTGAAGACAAAAAACATAAATTCAAATGTGTTAGAAAGTTTCTTCCGGAGTACATTTTTCAAAATAGCTGTTCAGGATTGTGGTGCTTGGAGCTCAAGCTGTACCCTCTTCATCTGCCTCAGCCTATGACTCATAGAGACATGTGAATAAAGATCTATTTTTGACACCTCTGCAGCTGGTCACAAGACTAGCTACTACGGGTATGCGGGCTCACTTTTGTTTCGTCCGTTACCAATGCACCTCTCCGTTGTGAAAGAGGATCGGTTATGTATGGATGGCATTGAAAATAAATGGGGAGTATCGACAACTCTAGCGGTCAATTGTGCAATATCATCAGATTTCTTGAGGAAGTGCTAATCATGGAAAAAGATTCACTGGTAATGTTTCCTCCACCTCAGGGCTAGCAGAATAACAGACATTTTTAATTGGACTACAAACAACCCTTGGTGTGGCATGGGCTTCTCCGTGCATGCAGGTACCCCCAATTGACTAAGAGTTGCATAGCCCAATCCTGTCTTTGGTCCCTTTCTGCAAGTTGCCTTCACTGCTGTTTGGGTTCCTTGTGTTTGCAGCCTCTCTCTGTCCGTGACCTTTACCTCTCTTTACATGTGACCCTTAGTGTTTAGCATACATGCCAACATTTTAGAAAAGTGGGAGATTTCCAGAAAAAAGATCCGGAGAATGTATTTCCCCCATTGATTTCTATTGGGGCCTGAATCGGGTTACTGTTATGTATGGGATTTGCAATCCTGCTGCTGTGGGATCAGATATTAGATACACAAATTTATATTTTTTCCTTACCTGTCAGGAGCACTGAGAACTCTCCATGGCAGGCAGAGAAAGCGAGATGCAAGTGCCCACCTGGCACTGTGGCACATTCTGGACAGGACTGTCAAAAATTCAAGATAAAGGGTCAACATTTAGGACACAAATTCAGGACAAAGGGTCAAAATTCAGGACAAAAATACAAGAACAAATGTCAGTTTTACAGACACACCCCAGAGAGGCCCTGCCTCACTATGTTGTCAGTGCATTTATTTACTCTTTTTTAACATAACAGTATTTATTCACTGTGGTCTTTTTGTGATTGCCTCCTGGTATGCTACATTCAGGTGTCACATTACATTCTTGTTCAGCAGTAAATTAATGCCATTCAGCACTGTGTCTAGGCCATCACACCTACCCAAATCTACCCAATCTTTCTTGAAGAGAGAGTAACAGCAACCTTTTGATTATGTTTCGGAACATTTTCAAACCAGTGGCAAACAGTTTGGGAAACATTTAGGTAATTAACCTTATGCTACTTTAAACAAATTGAACAAAAACATCTGGCTCACCCCAGCTGCCCATGGACTTTCAACCTCAAATAATTTAATGAGGCAGGGCAGATGGTGTGGGTGACAGTCTCACACCTAAGGTCAGGATGTAAAGTACCCACAACTTATCTGTAGTCTCACAGCACTAGACTGTATGCCTGGGACGCTACATTTATCTCAGAAATGGGAGCCCGGACTACCGATCAAAGATAATAAAAGAGGAGGATGAAATCAAGATCAAATGGGAGATCCGTGGCAAGTGATTCAAAAGGTTGTTGCTCTGAACTGGATAAATGAGGAAGAGAAGAACAAGGTGGGACAATTCCTAAAATCAGACGAGATGGGTCCACAAAGACTGTCGGAAGGTATTGGGTACCTGGGAAGCTGTCTCTGCACACAGGAGAGAAACAGAAGAGGCATTGTCAAGTGGATGAACAAGCAACACCCATCCACCTTGGCAAAACTCTTCTGGTGCAATGGTCTGCTGTTCGTGCTTGTGAAGGGTGAGCAGGGGCCGGACCCCTTGCAAGGTTGTGCAAGGCAATTGTCCACTTTGTCCATGTCTTTAAATGGTTTTGAAATTGAGCAAAAGCCAAACTAGTGATTTGGATTATCTCTAAGTGTCAAGTACACATAGAATCTTCAAAATATTTGAGATATAAATTGCACAAACAAAATGTACATTTTTTAAAATGTAATTAGTGTTTCTCTAACATATGGCACTGTTTTCCCCTTTATGTACAATTAGATCTCAGATTGAACTGGGAACCAGTTACCTTTTTGATACCTAGTGATTAATATCCACCATTCTTGCACTGATTTGCAGTATGTAATTCTCAGCAGGGCGTCACGGTCCCTCCAAGCCCAGTTTGCTTTTTGGCCTTCTCTTCTGCTTTCTGTAGTGGGTCACGTGGCACTTGTGAAGATAGTGTGCTACCCCAATTATAGTATTATTTTGCAAACCTTCCCCTGTTTGTCCTTCATTCCTTCTTCAGACACGCCACACATCTGATTTGGTTGCTGCGGCACTGTCGGGTAGCTCTTTCCACTCCAAAGCTACCTGTGAATGCGGGTGGATTAGGTCTTCTGGACTTAGAATGCTATTATTCAGCTGTACACGTCCAATGGGTGGCTCGCTGGCTTTCTGCCCACCTCCCTGCATGAGATGGGGTTTATCTGTAAAAACGTTTAAGGAAAGCTTAATGCACTGTCCATTGTTTCCTACTGACCATTCTATGAATCACCATCCGGGGCATCACAGCTTTCTCTTGCCTTGCTAGAACCTGTAAACTCACTGACACGAAGAAACCCTGTGCTCTTGCACTAACTTTGCTAAGGCTTCACACTCGCACAGGACTGTTGTGCTCAGAGCAACTCCATCAGTGGCATGCTGCAGGTGTCTTAACATTGGGGGATTTATTTCTGGAAGGCGAGCTACTAAATTTCCAAGCCCTTGGGGCAGACTACCATCTTCACCCCGGTCAACTCCTTACTGACAACCACTTTAAATAATCATTAAAGGCCCTATTTCATGTCTGCCAGCTAGCACTAACCGTACAAGAGGTGTGCCAGAAGCTCTACACCATAGGAACTGGTGGCAAACTGATAGAATGGGGGTACAGACCTTTCCTGCAACATGGAAACCACTCCAGGTCTTCTCGTCATACTACCTGGGTGATTGATGTGGCCAAACCTCTGCAAGATATGGACCGTACTAAAATACTGGACTCTCCCCACAAAGTATCCCACAGCTGTCACTTTAAGTACATTCATAGTGCTTCCTTGAGAATTCATTCCGCCCATTGCTTGCCATTGGCCTTGTGGTTTGTACCTCACAGTTTGGTGCTTTCAATTTGCTGGCTTTATTTGTATTAGGCTATGTAGCTTGAGTTTGTCCCTTCCCTGGCCCAAACCTTTTTTTACAGTATCCTTCCTAGTGCTCCCTTTCTTGTTCTTATCTCATCATATTTGCTGTGCATTGAAAGAACAAAGTCAAATGTCAGGCTCTGTCTTTGGTGGGAACTTGGGGCCAGATGTAGGAAACTTTTGCGAGTCGCAGCACTATTTGCGACCTCACAAAAAGCAAAATGGGATGTACAAATCCCATTTTAGAGTACCAAATAGCGATGCGACCCATTACCGTTGCCTCTTTTGTCAAACAGGTGACAGTGCATATGCCCTGAGACCATGGATACTCACCCCATACCTAACACCTGGCAATCAGAATGAGAGGCGATACAACATTGGACATCGGCAGACCAGAGCTGTCATAGAGAGGACGTTCGGCTTGTTGAAGTCACAATTCTGATGCCTGCACAGAAGTGGAGGAGCACTTCAGTATGCCCCAGAAACAGCATGCAAGATCGTTGCTACTTGTGCCATCCTACACAACATTGCCACCAGACGTGGGCTATATCTCACCCCTGATGACACAGATTCGGAGGATGAGGAACAAGAGCTACCACATCGACAGCCTGGGGATGGAAGAAACACAATGGAGGGCAGACAGAGACGGAACCACATTGCAACCGTCTACTTTGGCAGGTTCGTGGCAACCGTGACAACACTCACTAATGTAAGACACACATAGCCCAGTTGTGTAGTTCAACAAATATCCCTTTTAGTTCAGGAATATAACGGGGAAACTATAGCCCACTAAACTGCATAATGAAAACAAAAAGTATAGTCTGACACATTGGGCCTGATTACAACTTTGGAGGACGGTGTTAATCCGTCCCAAATGTGACGGATATCCTGCCCACCGTATTACGAGTTCCATAGGATATAATGGACTCGTAATACGGTAGGTGGTATATCTGTCACATTTGGGATGGATTAACACCGTCCTCCTAAGTTGTAATCAGGCCCATTACGTTCTGTGCCTCTGTCACACCACGTATTGGTAGCTCACAGCCTCCTGCGACTGCGGCCACCATGGCTCACTCCAGGTTGGTCCCCTGATCCCTGGCGGGCACTGCTACTTCGCAGGATTCGTGCATCAGTGGCGGACACACTACTGACACTGGAGATCTCCTCACTATCCTGAGGGGTATCGCCAGTGCCCCTTGCTGCCTGTCTGGTCTCTAGCAGGTCCACTGCATGGCTGATGCCACCAAGTCCTCTATCTAGCCACATCACCTGCAAAATGGCCAAGTTCGACTTGCAGCCTCACTATGCGCCTTGACAGGCAGGTTGTTGTGGTAGCCAGGCACCCTATTGACACACTTAGGGGGTGATTCTAACCCTGGCGGTCGGTGATAAAGCGGCGGCCAACCCGCCAACAGGCCGGCGGTCCAAAAAATGGAATTCTGACCCTGGCGGCAACCGCCAACACAGCCCGCCACATTAACACTCCGACCGCCACGGCGGTACAGACAAACAGCGCAGCGGTCACCGCCAACAGGCAGGCGGCAGACAATGTACCGCCCACAGTATTACAACTCACCAATCCGCCACCTTTTCCGGGGCGGGAGCCCCGCCGATAAAAACACGGCGGAAACAGACTACGGATGGGAAAACGCTCACCAAAACACACTCCACGAGTACGGAGGACAGCATGGAACCCGAATTAAACATCCTACCTGCTCTCGTCTACCTTCTCATCTACCACGAGTACGAACGCCGGCGCAGACGACAACGGTGAGTACTGCACCTACGACACACGGGAGGGGGGAGGAGGAAAGGTTACGGGCACACACATATGCGACCCCCACCCCCCCAAACTATGTACACACCAATGCAGAGCAACAATGCACAGTGACACCACCCAAACCCCCCTGAAAAATGCAAAGACATAATTAAATTGTGAAGAAAAATTTATATAAAAAATAGACTCTGATATGTATCGGTCAACTATGCAAAATATCCATAACAAAATAATACTATACACACTGCCATGGAGAACCGAGGCAATTAGTCCTCTACATCAAAGTTAAATCGAACAGTCCGTGGGCTACAGTGTAGCGACACAAGGGCAAAGCCCACACAGGAGACCTGAGTCCTTTGGAGAGAACACTGCAGGGGAATCTGATGAAAAAACTACAGGCACCTCAGGGGGAAGGGAAGGGGGGGCCACCACAGCCACATGAGTCCACGACGCCAGATCCACGAAGGGGCCACAATGCCCACTGTGCCATCCTGGGGAGTGCAAAGCCACAGTCTCTCAAGTCTCTACAGTGGGTGGGTTGCCCACTCTGCCATCCTGGGGAGTGCAAAGCCACAGTCTCTCAAGTCTCTACAGTGGGTGGGTTGCCCACTCTGCCATCCTGGGGAGTGCAAAACCACAGTCTCTCAAGTCTCTACAGTGGGTGGGTTGCCCACTCTGCCATCCTGGGGAGTGCAAAGCCACAGTCCATCAGGTGGATGACAGTCTCCACTCGTCAAGGAGGTGGCATGGTGGGCACAGTGAACCATAAACAGTGCTTGACAGGAAGGGCCCAGCGGAGCGGTGCTTGACAGGAAGGGCCCAGCGGAGCGGTGCTTGAGACGGCGGGGCCCAGCGGAGCGGTGCTTGAGATGAAGGGCCCAGCGGAGCGGTGCTTGAGACGGCGAGGCCCAGCGGAGCGGTGCTTGACAGGAAGGGCCCAGCGGAGCGGTGCTTGACAGGAAGGGCCCAGAGGAGCGGTGCTTGAGACGGCGGGGCCCAGCGGAGCGGTGCTTGAGACGGCGAGGCCCAGCGGAGCGGTGCTTGACAGGAAGGGCCCAGCGGAGCGGTGCTTGAGACGGCGGGGCCCAGCGGAGCGGTGCTTGACAGGAAGGGCCCAGCGGAGCGGTGCTTGAGACGGCGGGCCCAGCGGAGCGGTGCTTGAGACGGCGGGGCCCAGCGGAGCGGTGCTTGACAGGAAGGGCCCAGCGGAGCGGTGCTTGACAGGAAGGGCCCAGCGGAGCGGTGCTTGAGACGGCGAGGCCCAGCGGAGCGGTGCTTGACAGGAAGGGCCCAGCGGAGCGGTGCTTGAGACGGCGAGGCCCAGCGGAGCGGTGCTTGACAGGAAGGGCCCAGCGGAGCGGTGCTTGAGACGGCGGGGCCCAGCGGAGCGGTGCTTGAGATGAAGGGCCCAGCGGAGCGGTGCTTGACAGGAAGGGCCCAGCGGAGCGGTGCTTGAGACGGCGAGGCCCAGCGGAGCGGTGCTTGACAGGAAGGGCCCAGCGGAGCGGTGCTTGAGACGGCGGGGCCCAGCGGAGCGGTGCTCTTCTGCACGGCGGGCCCTGTTCAGCGGTGCTCTTCTGCACGGCAGGCCCTGTTCAGCGGTGCTCTTCTGCACGGCGGGGCCCTGTTCAGCGGTGCCTATCTTCCCGGCGGGGCCCTGTTCAGCGGTGCTCTCCTGCACGGCGGGGCCCTGTTCAGCGGTGCTCTTCTGCACGGCGGGCCCTGTTCAGCGTGCTCTTCTGCACGGCGGGGCTCTGTTCAGCGGTGCCTATCTTCACGGCGGGCCCTGTTCAGCGGTGCTCTTCTGCACGGCGGGGCCCTGTTCAGCGGTGCTCTTCTGCACAGCGGGCCCTGTTCAGCGGTGCTCTTCTGCACGGCGGGCCCTGTTCAGCGGTGCTCTTCTGCACGGCGGGGCCCTGTTCAGCGGTGCTCTCCTGCATGGCGGGCCCTGTTCAGCGGTGCTCTTCTGCACGGCGGGCCCTGTTCAGTGGTGCTCTTCTGCACGGCGGGCCCTGTTCAGCGGTGCTCTTCTGCACGGCGGGCCCTGTTCAGCGGTGCTCTTCTGCACGGCGGGCCCTGTTCAGCGGTGCTCTTCTTCACGGCGGGGCCCTGTTCAGCGGTGCTCTCCTGCACGGCGGGCCCTGTTCAGCGGTGCTCTTCTGCACGGCGGGCCCTGTTCAGCGGTGCTCTTCTGCACGGCGGGGCCCTGTTCAGCGGTGCCTATCTTCACGGCGGGGCCCTGTTCAGCGGTGCCTATCTTCACGGTGGGCCCTGTTCAGCGGTGCTCTTCTGTACGGCGGGGCCCTGTTCAGCGGTGCCTATCTTCACGGCGGGCCCTGTTCAGCGGTGCTCTTCTGCACGGCGGGGCCCTGTTCAGCAGTGCCTATCTTCACGGCGGGCCCTGTTCAGCGGTGCTCTTCTGCACGGCGGGCCCTGTTCAGCAGTGCACATCCAGTAGGTTCAAGGGAGCCAGACCTGGGCTGGACTCCCTGCTCAGTCGCCCTCCGACCGTGATGTTTCTGGACCCTTCGGTGACAGAGTCCTGGGCCCTTTGGTGTCCTCCTTTACAGCTGGGATGTGGCATGTGGGGCCCACCTGCTCCGCACTCCTGCTGGCTGACTTCTCCGCCCTGCTGCCCTTACGCTCCTTAGATGGGGCTCTCGGGCCCTTGCCTCCCCTAGATGTTGTGGCTGGTGAAGTGGGCGAACTCTGCTCCTTGGGGGCAGCCGTGTCAGTCCTCGCACGGCGGCCCTTGTGTTTCCTGGTCCTCTTGCCGGGGGGGGGCTGGATGTGTCCTTGCTGCTGATGGAGGTGTCACTGCTGGCAAAGGGTGGACTCCAGAACCCATGCACAACAGTGACACCCGAAGCTGGGCTGGTGGTGGCTGTGGTGCTCTTGGGACTCTTTGCAGATGGAGGGGGTAGGTCATCGGAGGGAAAGAGGTCAAGATTAGCCAGGAAAAGTTTTTTAGGGCCAAGGTAAAGGGTAGGAGAAGTGGTGATGGGAGTGGAGGAAGAGGATGTGGTTGTAGGAGAGTCAGGTGTGCTGTCATTGGGTGCTGGTGCTGGTGCTGTAGGCTGTCGTGAGGTGGATGTCTGTTTGGAGGGTGGCTGCCTGCGTTTGTGTGTCTTGGAAGAGGGGGTGACAGACACAGTGGGAGAGGACACAGGGGACGTGTAAATGGCAGTGGGGGTGGTGACTGCACGTGTGCGGACTGTACAGGAGGGTGTGGTGGTGATGGAAGCACTGGCTGATGTTGGTGTGCATGCAGGTGTGAGTGTAGACGTCACAGGGAGGGAGGAGGGAGACGAGGAGGAGGGGGACACAGGGGTGGTAGTGACTGTTGGAATGTCTGCATCTGGGTGTTGCTTGGGTGAGTGTTTGTGGGATCTGTGGTGCTTGTGTCTGGATGAGCTGCCCTTGGGTGTTGAGGTGTGTGCAGGCTGGTCAGATGGTGTGGATGGGATAGGCTGAGGAACAGGAGACAGAGACAGGGTGGAGGCAGTCAGAAGAGGGAGGCTGGAAACAGGGACAATGGCTGCCGTCAGTGCTGAGGCCAGAGCAGTGAACGATCGTTGATGGGCAGCCTGACCCGAATGAATGCCCTCCAGGTAGGCATTGCTCCGATGCACCTCCCTTTCTACCCCCTGGATGGCATTCAAAAGGGTAGTCTGCCCAACAATGAGCGTCCTCACAAGGTCAATGAGCTCCGCACTGAGGGCAGCAGGGGTGACAGGGGCAGGGGCTGAGGTGCCTGGGGCGAAGGAGACGCCCGCCTTCCTGGGCAAGCGGGCACGGAGCGTAGGCTGAGGGGCTGCAGGGAGGGCGGGGCTGGTGCGCTGGGTGGCGGCTGTACCTGTAGAGGCGGGGGGCACGGATGTTGCCGCCACCGCTAGGGAGCTCCCATCCGAGGACGTGTCGCTATCGCTGGTGTCACCACCGGTCCCCGTTGTGGTGCTCCCCTCGCCCTCCGGCTCACTGGTGCCCTCGGTGTCTGTTCCTGGGCCCACCGGGGCCTTGTGGCTTGCAGCTCCCTCGTGCTCCGATGCCAAATCTCCTCCGCCTGATGATGCTAATGCACACATGCACAAGAAGATGAAGAAGAAGGGTGGGGGGAGAAAAAGAAGACCTGGTTGAGTGCATGCAATGTCAACACCGTTGGCGGAGAGGACAGACACAGGAGCCGCATGCACTAAGCCGCGCATTCGGGGTACACTACTCAGTACTTCTGACTAGGACAACAGGTCAAGAGACGACAGACGCGCACATGTGTGAGGCTGGACCATCAATAGCTGTACTTGTCACCCTACAGAGGTGGGGGCCGGGAGCACAGGGCCATGCCTAAGGGAGAGGACTACACTACAGAAAGCGCCCTGGCCTAATGTCACCCACAACCCTCCTCCCCCACCCAGACGCCTCCACTGCGCAGAAAGATAGCAGAATGTGCTGAGACTCACCCCCTTGTGTCTGCTGTGATGCTCTCAAGTGCCCATCCAAATCAGGGTAGGCCACCGCCAGGATCCGGGACATCAGGGGGGTCAGGGTACGACTGGCACCCCTCCTAGGTTGGGAGGCCATCCCCAGCAGTGACTCGGCGGTCTTCCTGGTTCCGCGGCGGATGTCCTCCCACCTCTTGCGGCAGTGGGTGCCCCGTCTGACGTGGACCCCCAGGGCCCGGACTTCCTTGGCGATGGCACGCCAAATCTCGACTTTCTGATGGGCGCTGACCTATGTGACATGTACAGGGTGGGAAGGAAACATTAATCAACTTACTGCATGTTAGATGTGATTGCCCCCCCTCCCCAACCTTGCAATATAGCACATGCTCTCATCTGTCGTGCGTTGCACTCCTCATTCGCCCCCCACCCCACCAACTTACATCCACCCCACTCCACACAGGCATCGCCCATTCCATGTGCCCCCGGTGTACTCACCTGTTGGTCTGGAGGACCGTAGAGTAACGCATACTGGGGGAGGACCCCATCCACGAGCTTCTCCAACTCTTCAGATGTGAAGGCAGGGGCCCTTTCCCCAGTCGCAGCAGCCATTGTCTCTTCCAGACTGAGTTTACAGCAGCACTTGCAGTATAGGTCCTCTCCTGTGGATGATCAGGTCTCGAGTGATTAAGCAGATATAAAATGGCGGTCACGCCCGCGGCGGTGTGTACTGCGGCGGTGCGTACCGCGACCGCCGGCGCACATCGTCATTGGCTCCTGAAACCCATAGGCTTCAATGTTATCCAATGCGGCTCCGTATAGCGGTCTTCGACCGCCTACCGCCACGGTGTGCTCCGCCAGCGCAGTGACCTCACATCCCATTGTCCCACTTCACAGGTCAGGCAGCCGCCATTTCAAGGGCCCACATGGCATCATTTCTACTGCGACACACAGGCCTAGGCCTTGCATTGCCACACATACACGCCTTTCAATACATAGATAACCGTGTGCTATGCAAGCTGTGGTGAACGTACCAGTGATTAGCTTGACTCTGTGCTCCATGTTGTCATTCCTAGGCACCGTCCGCTGGGACTTGCGAGGAGAAGGATGAATCCTCGCGTGTACCGACCGCTGGTGGACCTGTCGACAATGGAAGAACGCCACATCATACTACGATACCGACTTGACCGTGCCACTATCCATGAACTGTGTGCCCAGCTGGAGCCAGCCCTGATGTCCCCCATCCGCCAACCCACAGGAATTCCCCCTCTGGTGCAGGTGCTGTCTCAGCCAATGTTTTCAAAAGTTCTGTCTAGAGTGTTGTCTGCCCTGACGAAACACATGCGGAGTTACATTATATTCCCTGAGGAGGTTGATTTGCCCACTGTGAAGGGTGATTTTTATGCCCTTGGACATATTCCCAACATAATTGGTGCCATTGATGGGACCCATGTGGCTTTAGTACCCCCAAAAGACGATGAGCAGGTGTACAGAAACAGGAAAAGTTACCATTCTATGAACGTCCAAGTGGTCTGTTTGGCTGACCAGTACATCTCCCATGTGAATGCCATGTTCCCTGGTTCAGTGCATGACGCGTATGTGATGCGTAATAGCAGCATCCCTTATGTGATGGAACAGCTACAGAGACAACGTGTGTGGCTAATAGGTGACTCTGGTTACCCCAACCTGCCTTGGCTATTGACCCCAGTGAGGAATCCCCAGACCAGGGCTGAGGAACGGTACAATGAGGCCCATGGGCGAACTAGGAGGATCATAGAAAGGACCTTTGGCCTCCTGAAGGCCAGGTTTAGGTGCCTGCATATGACAGGGGGATCCCTGATGTACTCACCAAAGAAGGTGTGCCAGATCATCGTGGCCTGCTGTATGCTTCACAATCTGGCATTGCGACGTCAGGTGCCTTTCCTGCAGGAGGATGGTCCAGATGGTGGTGTTGAAGCAGCTGTGGAGCCTGTGGAGAGTGAAGAGAAGGAAGACTCAGAGGACGACACAGACAACAGCGACAGAGTTATCCAACAGTATTTTCAGTAGCACACAGGTAAGAATCACACACGCCATTTTAATTTTCCTGAAAGCCTCCAGCTTCTCAACTTTGTCTATGACCCCCCCAGTTCTTTAAAACTGATGTTTGATTTTCCCTTCCCTTTTCAGTGCTGTATGACCCACTGCGTGACTTCTGCTTGGTTAGCCCATGGACTAATGCTTATTGATCTCGGTATGTGTTCAGCACAAAGTTAACAGAACATAATTGATCGGTAATGTGTTATACATTTGTAAATAATACAGCCTGACTCCTGATTGATTTCAGTGCATTGAGTGATTTATTTTTGGTGCTAGATAATGGTACATGATATTAACACGGTGATGGGTGGGGGTGGAGTAATGTCCATGGCAGAGTCCAGTTCTCAGTCTCACAGGTGCATTGTCCATATGCCTGTGGAAGGATGGAGCAGGGGCAGTTCAAGGTTGGACAGGGTGGCAATGTGGGACAGTGGGATGACTTCAGGGGGTATCTCATGCTGGCGGGGGTCTTGACATCCTACTCTGTCTTTTTTTTGGATCTCAGGCTCCTCTTGCGGGGTGGTTGTTCTTCAGCAGGAGGTGGGGTGCTGGTGGCCTGTCGTTGTGGTGGGGCCTCCTGTCCACTAGCGCCGGCGGAGGTGGTAGGCTGTTCCTGGTCCGGGCTAGTGACAGGGGCCCTGTGTGGTGCCACATGGTCCCGCAACGTGTCTTCTATCCGGTTGAGGGCCTGGACTATGCTCCCCATAGCGGTAGAGATGTTGGTGAGATGATTGGTGAACCCCATGTAGCGTTCCTCCTGCTGTGCCTGGATCTGCTGGAACCTGGCCAGTACCGTCGCCATCGTCTCTTGGGAGTGGTGGTAGGCTGCCATGATGGTGGTGAGGGCCTCTTGGAGAGTCGGTTCCCTGGGCCTCTCCTCCCCCCCCTGTCGCACAGCAGCCCTCCGAGTTGCCCTGTTTCCCCCGGCCTCTGTCCCCTGGACGGTGTGCCCACTACCACTGCCCCCAGGTCCCTGTTGTTGTTGGGGTGGTGGGTTAGCCTGGGTGCCCTGTAGTGGCAGACACACCGCTGATTGACCTGTCCTAGAGACAGAGGCATGGGCCCGCTGGGTGGGAGCTGTGCTGTTGTTCCCAGAGGGGGTTGGGTCTGCTGTGGCCTGTGTGTGGGGAACCGACTGTCCAGAGGTCCCCGATGGTCCGGGCTGGTCATCAGGTTCCAGGTCGACAGAGCTGCTGTCATCACTGGGGGCCTCTTCCGGGGGGGGGATGGACATTTCTGGACCCTCCTGGCCGGTGTGTTGGCGTTCGGGTCCTGCATGGGGTAAGAGAGTATGGTTATTGTTTCTGTGTGTGCTATTGTGTGCGATTTATGGGTGCCCTTGTCCCCCAGTGCTGTCATTCCCTTGGGGGAGGTGTTGTGGGGGTGTTTGGGGGGGGGTATGTGCAGTGGTCATGCTTAGGTGATGGGTGTCCATAGTTTGTGGTGGCATGCAGGGGTTGGTGTTGGGTGGGTTGTGCTGGAGAGACATTCTCAGGGAGGATGTGTGATGGGGGGTTGGGGGTGAGGGTGGTGGTGGGGGTTAGCATGCTGGGGGGGTGAAGTAGTTGAGATTGTACTTACCAGAGTCCATTCCTCCGTGTACTCCAGCGAGGCCATCAGGATGCAGGATGTTTAGTACCTCTTGCTCCCATGCTGGGAATTCGGGTGGAGTGGGTGGGGGTCCCCCGCCAGTCTTTTGCACTGCGATGTTGTGTCGCGAGACCATCGAGCGCACCTTTCCCCGTAAGTCGTTCCAGCGTTTGCGGATGTCGTCTCGATTTCTGGGATGCTGTCCCACTGCGTTGACCCTGTCCACGATCCGCTGCCATAGCTCCGCCTTCCTGGCTATAGTGGTGTGCTGCACCTGTGAGCCGAAGAGCTGGGGTTCGACTCTTATGATTTCCTCCACCATGACCCGGAGTTCTTGGTCCGAAAAGCGTGGGTGCCTTTGGGGTGCCATGGGGTGGTGTGGATGAGGTGTGGGGTGGTGTATATTGTGAAGAGTGTGTTGGTGTGTGGTGCTTTGTGCTTCTATGTGGTGTGTGTGATGGTGTAGTGTGCCTCTGTGTGATGTAGCTCTCTATTCTGTGATGTGTCTCTCTCTCCTTCGTCTCTGATCTTCGGTCGTAGGGGTTTGTGGGTGATGTGGGTGTGTGTTTTATAGTTGATTGGATGTGTGGGAGTGTTGTTTGTATGTGTGGGAGTGTTGTTTGTATGTGTGTCAGGTGTGTGTATTTCAAATTGTCCAATGTGGCTGTGTTTTGGAGCTGTGTGTGTATTTTGAGTGCGGCGGTGTGTACCGCCAATGGAATACCGTGGTTGAAAGACCTCCGCGTGGATTCGTGGGTCAGAATGGCATGGGCGTGTTTGTGTTGGCGTGGCGGTGGAGGTTTGGTCATCTCCAGTTTTCCGCGGCCCGCTGATGAGGCGGCCTTCCTTGGATGTCGGGTTTTTGGCGGATTCACAGTTGGTGGTCAGAATGACCGTGGCGGTTTACCGCGGCCGCGGCGGTAGTATGGCGGAGTTCTGACCGGCGGTAAGGGCCTTTTACCGCCGAGGTCAGAATGACCCCCTTAGTCTGTCCAAACGGGCAGCAGTGTTGCGCCCCCTGCGCCGTGCATGTGCCCTGTCGGCCACCATTTCCCTGACCAAGTTGTCTATGGAAGAGGTTAGGTTTGCCATGTTTGCGTTCATTGTAGTGAACTGGTTGTCCACATTAGCAAACCCCTGCAAGAGTGTGTTCTGCAGTCTAGTAAGGTTACGATTCATCAACTGCATATGTCTATTTTGCAGCTGGTGACTCTGCAGTAAGGATGCCTCCAGTCCCAACAATTGCTCATCGGTGACATCCTCCCCACGCGCTGACTGCATTGGATGTTGCCGTCTACGCACAGAGCCAGCTGATCTATGTGGTTGACTCGCCCTAATCATTGGCCCGGTGTCACATTGGCTGCCTCTAAACCCAGATCAGGATCTTCCATGTCCTCTGGTGCAGGTTGGACGGGTGTTGTTGTCCTGCACTCTCCTGCGGTGTCTGTGTCAGCCTCCTCTTGTGTGTCTATGCCTTGTTCCTCTCCCTGCACAGTGGCGCTGTTGGTGGGTCCTTGTGGGAGACCTGTGGGACACAGGGGAAACACTGTCAGTGCCTCACATATGTTTGATGCCTCATAATAAACATTTCTCTATATTTGGACTACTGTACTACATTGCCCATATTGCACTGTTCTGAAGGTTGCAAAACTGGGAATGGAACTAATCTGGAGGTGCATGCTTATGTGTACTGTGGTTGTGTGCATGGTGCATAGAGTGGTGTAAATACGTTAATTTTGGTACTTACTTTTGGATGTTCCTGGTGCTGAACTGTCAAGGTCTCCGATGCCAGGTACTGCCTCCGGCTCCAGAGTGGTCTCCACCATGTTTTTGATGGCTGTAGGGGGTGGTACAGTAGATGGGCCTCCTCCAGTGCCATGCATCTCCCTCATGCGCTCAGCCAACCTTTCCTTGCTCCTGGAGCGAAGGTCATACCAACTTTTGTGGACCTCATCCAGTGTGCGGTGACTGACTCCAATTGCATTGATTGTGGTGAGAATGTCCTGCCAGATTTTTGTCTTTTGGCTATCAGGGACACTCGTTGCTGCCTTTCCAAACAACTCATCATGGTGCAGGCAGCACTCCTCTGTGAGCACCTCCAACTCCTTCTCTGAAAACTTTAGTTTTCTTTTCCTGCCAGCATTGGATGTCTCCTTGTCCTGAGGAGCCATTGTTGCTGCAGCTCCTCTCACCTGGGTGTGACTCTGCAGTTTGGGCTGGGTAGGCTCCTCCCTGTTCCATGGGGTTACTTCCTGGTTCTGATGTTATCACTCAGAACCAGGAAGTGGGTTTTTCAACAGTTTAATTTGCACCTGCGTGCAATTTGCAACTCAGTCGCAATTTGCGACACAGACCACACCCTTGTGCAGTTTGCAACCTCACAAATAGCGACCTCTCAAAATGCGAGGTCGCAAATTGCGGTGCGACTCCGCACCGAATTGCTATTTGGTATAGCGATTTTTCCTTGCATCTCTTTTTGCGAGTCGGAAATAGCGATTCGCAAGGAGTCGCTATTTCCGAGTCGCTATTTTTTTGGTTCCTACATCTGGCCCCTGGTGTTTACTTTTCTTTCTCTGACTTCAAAGTGAGAGGATTTATGCCACAATCTTTATGGATACTGGGGTTAGGAAAGAGCTTTTTCTATCACATGACAACATTTAAATACATTTCAGAATAAATCAGAATTGGGAGTACAAATGAAACACATTTTTGTTAATTCTGAACTGTTCCGGAAACAAATACCTTTATATGATTAAAACAAATCATTTCATTAGGTGATGCAATTTCCACACATCAGTGCATGTGTACAGTATAGTTTGATTTGAAAAACGGTATGTCTGTGCAAATGTAATGGTAATTTCAATCAAAAATGTGTTGTCTGTAATGGCAGTGTGTTACCACACCATCCATACTCCACTCCACTCCGCTCTGCACCACTCCACAACACTGCACCCTACTCTGTATCACTCCACTTTACACCACTCCATGCCACTGCACTGCACTCTTCTCCATTCTGAACCACTCCACATTATGCCACTGCACTCTATGCTACTTCACACTATGCCTCTCTACTCTAATCTGAACCACTCTACTCTATGCCAATGCACTTTACACCTCTCTACACCACTGCACTCTGCGCCTCTGCACACTATACCACTCCAGTCTAGGCAACACTAGTCTAGTCCACACAACTCCACTCTATGCCACTCTGCAACACTGCACTCTACGCCACTGCACTCTAAGCTAATACACTCTATGCTAGTGCACTTTACTCTGTAACACTCAACTCTATGCCCCTGCACTCTACATCGATACAATGTACATCACTCTAATCTACTCTGCACCTCTGCACTCTATGCCACGGCACTCTATGCCACTTTACTGTATGACATCACACTTTATGCTACTCTATGCACCTCCACTCTACCCTGCACCTCTCCACTGTAAGACACTTCACTCTACTGTGAAACAATCTACTTTACGCCACTGCACTCTGTGCCACTGCATTCTATGACACTGCACTCTACCCTGAACCTCTCCACTCTATGCAACTGCACTCTACTCTGAAACAATCTATTCTATGCCACTGCACCCTAGTTCAATGCACTGTACACCACTGCACGCTGACATTCTACTCTGTAACACTGCACTTGCTGCCACTATAGTCTACATCACTCTACTCTGTATTACTACATTCTGCACCAATACACTCTATTTCACTGCACTCTATGCCACTCTACTCAAACACCCTGCCACTCTACTCTCAGACCCTGCCACTGTAATCTAGGCACTATACTCTAATATGCACTGCACCACTCTACAATACTCTGCTCTGCACCACTCTACGCCACTGCTTTCTATGCCACATGAGTCAACTCTGCACTCTGACACTGCACCACTCTGCATTTCTGCACTCTCTGCCACTCTATTGTATGCAACTCTACTCCACTGCACTCTCAGCTGCTCTAGCCCATGCCACTCAATGCCACTGCACTCTGCGCCAATGCATTCTAAACAACTGCACTGTACACAACTGCCCTCTACTCTGCACAACTGTAGTCTATGCCACTGCTCTGTGTCACTCTACTCCACTCCACTCTACATCACTGCACTGACACTCTATTCTGCAACTTTGCACCTCTGCCTCTGTACTGTACACCAATCTACTATGTACTACTGCATTCTATGCCACTGCACTCTATGCCACTCTATCTTCATCACTCCACTCTACGCAACTGCACTCTACAGCATTATACTCTACTCTGCACTGCGCCACTCTACACTATGCCAATGCACTCTCTGCCATGTGAGTCTACTCTGCACTCTACACTCTGCCACTCTATTGTATGCCACTCTATTCCGCTGCACTCTATGCCACTCTATTCTATCCCATGCCACTCCATGCCACTACAGTCTAATCACTGCACTCCATGCCAATGCACTCTAAACAACTGCACTGTACCCCACTGCACTATACTCTGCACCACTGGGCTCTATGCCACTGCTCTTATGCCACTCTACTCCACTTTACTCCACTGCACACCACTATGCCACTATCTTTTATCCATGCTGAACATCAGCCACTCTGATGTATAACATGGCTAAAACACATTGGTGAAAAAAATAACTCTTGCGTAGACGAGACCTATTGGCTTTGCCAATGTTTATTAGTACTGTGACGTACCGAGGTCCTTGAAAGAACTGTGACTCTGTAAGTCCTTATTTTAAACATGCATTTGACGCCTTGTCATGGGTAGTAAGCGCTATATAAATACAATTACATAATAATATAGGCTGCTACAAAAAGCGCAAATACATTTTGGTTAATGAAAAGAAAAGTACTTCTCAAATACAGATTTGAATAATATACAGTTTATACCTAGTACTAACTTTTTTTTAATAATCCTCCATTCAAACCACACACTCCACAGCTCACCTTGGAACTCCCTTACAGTCCCTGTCTAAAAGAAACTATCTGTGCCATCAGTAAGCTTCAAGGGACTCCTTTGATTAAAGTCAATGCAGGCTTTCAAGCCCCTTTGCATTTACAGATTTAAAAGTTGCCCCGATTTGCATTTCTTTAGGGAAGGAGACACCCCAACAAGAAGGCATTTTCTTATCTGTCTGCCCCTCCCTCCCACAGAGCACACAAGACTCCCTGCCTTTCAATCCAGCTGGGGAAACTGATCTGCCCGTAATTTCACCCTGCCATCAGTTGTCCTTCTGCTGAAAGGCTAAAATTATGGACAAATACTGTCCTTTAAGCCTTTCATAACAGACAACGGATGGCAGGGCGAAATTACGGGCAGTCTGTGAAATTTACGGACGGGTGGTCACCCTATGTGCACTAGCCTGCAGGATCAGGTTATTGGCAGTGCAAACTCAGTTACACAAAACCAGGCCCTGTCAGCTGAAGCCTGCAGAGCAATCTGTTTTTTCCATGCAGGAATCAGGAGGCGGGAGATTAGCCTTGAAAATGGTAGTCTCCTGCCTGAATCGGGAGGATTGGCATGTATAGTTTTGTACCATTCCTTATGCAGTACTTGGTTTCCTTCTACATGTGTGGCCTTTTGATCTATTTAGACCATCTGCCGGTGACCACATGTTCCATCCCTCCACACCTATCCTAGTGTCCCTTTACATGTGGACTTTAGTGCTGTTTAGCGCTCCCGCCAGTGCTCACTGGTACCAACCATTTACACAGCTGTTGGTGCCTTTTACATGTGGCCTGCACTGCTGTTTGGTCCTCTTGCCATTGACCACTTGAACCACCCATGCATCCAGCCCTCAATGTTACTTCATATATGGCCTTTAGTGTGGTTTAACCCTCTTGCAGGTGGTCACTTGTACCATTCCTGCATGCAGTCCTCGGTGTCCCTTCACATATGTCCTTTGCTGTTGTTCAGCTCCTCCCATTGGCCTCTTGTACTATCCCCGTGCAGAGCCGCCGGAGTCCCTTCACATGTGGCCCTTTGTGCCGTATAGCTCTCCTGCTGATGGACATTTGTACCATCCCCGCACGCAGTCTTTGGTGTCCGTTCACTTGTGAACTTTAGTGCTGTTTAGCTCTGTCGCAATTAGTCACTTGTACCATACCTCCACACAGCCCTTGGCGTTTACCCCTCTCACAGGTTACTTGTACCATCCTGTTGCTTAGTCCTCACGCCTTTGGCCTCTTTTACTTTCCTGCACGCAGCCATCTGAGTCCCTTTACATGTGGCCTTTGGTGCTGTTTAGCTCTCCTGCTAATGGCCTGTTATACTATCCCTGCACACATCCCTCAGGGTCCCTTTACATGTGGCCTTCACTGTTCTTTAGCTCTCCTACCATTAGCCATTTATACCATCTCTGCGCGCAGACATCAGTGTTCCTTCAGCTGTGGCTTTCAGTGCTAATTAGCCCTCTCACTGGGGGTCACTTGTACCATCCCTGCATGTGGTCCTTGGTTTCCCTTTAAATGTGGCCTCCACCGCTGTTTAGGTGTCCTTCCAGTGACCACTTGTACCGTTCCTGCACGCAGTCCTCTGAGTCCCTTTACATTCTACCTTTTGTGCTGTTTAGCCATCCTGCAGATGGCCATTTGCACCATCCCTGACCACAGCCCTTGGTATTCTTTCACATGTGGTCTTTAGTGCTGTTTAGCCTCCTACAGTTGATCATTTGTATCCTCCCTGCTCACAGCCCTCTATGTCCTTTAGATATAGCCTTTAGTACTGTTTACCCCTCGCACGGGTTGTTACTTTTACCATTTGCACACAACCCTCAGTGTTTCTTCACATGTGACCTTTAATGTTGTTTAGTGCTTTAGTGCCCTCCTGCAGGTGATCACTTGTGCTATTCCTGCACACATCCCTCGATGTCCCTCTTGGAAGTGTCCCTTTAATGCATACTGACTCAGAGGTGCACTTCTAAATAAAGCCACAGACATGAAAGGCACCTACTGTTCAGCACAGCAAGACATATTTCAGTTAAAATGTACGTTTTCTTCACATACATATGGAGTCATGACATGTTATGAGAGCTATCTTAACACGTTTGGCTTTCTAACTAAGATCGCTTGGCATAATTTGCAAAGAGCTGTTGGTAAAAAGCCACCACAGGCTGAATTTGTCTGACAATATATGGGATCCTTTGCATGGCCTGGGGAGCGGCTCCTTGAAATGCCTGTCTGTGATAACAACTGTTGGACTTGCCCTTCTTCAGGGTCATCACAGACTCTTAGCCTTCACCCTCCTATTTTTGCTGAATTTGGTTTTGTTGGCTTTAGGAGTCTGTGCACTTTACCACTGGTAACCAGTGCTAATGTACTTGTGCTCTCTTTCTAAACCATGGGAAAACCGGATTGCACCTGATTTGCATTTTCATTTAATTTACTTATAAGTCCCTAGTAAAGTGGTATACCATATATGAGGACTCATAAGTTATATGTTACTAGTGGGCTTGCAGTACTCCTGTGCCACCCACTTAAGTATCCCTTAAAACATGTAGCAGGCCTGCCATTGCAGCCTGAATGCTGTATTAAACTGCTAATTCGATTTGGCAGTATAACCCCCTTGCCAAACCTTAAACTACTGCTTTTACTGCATGTGTCACTGCTAAGGTAGGCCCTAGGTAGACAATAGGACAGTGCCCATTGTAATTAAAAGGTTGGACATGTACTTTCAAGTTTTACATGTCCTGGTAGTGAAAAACTCCTAAATTTGTTTTTCACTACTCTGAGGCCCACCTCTCCTATAGGATAACATTGCCTTATCAGATCTATGGCCGAGTTTAAGAAAAGTGGCGCTGCATCCAATGCAGAGACGGTTTTCTTTCACCCCACTGTGCTCCCCTAACACCACTAACACCCCTAACAGCTCCGTATTGCGCACCATGGCGGTAGTTAGAACAATAGTGTCAACATTTTTTATGCTATTGTGGCGCTTTGCTACACTAGCGTCAAATATTTTCATGCTAGTGTAGCAAAGTGTAGGGAGGCTCATTGATTTAAATAGGTGCGTCATTTTAATGCCCGGTCTGAGCAGGCGTTAAAAATGATGCAGTGAAATATTTTACATTTCACTGTGCCATTTTTTGGGCCTCCTAACGGGGGAACGCCCCCCTTTCACACATTATGCTATGCACAGGCATAATGTGGCTCAAGGGGTTACAAAGTGGCGCAATGCATTCATTGAGTCACTTTGTAACTATGGTGCAGGGAAAAGGACTCCTTAACTCCGCCTTCATGTAAAAAAAATTATGCTAGGGTGGCGCTCAAGTGGCACAAGGGGCTCTTAAATCTCGCCCTTAAGGTGTTAACGCTTGAATAGAACAGGTTGACTTTTTGTGTTTGATATCTGAGAAATTGTAATTAAAAATACCAATGGTAAAGTCAGATTTTAAGTTACAATTTTGAAAATGCCCCTCTTAAAAAGTTGGCATTTTCCTGCCTCATTTGGTGATGGTGGCCTGTTCCTGAGTCACATGATTGGGTGTAGGTGGCAGTTGAACTTTGTTTATTCCTCCCAGACAGCCCTACAATAGAGGGATTAAGTGTGCTCGGATAGGCCATCAACTGGCGGGATGGGCGAGCAGAGCTGGACACAGCCCCACTTACAACTGAATAAGGTGTACTATACCTTCACAAGGACTTGTCACCAATGCATTGTTCATGCAGCCAGCTTGGAGCCAGGGCAGGGGAGTAAGGAAACATCAAGCACCTCAAAGGGAATTCTCTAGAAACTTTCCCTACTTCAAAGAAGTCACCATTTATACTAAGCATTTGCAATGCAACGGGTCTCGCGTTTGCTCATGTTAGAGCTGATAGCGTTGTAAACTCCTAACCCGACTTTTCACCTATCGGCAAAAGTGCATTTATGTACGTAACCCGAAAAAGTGCAATTAACTGTGTAAAGCGCTCGACTTCTGCCAAGCGAAATCGCGCTAGTAAATTAGAGAAAAAGTAGTCCACAAGCCGGACAGAAAACAGCGAGACTCGCATGTTTTCTGTACTTGGTCGATGCGCTCGAGGAGGGCTAGCCACCGGAAAAGGCATGACGTATGCATGCCTTCGACTAATGAAAGCAAGCAGATTTTAATAGGCAAGCCCACGAACCAATGAAAAACACTGATGTGACGTCGACAGGGCTCCGAGCCCTTTTCTAAACAATAAAGCGCCTCGCTGCGATACGCATGCGTGAGTGCATGCAACGCAGGCTCAACCCTAAAAAGGGGACCCTCAGACTCAATCTTAAGTTCAATTTCTGGACCTGCAGAAGGACTATTTGATGCTGTGTCCTGATTTGTGTTCTACAAGACTGCTTTGCTGTTCGTAGAAGGTCTGGTTTGCTGCCTAGAGCCTACATTGAAGTCTCAGAGGCCTGCTCTCAACAGTCAGTGGCATGCTCTGCTGATGGAGCCATGCTTCATCACCTGCACCCAGGACTACCAGAGTGACTCCAAGCACTGGTTTGCTGGCCTCCTGTTTACAGCCTCAGAGCACCAAAAGGCTCCCACCATCTTGAACCCGCACCTGGACCCAGCCTGGATGAGTCCTAACCCTCCCAAGTGGTGCCACCCCTAGTCCTGGTGCATGATAAAGATGTCCAAATAGTTAAAATCCAAACTTAGGACTTATTGAATTTGTGGCTGAAAACTGCTCTGAGAACCAGGTGAAGACTGGAACCAATTTGCTCGCCTATCTGCCCAAGGTGCATTCCCCATTGAATGGACTGCACGTCTTCTCCCGCTACGTTCGTCTCCATAGCAGCAAATTCTGCTCAGCGGTCCTTCACCAAAGGAGTATCTGGTCTCATGGAACTCTCTTTTATTATAGCCTCCTGTCTTGTCCCACTAGAGATTTTTAACTTCCAAAAAATAGACTAAATCATATCATAGAAATCTTCACTGCAACTTTGTTGAACTTTGCTGAACTTTGCCTTCTCACAACATTTTCATCAAAATCTTTTCTAAGTCTGAAGGTAAACCTCGGCTGGGCACAATCCACTTCTTATATTTGACCCATGCTGCAATGCAGTCAGCTATAGTTTTTGACTTCGATCTGTTCTTGCGTGACAAGGTGTCCATGGTTGGCGCTTTGATCTGTTAGACACTAGTTTTTACCTTAAACTTTAAAAATTCAGAACTCTGGTTCTGCTATTTGTCAAATGAGCCAATACATTTTATTCTATTTTTCTAAATTGGTGTAGGATTTTTCTTGTGTTGTGTGTTCACTTTATTACTGTTTGAAGGGCTGCATAAATACTTTACACACTGCCTCTAAGTTAAGCCTGACTGCTTTTCTGCCAAGCTAGCAGAGTACTAAGCACAGGTTAATTTGGGGATTGCTTGTGTTTCCCCCTCACAGATGTTGTGGTTCTTGCTTGAGTAGGGTTTCACCACCCTCAACGAGTAACCCAATTTCTCAAAACGATTTATTTACTTACTTATATATGAAGTTTTATATAGCGCAAATGTGGCTCGTGGGCATCAGAGCGCATCGGGCATCAGAGATGAATTAATAGTTTGCAGAGCAACAGATAGATTGCGGAGCCAAAAAGCATGGGCTAAATGTTGCAGTTGAATCATATATGTCCATAACACTGCAATGATAGAGTTCAGAGCATAACACAAAGCATGTGTCATCTGCCAGGCTCGATCTTTTAACCCCTTCGCTGCCAGGCCTTTTCCCCCTCAGGTGCCAAGCCTTTTTTTGGCTGTTTGGGGCAGTTCGCGCTTAGGCCCTTATAACTTTTTGTCCACATAAGCTACCCACGCCAAATTTGCGTTCTTATTTTTCCAACATCTTAGGGATTCTAGAGGTACCCATACTTTGTGGGTTCCCTTGAAGGAGACCAAGAAATTAGCCATAATACAGCGAAAAGTTAGATTTTTTTCAAAAAATTGGAAAAGGGGCTTCAGAAGAAGGCTTGTGTTTTTTGCCCTGAAAATGGCATCAACAAAGAGTTTGTGGTGCTAAAATCACCATCTTCCCAGCTTTCAGGAACAGGCAGACTTGAATCAGAAAACCACATTTTTCAACACAATTTTGGCATTTTACTGGGACATACCCCATTTGTAAAAAAAATTGTGCTTTCAGCCTCCTTCCAGTTAGTGACAGAAATGGGTATGAAACCAATGCTGGATCCCAGAAAGTTAAACATTTCTGAAATGTAGATACAATTCTGAATTCAGAAAGTGGTAATTTGTGTAGATCCTACATGGGTTTCCTACATAAAATAACATCTGAAATGAAAAAATATTGAAATTGAGGTAAGAAAGACAGCCATTTTCTCCACGTTTTACTCTGTAACATTTTCCTGCTATGTCAGATGTTTGAAAGCAATATACCGTTACATCTGCTGGACTCTTCTGGTTGAGGGGATATATAGGGCTTGTATGTTCATCAAGAACCCTAGGCACCCAGAGCCAATAAATGAGCTGCAAGTCTCCCAATAAAAATGGTACCTCACTTGTGTGGCTAGGCCTAGTGCCCGTGACAGGAAATGCCCCAAAACACAACGTGGACACATCACATTTTCCCAAAGAAAACAGAGCTGTTTTTTGCAAAGTGCCTAGCTGTGGATTTTGGCCTCTAGCTCAGCTGGCAACTAGGGAAACCTACCAAACCTGCGCATTTTTTAAAACTACACACCTAGTGGAATCCAAGATGGGGTGACTTGTGGGGCTCTCAGTAGGTTCTGTTACCCAGAATCCTTTGCAAACCACAAATTTTGGCTGAAAAAACGTTTTTTTTCTCACATTTCGGTGACAGAAAGTTCTGGAATCTAAGAGGAGCCACAAATTTCCTTCTACCCAGAGTTCCCCCAAGTCTCCCGATGAAAATAGTACCTCACTTGTGTGGGTAGGCCTAGTGCCGCAACAGGAAATGCCCCAAAACACAACGTGGACACATCACATTTTCCCAAAGAAAACAGAGCTGTTTTTTACAAAGTGCCTAGCAGTGTATTTTCTCCTCTAGCTCAGCCGGCACCTAGGGAAACCTACCAAACCTGCCCATTTTTTAAAACTAGACACCTAGGGGAATCCAAGATGGGGTGACTTGTTGGGCACTCACCAGGTTCTGTTACCCAGAATCCTTTGGAAACTTCAATATTTGGGTAACAAAACACTTTCTCCTCACATTTCAGTGACAGAAAGTTCTGGAAACTGAGAGGAGCCACAAATTTCCTTCCACCCAGCGTTCCACCAAGTCTCCCGATAAAAAATGTTACCTCACTTGTGTGGGTGGCCCAGGTGCCTGCAACAGAATAATGCCAATAACCTGTCAACATTGAGGGGTTAGCACAGCGAGTTGATAAGCACATATTTTTCTTTTATACATCTTTTACGCTGACTCTGCTTTGGGGACCCACACAAGTGAGGTATCATTTTACTTGGGAGACTGAGGGGAACGCTGGGTGGTAGGAAATGTGTGCCAGAGCGGTGATCCTACAAAGAAATGTGAGGAAAATATGCTTTTCTAAGCAAATTTTGAGGTTTGCAGAGGAGTCTGGGTTAGAAAATGTTGGGGGATCCAGGCATGCAACACCTCCCTGGACTCCTTGGGGTGTCTAGTTTTAAAACATGTCTGGGTTTGGTAGGTTTCCCTAGATGAAGGCTGCACCTGGGACCAAAAACATAGGTGCCCCCCCCCAAACACAGGTAGTTTTGCAATAGATCATTTTAATGTGTCCACATACTTATGTGATGTTCCAAACACTAAAATTGTGAAAAGAAACGCACATAGGTTATGTTAAAAAGACCCCTCACCCACCAACCAGGTTGGTGGCATGGTTCAACATAGGGGTCCCAACCGAGACACCTAGCGTGTCATGGGTGTGCTGCAACGCCTGATTACAGCAGAGCAGTTTTTGTTATTTTTACCACACATACTGGTTGTATTTGGCACGAGGGTAAGTGATGGTTCAGTAGATCACATTTTATTAAGAAGAGATTTCACAAAAGTGAAATGCACTGTTAATAACTGAAAGGCCAAAAAACTGAACCAATGACTCACAGCTCGTGAGCTGTAAAGCCGCATCAAGGCACCAACCGCTTTACAGTCCATTCACACACCTTTCATACATGACATGCCCAAGACCATTCATGCCGCCAGCCACGGGCCCAGTACATTACAATACTTGCATCAACAGACAGCGCCACTCAAGGGCCCATCACTTACATACACCCTCATGCCTGGTACAACAGTCACACCAGCTGACGGGAGAGAGTGGACAGACATTTGCCAGACTGTGTTTTGCAGTAGCCATCAGCAGGTCAATATTTACACCGTCAGCCAAGCGCCACCCCACGCACACTGCCAGCCAAGTGCCACCCCACGCACACCGCCAGCCAAGCGCAACCCCACTCACACCACCTGCCAAGTGCCACCCCACTCACACTGCCAGCCAAGTGCCATCCCACACACACCGCCATCACTTTTTTTTGTTTTTAAACAAAGAAACCACTAATTATAAATAAGTACAAAACTACAAACACAAAAGCTCTAACTGAATACAGACAGCAATGCCAACCGTGAAACTGAACATATGAAAATATAAAACAGCAGTTTACGCTCATGGTATTTCCCAATATTTCGTCTGGGTGTGGTAGCTCCTGAAACATCCACCCACACACAGCCCCGGCTTTGAAGGACAATCAGGGAAGTACATCCTAGTCTCCTTCCTGATACCTCTTCGAGCACAGACTCTACATCTCTGAGCAGGAAAGTTTTTTTGGGCCGTGGGAGGAATGTGCTCAGCAAAGTGACAATCTTTCAATCTAGCCACATCCTCCACCAGTTCTTCTCTAGGAACTCTTGCTTGTTCCAGCACAACAAGGCTTGCTATGATAGACTCCTGAAATTTCACAAATGTCATCCTTGACTCTGGAGAACTATCCTTGAACACAACAAAAGCATTCAAAGTTGCCAAGTGGAACAGGTGAACCGCTAATTTCTTATACCAAACATAAGACTTACGAGTAGCAGTGTAAGGTTCCAACCTCTATCAACACCACCCTTGTGCTTATTGTAGTCTAAAATGCACACAGGTTTGTGCACTTCAGCAACTTGACCCCAAACAGCTATGGGTGAAGTAGTCTCATCATGGATGATAGTTAGCATGTACACATCCCTCCTGTCTACAAATTTCAGAGCTAGCAGCTCATCATTCCGCAAGGCACTGCACTGTCCCTTCTCAAGTTTTTTACAGACGAGCTCTCTTGGATAGCCTTTTTGATTAGAGCGGATGGTGCCACAAGCAACAGTGTCCACTCCGAACAACTCCTTGAACAACTGAACTCCAGTGTAGAAGTTATCTACATACAAATGGTGACCTTTGTTAAACAGTCGTCTACCAATTTCCCACACAATTTTCTCACTAACTCCAAAAGTGGGTGGACAACCAGGGGGGTCAATACTGGAATCCCTACCAGTGTAGACCCGGAAATCATAAACATATACTGTACTACTTTCAAACAGCGTATAGAATTTAATTCCATACCGTGCCCTCTTGCTAGGAATGTACTGCCTAAAAACCAAATGACCATTGAACAGGACCAAAGACTCATCTACAGATATTTCTTGACATGGAACATAGATCTCTGAAAACCGATCTACCAAATGATTAAGGACAGGTCTAATCTTAAAAAGACGGTCAGAATCAGGGTGATCTTGTGGCAAGGCTAAAGCATTATCTACAAAATGCAACATCCAAAGAAAAAGCCCATACCGGTTACGACTCATTATTGCAAGAAATATAGCAGTTACCATCAAGGGACTAGTATACCAATATGAAGACAGTGATGGCTTCTTTATCAGCCCCATCAAAAAAGTTAAACCCAAGAACTTTTTCTACTCTTCCAGATTTGTGGGAATCCACCGGCTAGCTCTAGAGCGTGGCCTAAGTCTGGCAGCGTTGTCCCTCAAATACTGCTCTGCATACAAATTAGTCTGCTCAACAATCTCTTCCAAAAATATAATGTCCATTAACAACTCAAAGAAGTTGACAGGCAAAAAGTTTTCCATATTAACTTGATACCCTGGAAAACCAGTATAAACGCAGGCAACTGTGGCTGCTCCATATTTGGTGCAACCCACGTGTCAGGTCTTTCAATAGGAAGCCTTTCAGCCGCTGGCTGCTGCACCATTGGCCCATCAGTGTCCTCCTCTAAAACAGGCCCTCCTCAGCACTGAGAGTGGCTTCATCATCAGATGATTTCTCTCTGACAGAAAATTCACTTCCAGAATCTTGCACTTCCTCCTCTGCCTCAGATGCAGAGTCAGTCTCATAATCATGGTCAGAAGATGACTCAAAAAGCACACCAACAATTCACAAGAGCATGTCTTGCAGAGTTTGACAGCATCAATGCCAGAGAACTCTTGTGCTCTTGGCTTTCTGTCCACACAACCCGGGGAGACATGGACTGGAAAGTGTAGGTACAAACTCATCGAATGAAGCACAGATTGGCAACACTTCATATACTGTCACTGAGTTGCTGACACAGCAATTAGTCTGAAAATGATTTCATACAGTGGTGTAACGCAAAGAGGCCACCCCTGCAGAATGGGAGGAAGGGCCCCTCACTCTACCCTAATTTACAGATCTTTATTGAATTTAGATTGAATCGTCACACCCTGATGGTTTTGGGGCCCCCTGAAGGGTTACCCCCCACCCCTGAGCTGCCGGGGCTGCAAGGACCTGTATTATGCCCCTGATTTCATGGAGATTAGGGGTCATGTTACAAAATGTGTGCCATGCACGTGGGCGTACAGTGGCTCCGCGTGCCCTGGCAAGCAAGAGGGCGGTGGACTGCTTCTTACTGCTTGGACTAATGCCGCTCCCCTTTACTTACCTGGCCACCATGATTCCGTATCTTCCTGATCGTTGGATTTGTGTGCAAAGTATTGCGAGATCTTGTACTCGCATGAGGAGCGGCCGTCAGGAGTGATGCGGCTCCTTTAAAAGCTGCGTCCTACATTGAAGTCGCACTTGGCTTCAAGCTTCTTCCAGTACGCTGTACACCTTGTTTGTGGTGTTTTGGTAACTTTTTTTAATCCCTATCCTGCAATCTTGTTTTTTTACCTGTGCTCTTGATATGTTTGGATTAGTTATTCCATTGTTTCTTGCTCAAGTTCTTCCCGGCACCAGAACCCTCATATATTTATTTCCTTTTCTTGGGGGAAAGACTTATTAGACACTTTGCACCCCCCCCTTTACCTGCGGTCTGGACTTCATCTATCACCAGGAATCCTACGTCAGGGAGAGTACTTAACCAACCTCTCAGGTCAGTGCACTGACCTGCAGTGATGCCAAAATACACATAGAAGGACATTCTCTATATGTAGTCGGACACCACATCCACACCAAAGAAACAGTTTAGAGAGGCTGTGCCAGGATTAGTTCTTGATTTAGCGTGTTACTACCTCCACTCTTTGGTACCTCCTTGTGCATATTATTGGTGAGTGACGCCTTAGAAGGGTGATGCATGGTGGGGGAGATAGTGAATTATTCTGCTCTGCTTATGGCGTTCTTGTATCCCCTGTCTCCTAAAGATTGCAGTAGTGAGGAGTCTGTGAGGAGATGTGATTGCAGTAGTGAGGAGTAGTGAGGAGATGGATCGTGTCCGTGGTGGCTCAAGTCCATAGAGAGCATCTTCTCTTCTCCTTCGCCTTTCCAGTTACCTTACCCCCTGTTTTCCCCTGGGTGTATTGTTTAGCACATCCTGCTTATGCTGCATCTTGTTCTCTGGTGGAACCGGGGGGACTGTCTTCTCTCCTGCAGCTTCCTGATTTTCAGGTGAGTGGAGTCTTGATAGGTGATCACTCATAGGCACACTTAGAAACACTCAATATTTGATGAGGAGCACCAGCCATATTGCTTGTCAGCTATCCCCTTCAGATTAATGCTGGTGACTCTAAGGACCAGTCACTGTGTACAATACCTTTTAGTGAAATTTGGGAGGTTATCTTTACAACAGCATGTGTACATTACTAAAGTTGTAAAAATCTGCAATCATTAAGTTGTGGAGTAGATCCATAGAAAAATCTATTACTCTATGTTGGATCTGGCCCTTTTGCCCTCTACCTCCTATTTTCTCTGACCTGTTTGTGTTGGCTTTAGGACTCTGGGAACTTTACCACTACTAACCATTCCGAAGTGCATTTGCTCTCTCTCTAAATTGTATTGGTAATTGGTTCCTCCATGAATGCCATATTTGATTTACTAATAAGTCCCTAGTGCACTATGTGTGCCCAGGGCCTGTAAATAAAATGCTACTAGTGGGCCTGCAGCACTGATTGTGCCAGCCACATGAGTTGCACTGTAAACAGGTCTCAGCCCTCGCAATGCAGTGTCTGTGTGTGCATTTGTGAACTGTTAGTTCGACCTGGAAAGTGTATCCACTTGCCAGGCCCAAACCTTCCATTTTACTACATGTAAGCCACCCCTAAAGTAGGCCCAAGGCAGCCCCATGGGCAGGATGCAGTGAATTTAAAGGGTAGGACATGTTCTAGTGTGTTTTACATGTACTGATAGTGAAATACTGCTAAATTTGTTTTTCACTATTGAAAGGTCTATCTCTTCCATAGGGTAACATGGGGATTGCCTTGAAATATCTTTCAAGTGTAATTTCCCACTGGGAGCAGGTGGAGATGTGGAGTTTGGGGTCTCTGAACTCACAATTTAAAAATACATTGCTTGGTGAATTTGGTTTTTAGATTGTAAGTTTGAAAATTACGCTTTTAGAAAGTGGGCATTTTCTTGCTTAAGCATTCTGTGCCTCTGCCTGTCTGTTGGAATACACATCTGGGTCAGGATGACAGTTGGTCTGTTTGTGAATTCACTCTAGACAGTCACACAAAGGGAGCTGAGGTGTGGCCTTCATATCTTGATGGGTATTCCTGGGCTAGAGTGGTGGGAGGAGCTGACACTTGCACCTGAATAGGGCTGTGCTTGCTCTTGCACAAAACAGTCTCCAACCCCCTGAAGTGTGTCTGGGGCCTCAGCAGGAAAGGCAGGGTCTTGTGCACTACAAAGACTTTCCTTTGAAGTTTGCCTGCTTCATAGGAAGAAATGAGTATAAGTATTGGGCCTCTGAGACCACAACTTCAGAACACTTCTGGACTGAGGACATACTGCCAGAAAGAAGAGCTGGATGCTGTAGGAGGGGCTGTCACTCTGAATGTTGCTTTGCTGTGCTGGCCTGATGCTTGTTGCTTCTGTCCTGTGAGTAAAAGGGCTGGACTTTGCTTTCTACATCCTCCTTTCCAAGGTTCTCCAAGGACTTTTACTGAGCTTGCCTCCTGTTTAGAAGTCTCAGGGACATCAAATACTTCATCTACCAGTGCCTGGGCTCTTCTGCTAAGAGTCCTGACTTGCCAAGTAGTGCCAAATCTAGTCCCTGGGCCCTTAGAAGTGGAAACTGGTGTCCTGAGGAAGAAAATCCATGCATTGGAATGCCACGGCTGAAAATTGACCAACGCCTGTCTTGCGGCTGAAAAAATATATGCAGTCCCTGTCTTGCGAAGGAAGAATCGACGCAGCACCTGTGGACCATCACATCACCTGCCTTGTGGTGGAAAAATCAATGCAGCACCTACAGGATTGATGCAGCGCCTGTTCTACTGTGGCTCTATCATCACCATGCATCTGGATTTTTCCACGCATCGTCCCTGAGCGTAATTTTTGCATCGAGCCTGCACCTCAGCAAGGAACCGAGCTTCGAGACCAGAAACCAATGCATCCTCTCTCCTGCGGGGAGAGAACCGATGCCTCACCTCTACAGCTAATAAGGAACTGTCACTACACCTCCACTCCAGTAAGGAACCAATGCATCACCTCTCCTGTAAGAAGAGAATCGATGCATCACCTCCCCTGCCAGTAAGGAACCAATGCATCACTCCCCCTGCGCAGTAAGGAACCAATGCATCACTTTGCTTTTCCATTGCATCACCTCCTTTGCGGCTCGTATTGTCTTAGTTTTTGATGCATCCCAGGTACTATGGCCCTCATTCTGACCCTGGCGGTCGGCGGAGAGACGGCGGTCGGACCGCGAACAGACCGGCGGTATTAAAAATGGCATTCTGACCGCGGCGGTCCCCGCCGCGACCGACCGCCACTTCTCCACTCCGACCGCCACGGCGGTCATGACCGCCGGGCTGGAGTTTGCGCACTCCGGCCCGGCGGTCGTCCCAAGACCGCCAAGGGTATTATGACCCTGCCTACCGCCGCGGTTTCTTGCGGGCGGGAACCGCCGTGCGAACCATGGCGGTAAGCACTATCGGGGCCAGGGAATTCCTTCCCTGGCACTGATAGGGGTCTCCCCCACCCCCCACTACCCACCCGAGTCCTCCCCCCACACCCTCCACCCCCCTGCCACCCCCCAGAGGTGGTACGAACCCCCTCCCCACCCCCAGCCCGACATGCACATACATGCACCCCGACATGCACACACCCCCAACATGCACATATACACACCCCCTACACACACATACACAACGGGGACACATACCCGCACACATACATGCAGACATGCGCACCTGCCGAACAGCACACATTACCCATAGACACAGCAGCACCCCCCGCCCGCATACACGCACTCACACACCCCCTCTACACACTCACACGCACACCCCCATGCACGCCCACATCACACAACACCCCCCCACCCCCTCCCCTCACGGACGATCAACTTACCTTGTGCGTTGGTCCTCCGGGAGGCGACGGGAGCCATGGGGAGGTGACCGCCAACAGAAGACCGCCAACAGAAGACCGCCACACAGAAATGTGGGTCGTAATTCTGTGGGCGGTGTTCTGCTGGCGTGGCGGTGGAGGTTGACCAGTCTCCACTTTCCCGCCGACCGCCAGTGTGGCTGCTGGCGGTTTTCCGGCGGAACGCTCCCAGCGGTCAGAATGCGCACAGCGGCATACCGCCGCGGTCGGCGGTCTTCACCGCGGCGGTAACTCGGCGGTCTTGCGAAAAGACCGCCAGGGTCAGAATGAGGGCCTATGTGTTGATTCCTATGGACTATGACTCATTTCAGCCTTTAAAAAGTGTTATCTTTACTTATGTATGTTGGATGTTTGTTGTTTTCATCTTGTTTTATTCCGGTAAATATTGGCTATTTTTCTAAACTAGTGTGGAGTCTTTTTGTGGTGTTTTTACTGTGTTACTGTGTGTGTGTACAAACACTTTACTCATTGCCTCTGAAATACGCCTGACTGCTTGAGCCAAGCTACTAAGGGGGTGAGCAGGGGTTATCTTAGCTGTGTGGCTCCCTTACCCTGACTAGAGTGAGGGTCCCTACTTGGACAAGATGAAAACCACTGCCAACTAAAGACCCCATTTCTAACACTCTAGAAACCTGTGGTTAAATAATAAACTCAAAACCCCACAACAACCAAAAGCCTTGTGTCTTGTGGCTAATTCTGTTTTAAATGCATCTACCTGGGGCTGTAATCTTCACAAGGCTCTCAGTGGGTGACTTCAAATGTTCCTTTCTGTAGCTAGAGGTCAAGCATTCTGTTGGGTGAATAGAAAGATAAGAGCTGCATAGGGCACTTCCATCCAATCAAATACTCCCAGCATACAAAACCGGTGATCCATCTGTAACATCTACCTAGCGACTGCCATCTACATGTGCACTGTTGCTCCTTGCTGACCTCCTAATCTATGTTGGTATGCTGATTTACTCATCTCCACCTGGTTCCGAACTCCACTAGGAGTATATGCTAGGCCTGAACTACCAATTCCTCTGTCAGACCCCTCTTTTCCAAATGTAATGCTTTGCTTTCCAGGCCAGCTTGTGTCACTACCTCCCTTTTTCTCCAGATAATTGCTCGTGCATTGGGAGACATATAATTCAAGGCTATCCCCCTCTTAGTCAATAATAAGGCAAAGTCTCTGAATAGGCAAATGGTCCTTTGGGTGTGGGGCCATGGCATTAGGGGAAAGTAGGCATGTTTCATCAACCTTCAAATTCGAGTTCTCCTCTCACCTCTAAAGTTGTCAATGACCTTCCCCAGAACTCTGCAATATCCGTCCATACCTACATCATGTGCCAGTAATCAGCCTTCATGTCTGCAAAATGGAAGGTATGTTCTGTTTAGGACATTAATTTGAAGTAATTTAAATCATGCATCCCTAGATACCTTTGGAGTGCGAATGAAAATCAATACTCCTAGGGCCAGTGAGATTATCACATTTGACCAAGCCATTGAAGGCTATGTATAACAATGTCACTGTCTTTTTCCTGGATCTCCATGTGAGCAGCAGGTCGAGTAATGTGTGCTTTGGCGGTTCCTTGCCTTCCAAGTTGCACAGCTGATACACTGCCCTGCTGATGCTACCATATGTTAAAAATCTGCCCCCCTGGCAACCTGTTCTCTTACACCATGTCAGGGAACCGCTTTACCCTAGTGTCATACATATCGTCCATTTTGACTACTCCTACTGCTCCCCAGGCCATCAGTCTGTGAGGCCTGTGTGCCTCTCCTAAGCCAGGTAAGGTCTGGATTTGGACATTCAGAGAGTAGGCCTACTTTGAGCTTGCCTGTTTTAAACTTCTGGCCCAGCACAGTGTAACTATTTTAAGCAGTCTGGGTGTTCTCTTCAACAGGTGATAGTGTGGTATCATCATCACTATGATATCTTTCAAGGTCATCCCCACAGTTACTAGATTGACTTCAAGACATGGTGTACCCACGAACTACCTAGCGCTCATTGCAGCTAAGAGGCAATATTTAAGACTTCATAGTCCAGGACTCGTAGCCTACTCTATGGGTAGGGGAGCCAGAACTTGTGTAGCCCAACCCTGTGCCTGTCCTTGTTCAAATCCAGCCCATCCAGTAGGATGGTGCCTTGCTTTTTAAAGTTCTGTATTTGCAGTCTCATCAGCAAGCATGACAGGGGAGCCTGGGAAGTATCATCAGCTTGGATAACGCTATTCCACCCTTAACTATAAGTGACAATGATATCCAAAAGGACAGCTGCCAATGTCTTACTGACTCTATAATTTCATGTTCAGACCTATCTATTCGCACTCAATCTCCAAAAGGACAGCTGCCAATGTCTTACTGACTCTATAATGTCATGTTCAGACCTACATATTCGCACTCTAAGCTATTGAACTGTGATTGAATCCCAAGACAGTGGGTACATGAGCATTGGGACAGTTCCCTCTTGTGCCTTGTGCCTTGCAGGGAATGTGCATGATTTGACCCAGACGACCCTCAGACCTGATAATTTCCCAAAGTAATTTAATTCCCACTCAAAGGGGTCCAACCATGTCTGTAAGTCTCACAATAGAGTAATATATCCGTATATAAAGAAATAGAATGCACTGTTGCACTGTCCCTGCAGTAAATATACCCCTGTCTCTTCCCCTTGCTCAAATTAAATCAGCAAAGTATTCCATATATATTTCTAATAGCAAGCAAAATTGACACTATTAAATGCGCTGCTACTATCTACTACTGTACTACTATCAACTCTGTATTCATCTGATACTGTCTGACCTGTTTGAACTCTTGTGGTGGAGTTTGTTTATAATAGGGTAATCCAATTCCTGGTCTCTTCCCCAAAGCTCATATGCCTCAAAACTGTAAACAAATATGATCCGTTAAGTGTGTTGAAGGCTTTTTCAGTGTCTATCAATACAACCATGGACTGAGAGTCGGAAAGATAGCATGCCTCCAGAATATGGGGGAGTCATCTAATGTTGGGTAATATGCTTCTCCCTGGCACAAATCTGCTATGATCTGGATAATAGCAGGGGGCAAGAAGCAAAGGATGCAGTTTGTTAAGAATTTGCTCAGGATCTTGTAGTCGATGATCAACATGTATGGTGGACAACATGTAAATAGCTCTGCTGTGTCATGCATTGGTTTTGTCAGACACGCTATAAGAGCTTCCCTTGTTAATTAAGGTAATGTGTAGGAAAGTACCCTCTTTCTTGGTATGGTTACCCCCTTTTTCAGTGTGTTTGACTGTGTTCACTGGGATCCTGCTAACCAGGACCCCAGTGACTATGCTCTCTCTCACAAAACTCTGGGGCATATTTATACCCCGTTTGCGCCGGAATTGCGTCGTTTTTTTTTTTACGCAATTTCGACGCAAAACTAACTCCATATTTATACTTTGGAGTTAGACGCGTCTAGCGCCAAAGTCCATGGAGTTAGCGTAATTTTTTAGCGTGGACACCTACTTTGCGTTAATTATATGCAAGGTAGGCGTTCCCGTCTAAAAAATCGACTCCGAGACATGTGCGTCGGATTTATACTCCCGGGCAAAAATCACGCCCGGGAGTGGGCGGGTCAAAAAAAATGACGCCGTTTTTTTGCACCTGCAAAAGGCAGGCGTTAAGGGACCTGTGGGCTCTGAAGGAGCCCAGAGGTGCCCTCCCATGCCCCCAGGGACACCCCCTGTCACCCTTGCCCACCCCAGGAGGACACCCAAGGCTGGAGGGACCCATCCCAGGGACATTTAGGTAAGTTCAGGTAAGTGTTTTATTTTTTATTTTTTTGTGGCATAGGGGGGCCTGATTTGTGGCCCCCTACATGCCACTATGCCCAATGACCATGCCCAGGGGACAAGGGGGCATGACTCCTGTCTTTGCTAAGACAGGAGTCATTTCTATGGGGGTTGGGAGTCTTAAAAAATGGCGCAAATCGGGTTGAGGCGAAAAAATTGCCTCAACCTGACTTGCCCCATTTCTTGACGCCCAAGCTCCATTTTCCCCTACGCCGGCGCTGCCTGGTGTACGTTGTTTTTTTTAACGCACACCAGACGTCAGTCAATAAATACGGCGCCCGCATGGCGCTTCAGAATGGCGTTAGCCGGCGCTAATTTTTTTGACGCAAGACTGCGTTGGCGCGTATAAATATGGGCCTCTGTATTTTATCCCACAGTTGGCACACTGCTGCCCCATTATAAGTCCCTAGTATATGATACCTAGGTACCCAGGGTACTGGGGCTCCAGGGAATCCCTATGAGCTGCAGCATATATTTTGCCACCCATAGGGAACCCAAACAAAGGGTTCTGCAGGACGGCCATTGCAGACGAAAGTTGTAAGCACCCTTTCACTGCTACTTTTCACTGCACCAGGTCACTTATAAGTCACCCCTATGGCAGGCCCTCTAGCCCAGATGGCAGGGTGCAAAGTACCTGTGAGTGAGGACACCCTTGCACTAGCAGAGATGACCCACGAACTCCAGGTCCATTTTCCTAGACTTCGTGAGTGTGGGGACAACATTCTAAGCGTGTACTGGACATAGGTCAATACCTAGTCAATACCTAGTCCAGCTACCTAATGGTAATTACGAATATAGGCATGTTTGGTATCAAACAAGTTGGAATCATACCCCAATGCTTTTGCAAGCATTGGTTGTATGATTACTTGCACTTGTGGGGCTCCTTAAAGGACCCCCAGTATTGCCATTCCAGCCTTCTGAGGGTTTCCATGCAGCCCAAGCTGCTGCCACCTCCCAGACAGGTTTATGCCCTCCTGTTGCTTGAGAAGCTCAAGCCCAGGAAGGCAGAACAAAGGATTTCCTTTGGGAGAGGGGTGTTACACCATCTCCCTTTGGAAATAGGGTAGCCTCCCCAAGCCACTGGTAATACTTTGAAGGGCAAATTTGGTGCCCTCCTTGCACAAATCAGTCCACACCGGTTCAGGGACCCCCCAAGTCCCTGCTCTGGTGCGAAATTGGACAAAGGAAAGGGGAGTGACCTCTCCCCTGTCTATCACCACCCCAGGGGTTGTGCTTAGAGCTCCTCCAGAAGGTCCCTGGGTTTTGCTATCTTCGATTCAAGGTTGTCAGGGAACTCTGGGAGCATCTGAGTGGCCAGTGCCAGCAGGTGACGTCAGGGCCCACTCCTGATTGGTGGTCACCCAGCTAGTTGATCAATCCCCCTTCAGGGCTATTTAAGGTCTCTCTCTTGAGTGGTTCTTCAGATTCAGATTGCAAGACTCCAGCAGGATTCCTTGCACCCTCTACTTCGACTTCTGACCAAAGAAACTGCATCTGGATGCTCCAGGACCCGAAAAGCTGCAAGAAAGAAGCAAGACGCCTCCTGCAACATTGTATCCAGGGCTCCTTCCAGCAACTGCAACATTTCCCTGGTTGTGCATCCTCTGAGGACAGCCCGTCTTCAGCCTGCATCAGAAGGAAGAAGGAATCTCCCTTGGAGTGAAGGAGTCACTCCCCTTCTTCTGCAGGCAGAAACTGCAATGACGGCCGGCTGTGTGGATCCCCTCTCCTGCTGAGCTGCATTAGCCTGCATCACGAGTGGTGAACTGAAGTGATCCCGACGGTCCTCTCTTCCAGCTGTCAAACTTGGGTGGAGGTAAGCCCTTGCCTGCCCATGCAGGACGGTACCACTGTGCACCACATCCTTTGCAGCTTTCAAGTCTTGTTGGCCTCTTTTCTAAGAGATCTTCAGGCATCTTGAAGCTCCTCCATCCTGAGATTCCACATTTTTAGTATATGGTTCGTGCTCCCCCTAGGGCTATTTCTCTCTATTCTGATTTTCACTAATTGCAGTTTTCTAACAGTTTTTATGCCTATTTGTGCATACTAGTGTATATAATTTGTGTATTACTTACATCCTAAGGGAGTATAGCCTCTATGGTATTTTTGATATTTGTGTCACTAAAATAAAGTACCTTTATTTGTGTAACACTGTTGATATTTGTGTCACTAAAATAAAGTACCTTTATTTGTGTAACACTGAGTGTTTTCTTTCATGTGTGTAAGTACTGTGTGACTACAGTGGTCATGCATGAGCTTTGCATGTCTCCTAGAGAAGCCTTGGCTGCTCATCCACAGCTACCTCTAGAGAGCCTGGCTTGTAGACACTGACTACCCTACACTAATAAGGGATACCTGGACCTGGTATAAAGTGTCAGTACCATAGGTACCCACTTCACATCACACACCAGGCTAGCCTCCTACATTGGCGGTGCAGCAATGGGATAAGCACTTGCAATTGCCTTATCACTCTGTCACCTGGTGCTTTCCACAGGAAAGACCACTCCTTAACTAGAAGTATACAAAGTATCTAGTACAGAAAGCTATCTAGTCTCTAAAGTTTATGTAAGTTAGGGTATAGGCATAGCCCTTGCTCTAAACTTCTTTCAGAGAGACTAGGAGTTAGGGGCACCCTACACTATCCTAATACACCTATGAGGTAATTGACTCTCCAATGAGAACCTGACCTTCAAGGAATGAATTGAAGGGGTTGCGTGCAGAGACAAAACTAGACATGGGGAGGAACCCTAAAAAGAGTGTGCTCTTAGGCCTTCTCCTCCAGGATGACCAAGATCAAGCTGGTGGCCAAGAGGAGGAGGAGGAGGAAGAAGTAGACCATAACCCCACTGAGGTAGAAAATGAACTTCTACCTCCAGGGATCATCATATTCCTAGCAGACCCACTAGCAAAGCTGATAGTGGGAAGGGAAGTTACACTAGTAGGACGAGTAGGAAGGGTCACCAAAACTAGGAATAGTCCCCCCTCTGCTCACTCTCAAATCACGTCAGTCTCTGAAGGATCACAGCGCACAACTCCAGAGGATCTGAGAGATCAGGAAACTGAGACTGCAAGAGGCCAGGCTGAGGCTGCAGCAGCAACAGCTAGCCCTAGAAAGGAAGGCCTTGGCAGTGGAGAGGGAGAGGCAGGAGTTGGGTTAACACCTCATGATGGCAACCGCTCAGGGTTCAGGGATTACAGAGTCAGGGAGGACTCTTTAGATTCCAGAAACCTGCACAAAATTGTTCCCCCATACAAGGAGAGGGATGATATCTACAAATGGTTGACTGCACTTGAGAGGGCAGAAAAGTTTAGAGGGTCCCTCAACGGCAGTGGGCTGCTATCCTCTGGTTGTCTCTGACACGAGGAGGGATAGACTTCTCACTGTCAGAACAGAGAATGCAGACAATTATACTATTCTCAAAACTGCACTCTTAGATGGCTTTGGCCTCACCATTAAGCAATACAGGATTAAGTTAAGGGAGACCAGAAAAAAAAGCCTCACAAGATTGGGTTGACTTTGTGGACTGTTTTGTGAAAGCTTTAGAAGGCTGGTTACATGGCAGCATAGTGTCTGACTATGAGGGCTTGTATAATCTGCTAATGAGAGAGCTTATTTTGAATAATTGTATGTCTGATTTGTTGCACCAATACTTGATAGACTCAGATCTGACCTTTCTCCAAGAATTGGAAAAGAAGGCAGACAAATGGGTCAGAACAAGGGTGAGCAGAAAAGCTCATACAGGGAGTGACAAAGACAAGAAGAAGGAAGGTGGTAGGTCACATGACAAAGATAAGAAAGAGTCTTTATCAGGCCCACCAAACTATTCTGGGGGTGGGTCTCAATCCTCTTACAACAACAATCAGAACAAAAAGCCTTGGTGCTATATTTGTAGAAATAATGGCCATTGAGCAGGAGACAGTACCTGTCTTGAGAAAAGCACCAAACCTTCCATCCCTTCTACCCACTCTCCTACAACTAGTACCCCTAGCAATAGCAGTCGTGGTGAGAAGACTAATACTACTAATAGTCAATCCATGGGTGTAGCAGGGCTTTATCTGGGAAGTGTAGTGGGTGCTGGTTTAGTTAGGGAAACCACTGAGGCTGTTTTAGTCTCTGATGGTGGTATGGACCTTGCCACCATTGTTGCTAGCCCTCTTAATATGGAGAAGCACAAGCAACAACCCCTAATGAATGGTGTTCAGGTTGAGGCCTACAGGGACACAGGTGCCAGTGTTACCATGATGACTGAAAAACTGGTGTCCCCTGAGCAACACCTACTTGGACGCCCACAACAATACTGTGAGCCACCTCATGGCAGTTGTTGATCTCAGGTGGGGGTAGAGGGGTTACGGGTCCTAAAAAAGTTGTAGTGTCCACAGACCTACCTGTAGAGTGTCTACTAGGAGACTTCAGCTTGGGCTGAAGTAGAGTTGGAGGCCCATGCAGCCATGCTAGGCATTCCTTGGCATATCTTTGCTTCAACCAGGGCTCAGGACAAGAAGCAAAGAGAACAGGGGAACTTGGATCCTGAAACTATGGACCAAGAGCTTCCCAAAAGCAGGGGTAGAGAGGGTAAGACATTATTCCTTATCCCTCCCTCCACTGATGATTCCCCCTTTGAGGAGGAGGAATCTACTCCTTGGACAGAACCTACAACTGAAGAACTTCAAGCTGACACAGCTGAGCTGTTAGGTGCAGGGGGACATGCAGGGAGGAGTTAAGTGAGGCTCAACATACTTGTCCCACACTTGAGGGTTTGAGACAGCAAGCTGTCGAACAGGAAGCAGGGCATGTCAGTGGCACCCACAAGGTGTACTGGGAGGACAACCTCCTGTGTTCAGGACCTAGGGAACCCAAACCTGGTGCCACCAGGAGATTGGTAGTACCTCTGCAATACAGAGAGTTTTTGTTGACCTTAGCCCATGATATTTCCCAAGCTTGTCACCTGGGGCAAGGGAAATTTTGGGACAGACTGGTCCCTCACTTTGAGTGGCCCCATATGTCAGAATACACAAAGGGGTTTTGTCGCTCCTGTGTCACCTGCCAAGCCAGTGGCAAGACAGGTGGCACTCCAAAGGCCCCCTTAATTCCACTTCCAGTGGTTGGGGTACCCTTTCAAAGGGTAGGGGTTAACATTGTTGGCCCCCTAGACCTTCCCACAGCTTCTAGAAACAGATTTATTCTGGTGGTAGAGGACCATGCCACCAGGTATCTAGAAGCCATACCTCTGAGGACCACTACAGCTCCTGCAGTGGCCAAATCCTTCCAGGGAATCTTTTCCAGGGTGGGTTTCCCAAAACAGGTTGTATCAGAGAGAGGTAGTAACTTAATGTCTGCATACTTGAAAGCTATCTGGAAAGAGTGTGGTGTAACCTATAAATTCACCACACCTTACCATCCCCAAACAAATTGGTGGGCTGAGCATTTTAATAAAACACTCAAAGGCATGATTATGGGACTCTCTGAAAAACGCAGGCAGAGATGGGATGTCCTATTACCATGCCTCCTCTTTGCCTACAGGGGGGTACCCCAGAAAGGAGTGGGCAACAGCCACTTTGAACTCCCATTTGGTCACCCTATTAAAGGTCCACTTGCTCTTGTGATGGAGGAGGGCTGGGAACAACCGCTGAAGCCCCTTAAACAAGACATAGGTGGTCATTCTGACCCTGGCGGTCTTTGACCGCCAGGGCGGAGGACCGCGGGAGCACCGCCGACAGGCCGGCGGTGCTCCAATGGGGATTCCGACCGCGGCGGTAAAGCCGCGGTCGGACCGGCACCACTGGCGGGGTCCCGCCAGTGTACCGCGGCCCCATTGAATCCTCCGCGGCGGCGCAGCTTGCTGCACCGCCGCGGGGATTCCGACCCCCCCTACCGCCATCCAGATCCCGGCGGTCGGACCGCCGAGATCCGGATGGCGGTAGGGGGGGTCGCGGGGCCCCTGGGGGCCCCTGCAGTGCCCATGCCACTGGCATGGGCATTGCAGGGGCCCCCGTAAGAGGGCCCCTACATGTATTTCACTGTCTGCTGTGCAGACAGTGAAATACGCGACGGGTGCAACTGCACCCGTCGCACAGCTTCCACTCCGCCGGCTCGATTCCGAACCGGCTTCATCGTGGAAGCCTCTTTCCCGCTGGGCTGGCTGGAGGTCTGAAGGCGACCGCCCGCCAGCCCAGCGGGAAAGTCAGAATTACCGCCGCGGTCTTTCGACCGCGGAACGGTAACCTGACGGCGGGACTTTGGCGGGCGGCCTCTGCCGCCCGCCAAGGTCAGAATGAGGGCCATAGTGGATTATGTACTTGGCCTCAGATCAAGGATGGCTGAATACGTGAAGAAGGCCAGTAAAAACCTTCATGCCAGCCAAGAATTGCAAACGCAATGGAATGACGAGAAGGCTGTCCTAACTGTGTACCAATTTAGGACAGAAAGTGTGGGTCCTGAAGCCTGTGGCTTCTAGGGCAGTCCAAGACAAGTGGAGTAGACCACACACCATTATGGAAAAAAGGGTGCGGTCACTTATTTAGTAGACCTTGGCACACCAAGAAGTCGCCTCAGGGTACTTCATGTGAACCGCCTAAAGCCCCACTATGACAGGGCTGACTTAACCCTGTTCATGGCCACTAATGTGGGAATGGAAGAAGCGAGTGACTCTCTCCCTGATCTCTTCTCCAATTCTGCAGCTGATGGCTCAGTTGAGGGGGTAGTCTTAGCAGATTGCTTTTCCGAGTCCCAGAAAGAAGAATGCAGAAATCTCCTAGGGAAGTTCTCAGAAATGTTTTCCCTTACACCTGGACACACCACATGGTGTGAACACACTATTGAGACAGGGGACAACCTAAAAGTTAAGAGTAACATTCACAGGCAGCCTGACCATGTAAGGGACTGCATCAAAGAAGAGGTGCAAAAGATGCTGGACATAGGAGTCATTGAGCTCTCTGATAGCCCCTGGGGTAGCCCAGTGGTTCTGGTCCCAGAACCCCACTCTGAGAATGGGAAAAGAGAGATGAGGTTTTGTGTTGACTATAGAATACAGTAACCAAAACTGATGCTCATCCTATCCCCAGGGCAGATGAGATCATAGATACACTGGCATCTGCCAAGTATCTTAGCACTTTTGACCTTACTGCTGGCAATTGGCAGATTAAGTTGTCAGAAGGTATTAAATCTAAAACTGCATTTTCAGCCACTGGAGGGCACTACCAATTCACAGTAACGCCCTTTGGTTTGACAAATGCACCGCCCACTTTTCGAAGGTTGGTGAACACTACCCTTCAAAGTCTGGAAGCCTTTAGTGCAGCATATCTCGATTATATATTTGTCTTTAGCTACACCTGGGATCATCACCTGGTCCATCTCTGGAATGTTTTGGAGGTTCTGCAAAAAGCAGGCCTCACTATCAATGCTTTAAAGTGCCAAATGAGGCAGGGGAAGGTGGTTTATCTGGGACACCTAGTAGGTGGGGAACAGATTTAGCCACTACGGGGAAGATCCAAACCATTTTGTATTGGACTCCCCCTACTACACAAACGCAGGTCAGAGCCTTCTTAGGCGTTATTGGGTACTACAGGAGGTTCATTAAGAAATATGGCTCCATTGTTGCCTCTCTTAGTAACCTCAACCTCACATCCAAGAAAATGCATAAAAAGGTATTATGGACAGCCAGCTGTCAAAAAGCTTTTGAGGAACTCAAACAGGCCATGTGCTCTGCACCTATTCTAAAAAGCCCTAACTACTCCAAGAAGTTCATAGTACAAACTGATGCTTCAGAGGTAGGGGTTGGGGAAGTCTTCTCTCAACTTAATACAGAGGGCCAGGATCAACCAGTAGCTTTCATTAGCAGAAGGTTGACCCCCCAGAGAAAAGTGTTGGTCAGCCATAGAGAGGGAGGCCTTTGCTGTTTTTTGGGCCTTGAAGACGTTGATACCATACCTCTTTGGCACTCACTTCATTGTTCAGATAGGCCACAGACCTCTCTTATGGCTTAATAAGGTGACAGGAGAAAACTACAAATTGTTAAGGTGGTCCATTTCCCTACAGGGTATGGACTTTACAGTGGAACATGGACCTGGGAGTAACCACTCCAATGCAAATGGACTCTCCAGATATTTCCACTTAGACACAAAAGACTCATCTGGGCAAGGTTAGCCTTCATGTCCTTCATATGGGGGCAGGGGTTGTAGGAAAGTACCCTCTTTCTTGGTATGGTTACCCTCTTTTTCTGCCTGATGTCAGTGTGTTTGACTGTGTTCACTGGGATCCTGCTAACCAGGACCTCAGTGATTATGCTCTCTCTCCCAAAACTCTGTATTTCAACCCACAATTGGCACACTGGTGCCCCATTGTAAGTCCCTAGTATATGGTACCTAGGTACCCAGGGCTTTGGGGTTCCTGGGGATCCCTATGAGCTGCAGCATATTTTCATATTTTTTGCCACCCATAGTGAGTCCAAGCAAAGATTTCTGCAGGACGGCCATTGCGGCCTGCATGAAAAGGTGCAAGCACCCTTTCACTGCCACCTTTCACTGCACCAGGTCACTTATAAGTTACCCCTGTAGCAGGCCCGCTAGCCCAGAGGGCAGGGTACAAAGTACCTGTGTGTGAAAGCACTCCTGCATTAGCAGGGGTGCCCTCACAAACTCCCAACCCATTTTCCCGGACTTCATGAGTACGGGGACACCATTCTACGCATGTATTAGACATAAATCAACACCTATGTCCAGCTACATAATGGTAACTCCGAATATAGGCATGTTTGGTATCAAACATGTTGGAATCATATTTCATGCATTCTGTGGGCTTGTTAGAGCACCCGCAGTATTGCCATTACAGCCTTCTGAGGGTTTCTGGGCAGCCCAAGCTGCTGCCACCTCCCAGACAGGTTTCTGCCCTCCTGTTGCTTGAGAAGCTCAGGCCAAGGAAGGCAGAAGAAAGAAGCCTCCCCAAGCCTCTGGTAATTCTTTGAAGGGCACATTTGCTGCCCTCCTTGCATAAACCAGTCTACAATAGTTCAGGGACCCCCAGTCCCTACTCTGGCCCGAAACTGGACAAAGGAAAGAGGAGTGACCACCCCCTGTCCATCACCTCCCCAGGGGTGGTGCTCAGAGTCCTCCAGAGGATCCCTGGGTTTTTCCATCTTGGATTCAACGTTGGAAGGGAACTCTGGGAGCATTGGAGTGGCCAGTGCCAGCAGGTGACGTCAGAGCCCCCTCCTAATAGGTGGTCACCCAGCTAGGTGACAAATTCCCCCTTTCAGGTTCTATTTGGGGTCTTTCTTTTGGGTGGTTCCTCAGATTTGGAATGCAAGACTCCAGCAGGATTCCTCTGCAACCTCCACTTTGACTTCTGACTGAAGAAACTGCACCTGGACGATCCAGGACCCCACAAGCTGCAACAAATAAGCAAGACAGCCAGTCTTCAGCCTGCATCAGAAGGAAGAAGGAATCTCCCTTGGAGTGAAGGAGTCACTCCCCTGCTTCTGCATACACCAATTGCAATAATGACCAGCTGCGCGGATCCCCTCTCCTCCTGTGTGACTACAGTGGTATTGCATGACTTTTGCATGTCTCCTAGATATGCCTTGGCTTCTCATCCATAGCTACCTCTATAGGGCCTGGCTTCTAAACACTGAGTACACTACACTAATAAGGGATACCTGGTATAAGGTGTAAGTACCATAGGTACTCACCACACACCAGGCCAGCCTCCTACAAAATTATATTTTGGTTTCACCACCTTAAACAAACCTGAAAATTAGACACCAGAGTCCCTTTGCAGATTATAGAAGTCATTAGGTGGCCTGTCTGCCCCATGGATTTCCCTGTCCTGAGCTTGTCTATTGCCTCTCCAATTTCCTTTACTAATGTCTCCACTTGTCTTTGTTCACAGGTTCTGGCAGTCTGACAGGCCAGAATAATAAGAAAATTATTCCCTCTTTATGTCTTGTTGGCTGCATAGCATTGTGTCTTGTGAATCCTGGATCTGTGTGCAAGGATTTCATCTGGTCTCTGGCCTAATTAGGCAGGCAAGCAGCCTCTCTGTCTTGGCGCCATCTGAATGTACGCTTGTCATGTATTCTCTGTAGATTAGGCAATGCTGCCTTTCTCTCAGTTGAGCGTGTTTTCTTTATCTGAAATCAGTTCATCCAAGATGTCTTGTTGGTAACTGCTGCCTTCTCTGAGTTGTTCAGTTGGGCCTCGGCTGACAGAAGTTCCCACTCTAACACTTTTTGTCACCCCATGTATGGCTCCATTCCATTTCCCCGTATGTCCACCTTAAATGCTTCCCACTCTGCTGAGGCATCAGTGGCTAACTCGTCATCACTGAAATATTCTTTGAGCTTATCTTCTATCTCACCTTTGAATGCTACATTCTCGAGTGAGGTCACCTGTAGCTTCCAAAAGAGGACTGCTGCACTTGTTCTACCCCACGACCATTCTTTCATAAGTGTATTATGATCCTGCTTCTGTCAGCCATCCCCACTGTATTATCAACTCTCCCAGGGTTTCCAAGACTTTTACCATGGGAAATGAAGACAGAAGAGGATGGAATCTTTCCACCATCATGTCCCCTACACAGTTAATATTCTGTTGTATGAACATGAGCATTCCTGCATATTGAGTCATTTTTTTCTTGATAGTGTTTCTAGAAAGCTAGTTTGGTTAAGAGTAGGTGCATAAGTGTACACTTCCCTACTCAGTCTCCCAGTTATCAGGGCATATATCTCCCCTTTCCATCTATGTAATTGCTACCAAATGCAAGTGGGACTCCAGGTCACATTAAAGGAGTAACTGGTAGAGAGTAACAGGACCATCAATCTATACCTTTGTTCCACTTTGTGCAGAACAAGTGTGTTTTCAGCAAGAGAGAATTCTATGCACCTCGCCTTTTTAAGTATGCATGAAATTTGTATCTTTGTTGAGTAGTACCCATACCCCTCACATTCCACGTTATACATTTGTACTTGAAAATGGTAGACATAGCAGTGCTTTGAGTAAACATGACTCTCCTCATTGAGTAGGGCTGATGCACACATACAGCTATACCAGTTCATCTGAAATTTAGCCATATCTCTAGGAAGATGTGTTGCTCAGGACCTAGACAAAGCTTAAGTTAAATGGAAACCAAACTTCACCCTAACAACTGTACCCCTCATGACAGGACAATAAAAGCAACCCATACACCTCAAGTAACAACATTCTTTGGAGCCACTGGCCTTTTACAAAATAAAGACAGGTAAGGTGGGAACAGGTGGTGAATGCTAGATGATCTATCTGTGGACCACCCCAATTGACTAGTATTTTTTCACTTTGGTCTTGGATCTTTTCAGGTGCCACAGTAAGAAGTGAGGTGAATAAACTCTTGGACTTGGAAATGTGTTAGTCTTCTATCAAGTTATCATCAGATTGAGGGGTGACTGCTCGCAGTGCTGAGTCTGTTGTTGTCAACAGAACTTTATCAGGGCCATCTCATCAGGCATCCAATCTGGACCCACTGAAATGTTCTGGGGATCACTTGGCCTAATATGTGCTTGCTGCTACTATCACTGCTTCTTCTTTGTCATGTGCTTATCTGGGTGTGTGTGTGGGTCTGAAGCTGCTTCGCCTGCTTCCCCTGTTATTTTCTCCACTCAGTCCCATACCTCCTTTGGATCTGTGAAAAACTATGCTTGCTGTCCTGCCTCACCTTATGTTTTGCTATAAACAAGAATGCATGACGTATCCTCAGCTCTCTTAGTTTCTACTTCACCAACAATGAGCGCTGCTGCTGGACTGCTGCAGTATAATCTTGGAAAATCATAACCTTTCCATTAGTCAGCAATTCTATGATCACCCCTTGTCATAGAGGATGCTAGCTACTATTGATCTTGGAGGGGACTCTGGCAGAGTAGAAGCATGGGGATGCTGTGTGCCTTTTTCACACTGAAAGAAATTGAGATGTTCAGGCACACACCCTCTCTTGAGAGCCATTGTTCAACAAAAGGGATCAAATTCTTCCCTTGTTAGACCACTCCCATTTGGCAATACAGATATTGTGATGTCTGGAGCATCCCTCAGAATCCTCAGCTGTGTACTCCAAAGGAGCGTGCTTCGTCCATGAGCTTGTGTACATGTTTTTAAAGTTTGGCGGCAGTAGGTTGGAGTGTGCCTAGTAAGTTCTTGTTTTGCTTGATTTACAATACAAGCACAAAATTGTGCAAAGTCATGTTAAGTCTCGCTGCAGAAATATTTTATCAGGGCAAAAGTAATATTGTGCTTGAAATGTGCTTTTTAACCATTGTAAATAGGGCTTTGCACTATTGTGTGTCACTGCGTCAAGAGTGTGTTAAAGGAATGTAACTTGAGCAGATCAAATCAAATATCTTAGTTTTTTATACAATGTCTGATTTATTATGATAGGCAGATATGACTGCTTAAACATAGCTCATTCATGAAGAAGGCATTAAAAAGGGAAAATGCTTTAATTTGTCCAAATAGCCCACACAATGCATGTGTGCTGCAGTACTAAGCACACATACAATATATTGGATACTTCAGAGTTTGCCAAGGCATAGGAATTTGTACTGGAAGGGTATGCCGCCAGTAAAATACCTATGCTAGAGAAAGCACACTTACCTCTGCACCTTGGCTAGGTTGTACATCTCGTAAGGCAGCCTGTCTCGTGGACCAGATAAGGGGATGACAGCAGTAGGCCATTTTAAGGTTTTGCCTACGGCAAGCATGCACTGCCAGCGAAAGCTATTGTTTATAAAAAAAAAGCTTGAAATAGACTTAGGGCAAGATGTATCATCTCATTTTGCACTCGCAAACAGCGAAATCGGCTGTTTGCGAGTGCAAAATCAGGGTCTGCAATGCATCAAATGCATTCGCAGACCAAAAACTGAAAATCGCAAAAATTGCGATTTTCTGCATTGCGACCTGGATTTTGCGAATCGCAATTTGCGATTCGCAAAATCCAGGTCGCAATGCAATTCTGCAAAAAATCGCAAATTGCGTTTTTTCGCAGAATGGTAGTTTGCAAGTGAAAAAAACCATGACCTGCAACCAGGTGGTAACCTGGTGCAAAATTAAAAAATGCAGTAAAACTGCATTTTTAAATTTGATATGTAAAGCACACATGCCCTTTTGGCATGTGTGTACTTTACATGTGGAAAAAAAAAAATGGGGTTCAGGACCCTGGCCCTTTGCTTTTCCCAAATTGCGATTTCTGTTTCAGAAATCGCAATTTGCGAAAATGCAAAAAATTTGCAGCTATGGCCCAAAAGGCCCATAGCTGCGAATGGGGCCTGTATCTCAATTTGCGATTCGGTAATTGCATTTGCGATTTTTAAGAAATCGCAATTACCGAATCGCAAATGTGACACATGGCCCTTTGCGATTCGGTAATTGCGATTTCTTAAAAATCGCAATTACCGAATCGCACTGGGCCAGATTCATACACCTGGCCCTTAGAGTCTGTCCATTACTTACCAGCACTTACTGCTGGTTGGCTTCCTGCTCACATCCTCTTGCATTCTTCCCGGGGCTTCTGCCCTTGCCATGGAACATGGACCTAGCACAGCTAGGCCTGGCCTGGTTGTGGCCAATTTCCTTACACGTTGTGCTCTAGGTACTTAGGTACTTTTTTTACTTTTACCCATGTACTCTATAAGAATGCATAGCAGTATATGGTCTCTCCACCCTTGTCCCTCCAGTCGTCTTGCTCCTCTCCACCATCCTCCTGCTGTCTGTTGTTTTTTGTAACTGCCTGCACCCTACTCCTGCTGGTACTTTCTCCCACCCATATGCTCCTCCTGCTGTTGGTGGTCCCCTGAACCCCCTCTTGCTGGTCATTGGTGCTATTTTTACACATGTAGCACAGCAACCCTGAATCTTGTGCAACATGGCTTAAAGGAAAAAACTATGAAATGGTCAATGCTGGGTTCATCATAGTGCTTTTTATTACTTTAAGCCATGTTGCACAGCAGCTTGTCCTGCTGTGCAACATATCTTAAAAAAAGTAACAAAACCAAAAGATCTTGCATAGGCAATGCTATTGGCTTTGCCAATGCTTGTTAAACAATATAGCTCTGTGCCGTTTTCTTTCCCTTGCGCAATGCAGCGTTGTGCCAAGAAATCCAGGCCTAGGTGTCTCCCTCATTTCCTTCCTCCTTGCGTTTCCCATTTAAGACTACTGTAGTAGAGAGCTACTGAACATTGCAGAGAAATGGAGGTGGATACAAAATGTAGAACCCTGAACAATTAGGTAGTTCAGAATAGAGAGTACCTCAGTGGGATATATCCCAAATCAGCATACCTAGGTGTTCAGACATGTATGTATTATATCAGCCCAAAATCCAATTTAAAACATGAAATACCCCCTGCTTTACTATTGTCTGGTCATTATGGAGTCAAAAGTAACAAAACTATATTTCGTGTGGGGGTTGTAATTTTCTATGGTGCTCATCTGCATGTACATGCTACAGACTACATACAGTTGTAAAACATTCATGAATCCTTTTCAGATGCATTGTTCTCTCTGGGTATGTGTGCTCAATGTAATCATTCAACTACTACACATTTAGGGGGTTATTCTGACCCCCGCGGGCGGCGGGAGCCTCCTGCCTGGAGGGAGCCGCCATATGGCCGCTCCGCGGTCGAAAGACCGCGGAGGCCATTCTGGCTTTCCCGCTGGGCTGGCGGGCGACCGCCAGAAGGCCGCCCGCCAGCCCAGCGGGAAACCCCTCCCCACGAGGAAGCCGGCTCCGAATGGAGCCGGCTTAGTGGGTATGTGCGACGGGTGCAGTGGCACCCATCGCGTATTTCAGTGTCTGCAAAGCAGACACTGAAATACAAAGTGGGGCCCTCTTACGGAGGCCCCTGCAGTGCCCATGCCATTGGCATGGGCACTGCAGGGGCCCCCAGTGGCCCCACGACACCCCTCACCGCCATCCTGTTCCTGGCGGTGGGAGCCGCCAGGAACAGGATGGCGGTGAGGGGGTCGGAATCCCCCATGGCGGCGCAGCAAGCTGCGCCGCCATGGGGGATTCCCAGGGCAGCGGAAAACCGGCGGGAGACCGCCGGTTTTCCTCTTCTGACCGCGGCCAAACCGCCGCGGTCAGAATGCCCTGCGGGGCACCGCCAGCCTGTTGGCGGTGCTCCCGCATCCCCGGCCCCGGCGGTCCTTGACCACCGGGGTTGGAATCACCCCCTTAATTTTTATTAATGACCTACCTTTGTTCTGGTGCAAGTGTATTCTTGTGATCATATAACTTCAGATGATTCCTTATCAGTTGGGCTTCATATGCTGCAGTGACTATGGCCCTCATTATGAAATTTGCGTTAAATGCCGATTACTGCCATGCTGGCGGCTGCCAACTTACCGCCACAGCGGCGGATATCCGTTCACCATATTATGACACACACACCAATCCGACAGAATACAGCCATAGACACAAATCCGCAGGGCCAAAGGTCAGTGATAACGTGGCGGTATCAAAACCCACACCGTTACTCCAACGGAACAACGTCTACAACATTATGACCCACGAATCACCACGGCGGACATTTAACGGCAGTAAATCATTGGCGTTACATACTGCTGCGCTCTGAATGAACACCCACATACAAAACAACACTACATTGGACTGTTCAAACAGCACACACCTGACACCCATACACACCACACCCACACACCCACACCACTATAAAACACACACCCACAATACCCACAACCCTTTATGAATACAAATCATTGGGACAAGACTGACACCAAGAACACTGCCACAACTACAGACACACACCACATACACCCATACATCCCTCATGCTCCTGACTTCACACACCCCAACACATTACCAACACACCCTCACCAACACACATCACATAACTCCTATGGCACCACAAAGGCACCCCCGTTTCACTGAGGAGGAGTTGAGGGTCATGGTGGAGGAAATCGTCATGGTAGAACCACAGCTATATGGAGCACAGGTGCAGCAGATATCAATAGCCAGGAAGATGGAGCTATGGCGGAGAATCGTGGATAGGGTCAACGCAGTGGGACAGCACCCCAGAACAAGGGACGATATCAGGAAGAGGTAGAACGACGTACAGGGGAAGGTACGTTCCATAGCAGCAAGACATCAGCTCACTATCCAGAGGACTGGCGGTGGACCCCCACCTCCTCCCCCACAACTCACAGCATGGGAGGAGCAAGTCTTGACAATACTGCATCCTGAGGGACTGGCCGTTGTCGGAGGAGGAATGGACTCTGGTAAGTCAACTTTCAACAATTTTCACCCCCTTACCTGCATGCCATCACATAACCTCACTCCCATCACTCTACTACATCCCACACACTCCACCATCACGTCTCACTAATCCCAATGACAAGCCCTGCATGCTGTACCAATGCATGGACACCCTTCACAGCCCTGTATGGACACTCATCACTAAAGCATGCACAGCATAGGGAAACTAACAATCCCAACATACACAGGTAAAAGCTGTCAGGGCAACACCAACCATAGTGGGGAAGCCAGGGATGTAGAATATGTCATACACATAAAGTATAATACATAATTTACATCCCCACAGGTACCCCAGCCAATGTCACTGGAGAGGAGGTGCCAGAACTATCCAGTCCCCCAACTGAAGAGGCCCACAGTGATGACAGTAACTCTGGTCTTCAGGATCTGGATGATCTACCGGCCCATCAGGGACCACTGGACAGCCGGTTACCCAAGCCCAGTCACAGACCACCACAGAGCCTCCCCATCAGGAAACAACCCCACAGCACCCACCCAGCATTCCCAATCCTCTGTCCCCAGGACACGTCAATCAGCAGTATGCCCACCTGTACAGGGACCCCAGGCCAGACCTCACACCCAATACATTCGGGGACCTTGGGTCAGTGGCAGTGGGCACACGGTTCAGGGGACAGAGGCACAGGCCAACAGGGACACTGGGAGGATTGCTGTGCGCCAGGGGGAGGACAGGACCAGGGAACCGACTCTCCAGGAGGCGCTCTCTGAGATCCAGGGAGCCTATCAACATTCCCAGGACACAATGAGACAGATCCTAGAAAACGTGCAGGAGAACAGGTGGCTGCAGGAGGGACAGTATCAGGGGATCAGGGAGGACTTGCAGGCCATCAACAACACCCTGATCTCCATAGCAGGGGTGCTGGCAGACATGGTCAACATTATGAGGGAGGCAGTGTCACACCAGCGGGCCCCTGCCACTAGCCAGTCATCTGAACAGCCTTCCACTTCGGCTGCTGCTAGTGGCCAGGAGGCCCCGCCACAGGACTCACAGGCCACCAGCACCCCTCCCCCTGCAGAAGGTGAACCACCCTGCAAACGTTCCCTGCGATCCAGACAGAAGCCAGAGACACTTGCCAAGACCCCGCCAGGAAATGAGACACTCCTGATTGTCTCCTTTGTGTCCCACTCAGTCACCCTGTCCACCTTGAACTGCCATTGCTCCCCTTCCTATGTCCCCTTGGACAATGCACCTGTGCTACAAACAGTGTGGAACAATACCCTGGACTATCCCATTGCACTTCCCCCTCTATATATTACCACTAAAATAAACACTCTTTGATATAAATCCATTTTGAGTGTGAGATGTATTTCAAATATGTATTGATTGAAACAGGTACAAACAGTGCAAATGAACTGTGCATAGAATGAGCATAGAATCAATGACCTGTAGCTGGCTGTTGTGATCACACCAGGAATATTTGTCAAATTACCAACATCTGCAAAATGAATAGCCAGAGGTAGCAGTAAGTGGGCATAGAAGTGGGAAATACCAACATGCCAATTCCACACAGAATACAACCAAATCCATTGAAATGTAAAGTTGCACTGTCTCACCTGTGTGTCATTGGAAGAACTGACGGATCACAGATGTTCTGTTGTCCACATCCTCATCCTCTGCCACCTCATCCTCACTGTCCACAGGGTCCACTGCTGCCACAGGGGCATCTCCAGTCTCCTCCTCCTGCAGAAAAGGTACATGGTGTCTGAGGGCCAGTTTGTGCAACATGCAGCATGCCACCACTATCTGGCAGACCTTCTTGGGTGAGAAAGCTCCACTTTAAATCAAAATAGCCATCATGACGAGGAATCCAGTACTGATGTCTTAGCTGCAGCCATTTGTGATACACTCACTTTCTGGTGCTATTGTACAGTATTGAGTGGCCATACTGATCATATGTTGCCAATTTCATAGTTCCAACATTCAATATTTAGCAAACTAGTGCCATCTATTCATCATTGTATCTTATAAGTACATCAAAACGTACAAAGTAAGAAGCACTCTACTTATCTGGCACACCAGTTCTCTTAATATAATACAGCATGTCAACGAGAATGCCTGAGGCAAGAGGTAAGTCCATGCTGCATGAGTAGTAAAGGAACATATTAGACATAATGGCTGCATCACAAAGCACTAGTCAACAGAGTTTATTCCTACCACAATCAGAGAAATAATTTCTAAAGAGACAGGGTGGGGGGGGCGGTACTTAGCCTGCATCTAAGATTGCTACTTCTCTGTATGTCTCTGAGGACCTTGCCACACCAGAGCACATTTCTATGAATGGTAATCTGCTGAGATGAATTCAGTTGGGTTAACAGAAGGCTGAACAGATGGTGCACTACAGCAGCAGGCTCCCACATTTTTGTGTGCTGCAGTGACCCAAATGTTGTGTCCTGATCCTCCCGTCCTCTCCTCCCATGACAAGTGACTTGCCTGCTGCAGCAAGGGGATGCACCAAGAAACACAGTGTGTGGACCTCTATCTCAGGGCTGTTGACGTGCATTACATCCCTGGTCTGATTTTGGAACTCCTTTGACTGCTGACCGGTTTTGGGGCTGCATCACTCTGGCCTTGGGATAGGGCCTTCCTTCTTATCTGGTGGTTAACAAAGAGACACTGGGTGATACCTGAATGCTAGTTGGAGAGTCTTGGGGATGTATCATGTGCCACTATGTTCTGCATGCACAAGGTGGTTACGAAAATGTATGGTGGGAAGGTTGGTCTATTGCCATGCCTGATACCAAGACCTCCTGACACTGTTGTTTGCATGGACTAGAACACAATGACAATGTGAAGGCATCCCTGGCCCCCACTGCCCTCACTGCTTCCCTCACTGTGACGTACACCTGATTGTGCCTGTAAACAACTATCAGAGGAAATTAAAAAACTACTGAGAGATACCACCTTTATCCCTTTTCGTGCCTGCCTGCCTGTCGTGAACTGAGACTGGCATTTGGTACTCTTTCAGACTCATTCCAGGAAAATTAGGGGTAATAAAAAATCATTTTTAAGTCTTGCAGTATCTGAATCCCCTGACCCCATTAGCCAACAATTGTACCTCAAGATAGTTGTTGTTTATACAAGCAGTGATGGGAGTGAAACAAGCACAACAAACAGAAGCCATGAAAGGAATTAAATCTTCCAGGGACAAAGTTAGAGATGTATAGTTAGAAATTACCTTATTTTTGTTGTTGCCCCCCAATATTTGTGTACCTTGATTGCTGAATTTAGACCTTTAGGCTCTTTACCTTTGCCAAACAGGGTAAGGTGCTGTGCTTCTCTCCTAAAATGTGCTGTACTTGGACCCCCTTCATTAACATGTATTACTCTCCTGTAAGGAAATGGTATGTGGTACAGACACTTCACCTCTAGCATGGAAAGTTTAATGTAACCTCTGTACAACAGCACTTGATGTGCCATCAATGTGGCACAAGGAAAAACATGGCTTCATGTCTACCTATGTAGCCTGACTATTGCAGTTTAAACGTGCAATCTGACCTGTCAAAATAACCCTTTTGACAGGGGCAAAACCTTGCTTTTAAATGTTAATAAGTATCCTCTAAGTAACACTTGTAGCCCACAACGTATGGTGCCTAGTATTTAAAAGTGGAACATATAGAAATGTAATGTTGGCATGTGCCTACAGTGAGAGACACCCCTTTCACTGTGAAAGACTTGGCTGTCCTATGAGGATAAGTAGAGAGAAGATGTATCTTCTGAAGTGAGTCCTGACTCCTAAGTGCTGCCTCAAAGGTTCTGAGAGCCTTTGAGTTGTCAGATTGATTCATTTTGAAATCTCTCAAAAATGTGGATTTAGAGAAATGTTGGACTTCCAGACCTCTGTAGTACCAGGACCAACTATCCAAGCCAATCTGCTAAAAGTGCAATCTCACTGTGCAAGAAAACTGGGATTGCACCACTCAGAGCGTTGTGCCTCCTGAAAATCCAGTTCAGCGTACTCTCATGGTAAGTCTACCTTTGGTTTGACCTTTCCAGACACAGTTTGTTGCCTTTCCCAGCCGGAAGAATCCAAGCTAAAAAAAAGACACTAAGGGCTACATGTACAAAATTTAGGAACTGCGATTTCCTAATTGAGATTCCTACTGAATCGCAATTAGGAATTGCAATTTGCAATGTAAGAAACCCTAAACTTTTCAATAGCGATTCCTAATAGGTCACAAATTGAACTACCTTGTGACTATTAATGAGGAAGATTGCAATTTAAGAACCATTAGGAATGATAGCCATCACAGGGATGGTGATCTGCTGGGGTCAGCAGACCACAGTGTCTGTGATTGGTTTTTAATAAAGCAATATTTTGTTATTTAAATGCAGTCCATTTTGCGTAAGGCAAAACAGGATGCACTTAAAAAAGAAAATGAAACTTTGAGGTTTCATTTTTTAAGAGTAGGGAGTGGTTGATAGCAGCGCTGCCTCCTCTTAAAAAATATCTGTTTTCCTTTCTCAAAAAGGAAGTGGTTCCTTGGGGACCCGTTCCAATTTGCAAATGGGTTACCACCACCTTCAAGGAGCTAGTACAATATGAATGTTTTGCAACCATAATTCAGGTGCAAAACATTCATACATCCCGTTCAGATTCGGCTAAGCACATCCCTTCTAAATACTGAATCGCAAACACAAATTGTGATCTAGTAACGTGTTACTGAATCACAATTTGTACTTTGTACATATGTAAAAACATTTTTGCTTTTGGAAACAGCCCCATCAGCCATTTCCAGTTGCAAAAATGGTTTGTACATACGACCCTATGTCCTAAGGTACACATTTTGACATGACAAAGGTGCTAAATGTATTTGGGCTGATGAGAGGGTTTCCTGGACCACAACATTGAATCCTTCCCACTCTGAGTTTTTCCTGCCAAAATCAACAGCTTCAAGGGAACCTCATCAAGCTGCTCTCTGGCTTTGAGAGGACTTCAATAGATACATCTGCAACCTTACTCTGTTGAAGGATTTCCATTTCCATTTCAGAGTCTAAATGAGAAGATAAAATCAGGCCTAAGTCCTAGTCAACTGTGAAATGTTATTACTGATTAAATACAGAATCAGTATTTGGACGGACCATGTTAAGGATGTCTCTTCCCAATACCAATTTCATGTAATAATGCGTTGCAACCAAAATCCAGAAGCAAATCATTATTATTTTGCAAACAAATCCAATTTGGTGGTAACCATTTGTGCATGGGAAGGGGTCCACAGGCATCTCTTCTTCTTTGTGAATGTCGACAAAAATGTTTTTCAGGAGCAGGTTGTGGTTTATGGGACCACTGCCTGCTCCTAAAAAATGTTGTAAAATTATTATTATTATTTTTAATCACACCCCTTTTCCTTTTAGGAAAACAGGCTGCACTTAAAAAAGATTTCTTTATTTAAAAGCAGTCACAGACATTGTGGTCTGCTGTCCCTATTATGTCACTATGCCTTTGACTCTAACCAGTCATAAAGGGTCTCAATTTGTGACTTAACTCATACATATTAATGAGGCAGGTCTAATTGCGACCCTCTACGAATCAGTATTTGTGAACCAACGTTTTATTACACAGGTTGGTTCACAAAATACCAATGGATTTATTAGAAGTCACCGTGAAAACTGCAGCCACTTCTATTACATCCATTATAGTAGATTCTTAATAACAAATCCCAAATTGCACATAGTTATTTGATGCAATTAATGATTTTTTATTAGGAAACTTTGTACATCAGGCCCCTTATTACTATTGGTGGACTACCACCCACCCTAATTATTAATTCACTTTCACACAATTATGAAATAAATCATTGCTGTGAACTCCACTGTAGGTGCTTTGGAGGGCAAACTGTTTGAAATGTAATCTAATATCTGATCAACCAGAGCATATATTGCTACCTTTCAGTATTGCCTTGAACTGTCAAAGAATGCATCGATATATTGGAATCAGTCGGCACTTGTGGGTGTTGAAGGGGGCGGGGTGGCACGTGTGGGTAGGGGCAGGAGGGTGGTGGGGGGATAGTAATACAATTTAAAAAAAATAAAAAAAATAAACATACCTTCGCTCCCGCGGCGTGCGCTGCTCCTCTGTTGGCTGGATGCAGGCACAGGCTCCCAGCCTGCCCTGCGGCCAATCGTAACGCTGGTCAAAGCAGCATCAGGATTGGCTGGGAGCGCCCAGCCAGGGTGCCCCCAGGTTGTCTGAGAGCCTGTGCAGGCTCTGTCCAGCCCAGCAACAATGTTTCTGGGCTGGAGAGAGCCCTATGCGCATGTGTGTTTGGCTGGCCCGAGACGGCTGGCAAAACACACATGCGCTCTCAGGGGGAGTACTGAGCACTCACCCAGCACTCCCCCTCAGAGCACGTCACCTTGTGGCCCTGCGCCTTTACAAAGAAGCGATAACAAACACTGTTTGTTATTGTTTCCTTGTAAAGGTTTTGCAGCTGTCGCTGCTGGCGGGGTGGGGTGGTGGGGGCGATGCGCCTCTGCCCTGATGGAGGAACCTCCCCTGATTGGACTCCTCACTTGTGAACCTACTGCCTTGGAGGCAGGATGTTTGGAGTTTTCACTGGTTTGCAGGGCAGAGTAAGACAAAATGATATGTGGTTTTATGGAATCTCCAAGGGCCTGGAAAAGGGGAACATGCAGGAGTGTCTGTCTGTATTTCTGCCTTACCTTCTCAGAGTTGAATTCTTCCCTGCCCTGGTGTTCCAAAAGGTCCACTTGATCAGACTATGGGCCTGATTCTAACTTTGGAGGACGGTGTTAAACCGTCCCAAAAGTGGCGGATATACCACCTACCGTATTACGAGTCCATTATATCCTATGGAACTCGTAATACGGTAGGTGGTATATCCGCCACTTTTGGGACGGTTTAACACCGTCCTCCAAAGTTAGAATCAGGCCCTATGTCTTGCAGACAAGTGCATTTGCCCTAGTCTCATCAGAGTCTCTGTTTCCTTCACCTCAAACATAAGCAGCAGCCCCACCAATCTGCAAAGAGGAACAGCCTATACTCTATCTATTGCCACACTGTGCACCTATCGGCTGATATCTTTTTTGAGACCAACTTCAAAAGGATGTATTTTCTGATGTTGCAACTCCCCTACAAAAGAGAGAGTTTAAGTTCAGACACCTTGAACTAGTGCTGATACTCATCACTATCCATGGTGGAATTATGGAATTTGTAGACACTGATAAATGATACTTGTTTTGGACATTTTTGATTCCACAGGCCTGCAGTTGTAATCTGGGAAAGTTGCCCCACCTACCTCTCACTAATTCCAGAGGTATGCACACCTTTATTTACAGGCGTTCTGATAGAAAGGGGCTGTATCAAGTGGCCTAGGCCATGGTCCATTACATGGACATCCAAGTTGTGTATTCTAATCCAGAGCTCCAAAAGAATGCCACTTGAAGCTGTGGCCACAAGCCTACAGGGTTTTAAATTTTAAGTTAATTGGATTTTGTCACATGTTGATTAATTGTATTTATGAATTACAAATGCACTGTCGATCTCGTTATATGCTGGCCTGTGATGTTTATTAAGTGCTGATACCATTGAAGTGCTTGACACTGACACACCAGTTGGCTGTCAACCCACAATGTTTTATTTTCTTTCCTACAGACCTCTACTAATGATCCAGTGCCTCACAAATGTAATCTGTAAGAGCCATTGGCCAGGTTCATCAACTCTCTCTTTTCTGACTGACCCTCCCCCCCTGCGTTTGTGGGTCCACAAGGTGGATATATTTGTAGCATGTTACCTCGTTGGCAGTAGGCCCTGAGCTGGAGCAGAGCTTACCAGTTTAAGATGTAAAGCCTGTCTCCCCTCAAATGCACGACATACGCTGTACTATAATGGTCGTCTAGACCCTATTATTATGAACTTTCTTCTAGGGGGCTATCTATGCACCTAACAATTCACATTAGGTTTTATTTTGGTTTTGAGTGGCAGTCTCCCCCAACCTGTATCCCGCAGTCACCGTATTTCCCCTGTATGGAACAGCTGACCAATGACTGTTGCAGTGTATTTTTATGGCCCTTAAAACAGTGGTCAACTGTTTGTCTTAGAGAACACTCTCACATTCTTACAGTGTTCATTTCTGACACTGATCACATTTTAATCAGTTCTTGATGGGGGGATTTGTCTACCCAGTCTGGACACCATCTACACGTGATCTTGTTCAGCCCTTTAACTCACACCCCACACTAAAGTTAGTTCCTTTAACGTCAAGAGCTTATCTTATTGCATTAAGAAAAAGATGATTCTACACTACTGATTCACAAGAATTACTGATATTCCTCTATTACTCTGCTGGATGTGACCTACCTCACTCAGGCAGACAGTGACAAATTAAAGCAAGATTAAGCGGTCAGAGTTTTAAGTGATAGCCACCTTAGATCAGTTACATCGAGCCTCTGTAACCCTTGAAGAAAACGTAATTTCTTTTAAGGAAACCGGTAGCATACAAAGTTCTGAAGACTTGGCAGGACCAGCAGTGCCTCCCTATCTTTGCTAAGCTTAAGGTCTCAGCTGAAATTCTGATAAGAGGCTCGCTATATGCCTTAAATCTTTGCGAGCGTCCTGCCTTACAGCTCTCGTTAGCCAGTGGAATTTGGTTCTACACGCATGCTGATGTCGGGTGGGGGCAAGAAAGCTTGCGAACCGATCTTTATTAGGTCCAGCTCCCCCAGACTGCGTGAACATCCCTGACAGAGCTGTAGTGACTAGCATCCTACAAGATAATGCTCTTGAGAATATCTGGCAGCCTGCTTCATATGGCAGATTGAAAATATACTTTTCTTTCATGTTTGCAAGGCTTAGGTTCTTGCTAGATTACTTCCTGACATCAGACATGCTGCTTCTAAGAGCCACCTCATGTAAAATACTGGAGGGTTCGATTTCTGATCCTACACCTACATCACTGAAGTTAGATACATACATGATTTACCTTCCTATGAAGGCCTAGTGCATGTACACTCTCGAAGGAAACACAAAGGCTCAGGTCCATCTTACAATTTTCACTGAAGACAATAAAGGTACTGTTACCTCTTCCCAAAATATGCGAGTGACCGAAAAGTGCACCTGGTGAGGGATGTGTTATTGAGGAATAGAGCTTTGGCTGGTCGGGAAGCCATCAATACACACTGTTACCTAGAGATCTCCACCAGGGATTTGGCAAATCGGTATAATTCCCATGCATTGGACCATCTGCTGAGAGAATAGGAGAGGTACAAATTTGCCCTGAGCTCTTTGTTTACAGACAATAATGAGTATGTTCTGCATATACTGAAATACCACCATCATGAAAATGGAGAAAAAGCTGGCCACTTGCTTGGGGAGCAGCTCTAACAGGGAAAATCACAATCAGCGGTAGATGACCCACTTGATCAACATTGTGCGGAAATGATCAACTTTCTTAAGGCATCTATATCACTCAGAGAACTCTGACAATCTGGAAGCTGCGAATGAGTTCCTGAGACCGTATCCTATCTCTAGTCTTTTGGCCAAAGGGAGAAATCACGTTGGAAGAGCTAGAAGCAGTCATTATTGGTCTTCCAAAAAATAAATCACCTGCGAAGATTGCTTACCAAGGAGTTTTAACAAAACAAGTTTAAAAAAAAACAACTAGCCGAACTGTAGTACGCAGTTTTCAAGGAGGCTGAGAAAACACACGTTTTCTATTTTTTTTTCTAACAAGGCCCTGCTAACTGCAATTCACAAACCAGGCAAGAACACACTCTATTGTGTCAGCCATCTGCTAAACACTTACTGAAAATATTGGCTAACAGATGGCAAAAATCATCCCCTCTTAATTTATTACTCCCAAATGGGCTTCTTACCAAGGAGGTCCTCAGGCATCAACTTCGAACCCTGTCTCATCTTTTGTGGTAATCCAGGAACTACTGTGAGGCGGTCATGGCCCTATTCCTCGATGCAGCAAATCCTTTGATCGAGTAGAATAGGACTTCTAATTTAGAATTCCTGAGCTTTTTTATCGGGGCCGTGCTTCAGATCAAAACTCCGCTGGCCGTCTAATGACCCCGCGACTCAAAAGACATGCAGAGGCTTCCTAGCAGAGCCCTTTCCGCTTCAGAGAGGCTGTAGAAAAAAATGATTTAATAGCCAATGATGGCAAAAAGCTCGAAGCGAAAAGAAATAAAGCATTGCTTTTTAACAACTTGGATGAAACCGGTCACAAGTGTTTGCACTCATCCTTTGCACCAAATTTGTAGTGTGATGCTCACACTGCAGGCAAACTATCAAAGTGGCTGTCACATGACCGGAGAAACATTTCACAGAAGCAGCAAGCATAATTCTTAACATGCACCATTTTTAGGAAGAAACCAAAGAGCCATACAATAATTGAAGAATACATTGCTTCGCTATGCATATCTGCTTCCAAGTTGAATTCAAGAACAAGGTTGACATCTATTTGAGAAACTAGTTAGTTTTCAATTGTTATTCGAAGAAGGTTCAGTATTGACTGATAGGTGGCCTCAATTCCATTTTGGATGAGACCTTGACATTCCAAAGGCATAGAGAAATCCACAGATTCAGTAAAAATGTTTGACAGAAAATGAAAGCAACTGTAGTGGACCCGTGTGTACAGTGTATGCTGTTACATTTATATAGCAAACATATCAATGGGATAAATTATTTTTCTCGTAGTTGTTTTAGATGTATCAAAAACCTATTTGGGGAACAGTAGTCCATTTCCAACTGTGTAATCAGTGCATGAAAGTGGGACATTTTAATAGTGTGTAAAGAGGTTTAAATAGCAGTCGCACTGTTAAAGTTAGCAATATTGACAACAGTGAAGTAGTTTTAAGTACCATAAGTCATTTTTGTTCACTGCTGATGATGATGCCATGCAAACGTGGCTTGATGGGCCAATTTGTTGGGTTCCTGTTGGTTAGGTTGAACTTACTGTCATGCCTGACTGGTTCTTCACTATTTTGCCTGTAAATTGTGCTGGTTGTTGGACAGGGAAAGGCTTAGCTTGACAGTGATATAGGCCTGAAAGCATTCAGTGACTTTGAAATACAGACGAAACTGTATTTTAGGAAAACATTATAGTTTATAGGAAGAGCATTAACAGCAAAAATATATGAGCAGGATCTTGGCAGATTAGGCATTGTACTAAGACATTGTAACTCTTGCCTCATTTCCCTTAGGGTGTTACCTGTATGTATGTCTGGGCAGCATGGATTGTTCTGACCTAAAGTGTTAGAAATGGGGTCTCCAGTTGGCAGAGGTATTCACCTTTGTCCAAATAGGGATCACAACCCTAGTCAGGGTAAGTCAAAGACAATTCAATTTATCCTGTGCCCACCCTCTGGCAGCTTGGCACTTAGCAGTCAGGCTTCACTTAGAAGGGAATGAGTAAATTATTTGTGCAATAAATCATACAGTAACACAGTGAAAACACCACAAACATACACCACACAGGTTTTAGAAAAATAAATGACATTTATCTGGTTACATTAAGGTCAAAACGATAAAGATTCATTAGGCACAAGTTGAGATATCACTTTTACAAGAATAAAAAGAGTCTTAAATCTTAGAAATCAACAGTTGTTTCTTGGTTTCACAAAGTACCTGGTTTGCGTAAAAAATAACACTCACAGAGACCGCAGAGGAGGAGATGCCTGGAAAAATAGGGTGTGTGTCAGATTTTCCGGCACGGGACAGACGATGCATCATTTCTTTCCACGCTGCAAGGGGCTTTGTGGCGCTCAGTCATGGATCCTCACTGCGATGTGGAGACCTTTTTGACGCCCGAGGATGATGAGTAGAAATCCTGCGTGTACGGGATGAAGTCACAAGCATTGTGTCGATCCGGTAGGCGATGCAAAGAATTTTCTGTTGCACGGCAAGCGCTGTGTCGATTCTTCACTCGGAAAGTCAGGCTGCATCATTCCGGTTCAGCTGTGCTTCGATCCGGTAGGCTGTGCGTCAAATTTCCACCCACAAGGCAGGCGCTGCGTCGATTCTTCACTCGGGAAGTCGGGCTGCATCATTCCAGTTTGGCTGTGTGGCAATTTGCTCGTCACAAGGCAAGCTGTGCGTCGTTTCCGGCAGGCTGTGGGTTGATTTTCAGTGCACAAAGAGTTCCTTGAAGAGATATAGGCCCTCATTCTGACCTTGGCGGGCGGCGGAGGCCGCCCGCCAAAGTCCCGCCGTCAGGTTACCGTTCCGCGGTCGAAAGACCGCGGCGGTAATTCTGACATTCCCGCTGGGCTGGCGGGCGGCCGCCTTCAGGCCGCCCGCCAGCCCAGCGGGAAAGAGGCTTCCACGATGAAGCCGGCTCGGAATCGAGCCGGCGGAGTGGAAGCTGTGCGACGGGTGCAGTTGCACCCGTCACGTATTTCACTGTCTGCTGCGCAGACAGTGAAATACATTTAGGGGCCCTCTTACGGGGGCCCCTGCAGTGCCCATGCCAGTGGCATGGGCACTGCAGGGGCCCCCAGGGGCCCCGCGACCCCCCCTACCGCCATCCGGTTCCCGGCGGTCGGACCGCCGGGATCTGGATGGCGGTAGGGGGGGGTCGGAATCCCCTCGGCCTTGGAGGATTCAATGGGGCGGCGGGACACTGGCGGGAGACCGCCAGTGTTGCCGGTCCGACCGCGGCTTTAACGCCGCGGTCGGAATCCCCATTGGAGCACCGCCGGCCTGTCGGCGGTGCTCCCGCGGTCCTCCGCCCTGGCGGTCTTTGACCGCCAGGGTCAGAATGACCGCCATAGTCTAGAAAACAGGAGGCAAGCTCAATCCAATCCCTTGGAGAGCATTTCTCAGAAAAGCCAGAGGCCAGCAAGGTAGCAGGGCAACAGCAGGGCAGCAATCCTTCTCGGCAAAGCAGGCCAGATGAGTCCTTTGGGCAGCCAGGCAGTTCCTCTTGACAGGTTGCAGGTTCAGGTCCGGAAGTGTCTGAGTTGGTGGGGTCAGAGACCCAGTTTACATACCCAAAAATGCCTTTGAAGTGGGGAGAATTCAAAGAATGGTTTTGAAGTGCACAAGGTCCCCTTTCAGTACAGGTTTGTCTGCCAGGGTCCCAGTAGGGGGTTTGGCAGTCCATTGTGTGAGGGCAGGCCACTAGCCTTTAAAATGTAAGCGTCAGGCTCTCCACCCTTCTAGCCCAGCAAGACCCATTCAATATGCAGATGAGTGCAGGTGTGACTCAGCAACCTGTGTTTGTGGTTGCTTGGATGAAATGCACAAAGGAGCTGTCAGCCAGCCCAGCCCAGACGTGGATTGGAGACAGGCTGTAAGGCACAGATGTTTTTTTAAGTGCAGAGAAATGCTCACTTCCTAAAAGTGGCATTTCTAAAATAGTAATATAAAATCCAACCTCACCAATAAGCAGGATTTTCTATTAACATTCTGGCCATACTAAATATGACCTAGTTACCCTTTTCTGATCAGAATCTACCACTCAAACAGTATATGAGGGTAGCCCTAATGATAGCCTATGAATAGAGCAGGCCTCAAAGCAGTGGAAAACGAATTTAGGAGTTTTCCACTACCAGGACATATAAAACACATGCACTGTCCTGCCTTTTACCTACATAGCACCCTGCCCTATGGGTTTTCTAGGGCCTACCTTAGAGGTGACTTTTATGTAGAAAAAGGGGAGTTTAAGGCTTGGCACATACTTTTAAATGCCAAGTCGAACTGGCAGTGAAACGGTACACACAGGCCCTGCAATGCAAGGCCTGAGACATGGTTAAGGGGCTACTTAGGTGGGTGGCACAACCAGTGCTACAGGCCCACTAGTAGTATTCAATTTACAGGCCTTGGGCTCATGTAGTGCACTTTACTAGGGACTTACAAGTTAATCAAATATGCCAATTGGGAATGAACCAATGTTACCATGTTTTAGGGGAGAGAACATATGCACTTTAGCACTGGTTAGCAGTGGTAAAGTGTGCAGAGTCCTAAAACCAGCAAAAACAGTGTCAGAGAAGTGGAGGGAGGCAGGCAAAATGTTGGGGGATGACACCCTGAGGCTGTCAGGTCTAACATAGAGCATATATTATTAGTGAGTTAATCAAGTATTTGACCTGTAGAAGGCTGTGTTCAAGGTTTCAAGGATCAGATTAACCTGTTGAAAGATATGTTTCCAAGCAAGCATATAGTGAGACCCGTACCTTAAAGTCAGGCCTGCCAAGATCCCCAGATTCATGTGTGATGCTCTTCTCAAGTCCAGGATTTTATTTGAATTCTGTGACTTGTGGTCTTGATTATTCCAATATAATACAAGTTCCACAATTTAATGGGAAACACAAGCACTGGAGCAGCTCATCACACATGGACCAAGGGAACTTAGCAGTGATGTAAAGTGTAGGTAAACATCTAAAAGTACTGTTAAATCAGTTGTGGTGAAAAAAATGATAATTTCCACTGATTCATCTGAGTGGATTTCTGCTGTAGTCATTGCATGTAAGAAGTCAGACAAGATCCGTCTCTGTGTAATTTGCATTCATGAAGCAAAAATCATTGTAGACTGTCACCCCAAGCCTTGATTACATGAGATGCTGGTAGGTTTCTGTAGTGGTGGATAATTTTTCAGGTTAGTTTAACTGCAGAATTACAGGATCTTTACACTTTATTTGCAGCATTTGGTGTGCTTAAATATTTAAGGCTACCATTTGGCTTGGATGTTGCAGTCAGTGGTTTCTAATAGCTAATAGCTAATAGATATAGGGGGTCATTACAAGTGTAGCTGCCCGCCAAGCGGTAACCGCCGTGCGGCCGCCAATGCGGCCGCACTCCCGCGGACCCCATTACAACATCCCCGCTGGGCCGGCGGGCGCAAACCTAGTTTACGCCCGCCGGCCCAGCGGGGATGCGGCCGCAACATAGGAGCCAGCTCCTAATGGAGCCGGCGGTGTTGTGGCCGTGCAACGGGTGCAGTAGCACCCGTCGCGCTTTTCACTGTCTGCTATGCAGACAGTGAAAAGCTGCATGGGGCCCTGTTAGGTGGCGCCTGCACTGCCCATGCCAGTGGCATGGGCAGTGCAGGGACCCCCAGGGGCCCCAGGACTCCCCTTACCGCCAGCCTCTTCCTGGCGGTGCAAACCGCCAGAAACAGGCCGGCGGTAGGGGAGTCATAATCCCCAGGGCAGCGCTGCTTGCAGCGCTGCCCTGGTGGATTATCACCGCCGGGGCTAAAACGGCGGGAAACCGCCGGCCCCGGCGGTGCGACCGCGGCGCTACCCCTGCGGTCGTAATACGAGTCTCCGTACCGCCAGCCTGTTGGCGGTACGGACGCCACATTACTCCTGGCGGTCAGAGACCGCCAGGGTCGTAATGACCTCCATAATGTTTAGATATTCAAAAGTTTACAGTTATTTCAGGGGGATGTTTTTGTCTGCATAGAAACTCCTGAAGAGCATCACTTGAGGTTAGGCTGACATGAGCACTGAGAGTTTTAAAGGGAAGAGGCATGACTATTAGGAAAGAGAAAACCACGTTTTGTTTTATTGAAACTTCCTTACTTGGGTCTTACTATTACACCTGAAAGAATCAAACCTAAGTCAAACATTTTGGATGCAATTAGTAAGGCTCCATGACCAAAAGATAAAGATGTGCTTAAAAAATGATTTTAGGACTCAGTGAGCCCTGGAGTAGTGTAATTTAGGATTCACCCCTACACATTACAGAAGAAATACATATTTAGTCTGTCTGTCTTAACTTTATTAATGTAAAGGGAAACACCAAGCAAGTATTACTGAGGTGTATTCACTGTAGAAATTAGAATTTGAAAGTCACATGTTTTAATGTTGAGCTTCACATAACGATTTGTAGTTTTCATTCACATTTACATTTGTATTTCAAGATACAATGCATTTATTGAAAGTACAAGGCGTATGTAATTATTAACTCATTTATTTACACTTCGCATTTATTCTGACATTATGCATGCACATTTAATTGTTTATTCAAAGTGTACATTGAAATTGATTAAATAAAGTTAGGTTGACTAGGTCTTTATTCTTTAACATGAACATATTTTTCCTTGCTCTGCATGTTTCCTTTTCTTTGCAGGTTCATTTTAGTGATTTCATAGTTAGAAAAAGGAGTATAGTGTATTAGAGATAGTGAGGCCTGTGAAGAAAATCTTGACAAGAACAGAATTATTTAATGAGCAGAAGAAGCCTCCTATTCATCGAGTATCAGGAACGAGGGTGCTCTAGGTTAACTTGGTCATCGAGCTATGTGGGATGGGAAAATCAATTGATGTTACAGATGCACACTGTGGGAAAGAGAAGTAATTGGGTTTTGGTGATGTACTGAGAGATATGGATGCTCCTGAACGTTCTGTTTTAAATTGGCGTTCACGCTGTTAGATAAACAGCAGATTCCCTTTAGAATTTGAGAGGTACAGACCTTTCTGCTTCCTCTTGTCCTTGCAAGTGTGTAGCTTCATGCTAAACACTGAGTTCCCTTTTCAGAATACTTCTACTGGAGTCTTCATTATGCTGACACCTACTTTCTTTTATTCTAGAATCATTTGAGACCCCTATTCTAAACACCCCCATTCTATTTTAGAGCCAGGATTAAATTACCCTTAAATCTGTTCATTTTTAGAAAAGGTGATCTGAATTTCTTTAAGGAATAACAATTTCTATTTCTTAGTATCTGACTTGCTGTGACTTTATATTTTGTATGCCTTATTCTACTTAGACTGAACATAGTTTGGGATTGATTACTAATTTGTAATAAACCTACTAAACTTTACATATCGATTACTGGTTCTCATTGTGTGGCCAAATGGGCTCTATGAAAGTTAAACTGTAAATATGTTGTTAACTCCCTTGCTTCCTAGTCAACTAAAAAGATCCATAGGATGAAGACTGACCTCCGCTTTAAGCGTGCTCCATCAGCATCATGCCATATTTGTCTGTGTCCAACCTTTAGTTGTGGAACCGTTGTGCGCTCTCTTAAAAAGGAGCAAAGTATGTGTAGGGCAATGCACAGGAGATATATTTGAACATATGAAAAATAATTCTTAATGCCACATCCATGAAGCTAAGCTGTTTAACAGTGAAACTAAATGTACATAACTGCAGATGCAAGTTCACTTGATGTATGAGCTGTATTGGTCATTGGCCAGTAGCAGAGAGCAAATGGTGGCTCTTATTTCATGGGTGCTGTGAGGCGTTGTATTGAATTACAGTGCAATTGAATGTGATGCATTGTTATGTGCCTGGATGTTTGACCGTTCAAAAAACATTTTTGTTGGTTGTCCCATTTTGAGTTATATATGGATCACAAACCACTTATTTACTTGATGAATTATAAAAATCTTGTGTCCCAAACCAGAGTAACTGTTTTTGCATTTGGCTGCCTGAAGTACCTTTATCAGGTCAGTAGACTCCAAAAAGAAAATAATGGTACCTCTGGGTTTGACTGGTTGAGATGCATAAGATGGACGGTGCCTCAGTCTACGAACTCTCTGAATGTTTAAAGATGTGGTTGATGGCACATCTAAATGCAGTGGTATCGAAGTAGTGAAAAAAGAAATGGGATATTGTCCTTCAACACCCTCCGGCAGGAACTTAATACGTGGAATGTTGCGTCTATTTCTATTTTCCATATTGTCTGTGTGATGCTTTAGAAGAGTTATTTCTATCCCTAAGGACACTATTTTACTTGCTACGTCCTGGATATCACTTACTCTCTGTTCAACTGAGGACACTCTGGCCTCCATTATCGATCACTTGTTATCTAAATGTTGAATATGTTGGTTGGTCTCTTCCCCAAAAGGCCTTAATGCACGGATTTCCTCGAGTGAAAGTTCCAGAGAAATAGGTGAGGATGACTTCACCAAGAAAACACTGAGAGTTTTCAAATTAGTCGAATGGTATGTGAAGGGTCTTGAAATTACAGAATAAGTGTGTTTATTTGGAGTGTGCATGGCCATTTCAGAGGAACAATCTGGTTAATGCCTCAAAGGAGCTATTTTAAAAGAGCAGACTTCATAAATAGGGGTGGGTGATGAATTCGGCTCCTCCTGCAGAGTTTTGCCCACTCCTTTCTCTGTACGGAGTGCAGAGTTCTGAAAAACTCAGCAGAGTGGAGTTTTTCCTTTCTTGCAGCTTGCCAATGTTAGGTTGGCAAGCACAAGCAAGAAAAATCCCACACTAGACCACCTCCCGGGGACATTTCTTAATATGGGCAATCGCAGCAGGTCGCTACCACTCACTTTGAGAAACCTGCGCCTCGCATTGAGGAAGCTGCCGCTTGAGTAGAAAATCTACTCCAGCAGCAGAAAGAAACAGTGCCCTCTTGCTCCGTGCGTTGTGCTGTTCATGCTGATTTACAGCACAGGACAATCTTCCAGTGCTAAAAGCCAGCACGAGCAGCATGGATTACCGCACTCTGGCCCTCATTCTAACCCCGGCGGTCGGCGGAGAGGCGGCGGTCGGACCGCGAACAGACCGGCGGTCCAAAAAATGGCATTCTGACCGCGGCGGTCACCGCCGCGATCGACCGCCACTTTCCCACTCCGACCGCCACGGCGGTCATGACCGACGGGCTGGAGTTTGCGCACTCCGGCCCGGCGGTCGACCCAAGACCGCCAACCGCATCATGACCCTGCTTACCGCCGCGGTTTTTGGCGGTCGGGAACCGCCATGCGAACCATGGCGGTAGGCACTATCGGGGCCAGGGAATTCCATCCCTGGCACTGATAGGGGTCTCCCCCACCCCCCACTACCCCCCACGAGTCCCCCCCCACACCCTCCACCCCCTGCCACCCCCCAGAGATGTTACAAACCCCCTGCCCCCCCACCCCGACATGCACATACACGCACCCCGACATGCACGCACCCCCAACATGCACATATGCACACCCCCTACACACACACATACACAACGGGGGCACATACCCGCACACATACATGCCAACATGCGCACCCGCCGAACTACACACATTGCCCATAGGCACAGCAGCACCCCCCGCCCGCATGCACGCACTCACACACCCCCTCTACACATCCCCATGCACGCACACATCACACAACACCCCCCCCACCCCCTCCCCTCACGGACGATCAACTTACCTTGCGTTGGTCCTCCGGGAGGCGACGGGAGCCATAGGGACGTGACCGCCAACAGAAGACCGCCAACAGAAGACCGCCACACAGAAATGTGGGTCGTAATTCTGTGGGCGGTGTTCTGCTGGCGTGGCGGTGGACGTTGACCAGTCTCCACTTTCCCGCCGACCGCCAGTGTGGCTGCTGGCGGTTTTCCGGCGGAACGCTCCCAGCGGTCGGAATACGCGCCGCGGCATACCGCCGCGGCCGGCGGTCTTTACCGCGGCGGTAACTCGACGGTCTTGCGAAAAGACCGCCAAGGTCAGAATCACCCCCTCTGTCTCTTAAAGAACTCCGTGGCGCACGGCTGAGTTTTTTCTGCACTTCGCAGAGTTTGGTCTAGCAGAACTCTACAAACTCCACCCAGGCCTAGTTATAAATAGTTCCAACTTTATGGACCTGCACTATACTTCACCTCATCTCTGGTACTTTAAATAACAAATAAAATGTTTATACAATGATGGAGGCAAGGTGAGGGAAAGCAAGGAGAAAAAGACTAATCTCTTAAAATGGGTGTTAGTCCCCTCACAGAATCCAGTCGTGATCAACACTGCCAAGCAAACATACTAGTGGGTGGCCTAATTCTTTAACAAATGGTGGCCTACTCACTTCTGCATGCTCCAGATTAAAGGCTTCTCATTCTGATTAAAAAAGAAGTCTCACCAGCTGTGGGTGAGGAATGCTGCCTCCGACGGGTATGGAGCTGTGCTGTCAGGCAGCTATCTTTTTCAGAACCTAAACCATGTAGGCGCTTTGAGAGAAAAATCCAAGGTAGGACTTCAGAGGGAAGCAGATTTGATGTTTTTAGTAGCGTCTAACTTTTCCGATAAAATTTCAGAGCAACTCCATAAATCTTCCAGAACAGTTAATACGAAACAAATTTTATTCTTCATCTATAACAGGTTATATATTACCCCTTCTAGTGTGGCGATGTCCTTCCAAGGAAACACCAGTAAAAGCTAGTCCTGTGATTCTCCTGCTAGTGATTTAAAGCATAGTCTGAGTTGGTGCCCTTCCACTCTCTCCATTAAGCACAGGGTTTGGCATCAAATTAAGAACATTTTTCATTCTCACTATCTCTTTATAATTCTGTATATGTTTCTTGGTTGCTTGATTGATGCTGATGATGCTCCTATTGAATCCAAAAGCAAATAGTTTGATTTGTTAGTTGCTATTCAGCAGGTTACTTTCAGGTGGAAAATGTTTCTCTACCATTTTATACAAAACTTTGTGATACTGTATTTGTTCTCATCATAGATTTGATTGGACTTTTATGTCCACTACTGATTATAAAAATAACGATTAATTATTTTGGTTAACTCTTGCCACCTTTTTAAATGATAGTGCTAAAAAAAGTCACTAACGGATGGTATTTTTTCAGATAATTTAAAAACACCCTGAACATGCTGTTTACCCCGTGCCATTGTTTCCCTTCGGTATTTGGTATCTTATTGTAATTGCTTTGAACATATCCATTTTTATTTCTGGATGATCAGTTAACTAGTATAGTTTAGTAGTTTAATCTCTATTTATATGCTTCTATGACACTAAATCCTTGGGTGCCCCCCTCTTTTTTATCTTCCCATTTGCTTTCCCACACTTAATATTTAAATGTGTTTTTTTTTAAACTGTGCTTTTATGTATTTCTTCAATATCAGTTAGTAGTATCTCTTTATTGTTGTACAACTTATTTTTTGCTGTATTTGTCAAGTTTCTATTGTTATATAATATTCTCTACTATTACAAATTAAAGGTTTGTCATACTATTCTGTTCCTAGTTTTAATAAAGCCTTTTTGAAAACAAACAAAAAATGTAAGGAGGCAGGGTGAGTGCACCTATACCCCAAAGGGCATGTGGGGGGGGGGGGGTCATTGGCTAGCCACAACATGGACAACATGCTGTGGCAGCCTTTACAGCATTGTAGTGAATGGCACGTTTTGAGTGTTACAAAAAGGAGCATGCATAAAGGGTGATAACAGATTTTAGTTACTCTATAATTCATTTGTTGGTGGTGCCATATTGATTTTAGGAATTGTGGTGTGTTCTTAGGTGACTTTACCCTGTGGAAAATGCTGACTATATACTGCGATGTCATGAATCATGTTTGAGAGAAAATTGGTTTCTCATTATATTTTCATAAAGGTTATGGAAAGTGCTCCAGAAGCTAAAATGAGAACATACTTTCTGTAAATTCTCTGTATCTTCCTCAGCCATATGATAATAAAGTCTGATAATCTGAGCAAAATATGTACTTCCAGCAGGAGCAAAGCCTTCCCAGTTGATTCCCTGGTGTTCTACTGCAGCCTCCCAGAGTGTCCCAAAGAACAACTAGAGCATTTTACTTATGACATAAAGTGTGGCACGTCTGAAGCCAATTTGATTGAATTAAACTAATAAAACTTAAACATTTCATTAGAAAGGAACAACATCAGGGGGATAATTTTGTCATAGATGTGGTTAGTGATGCAGAAAGCAAAATTATTGCACACATTTCGTGAGTTCTCAAATATCTTCCTCATCCATTTCATTAAAATATTCTGAAATGCAGATTGAAATGTTAAACCCCAGCAGCAGTCTGCTTACTCCCTGGCAAGTAATTGCAACTTTACCACAATGTTCTCATGTGCCAGTAGAGTGGTACCATTCTGAGTTCATGACAAAAGTGTGGCAATCCTGAACACCATCTTGATGGAAGTGAAGTGGCAAACTAAAAGCATTTTTTACTGAGGATACTGCAGTAACCGAGGGACCCCAATTGTAGTCCAAATGCCACCCAAGCATAGCCCATATATAGCTCAATGACGTTTTATATAGCGCGGATGTGACTCAAAGGTATTATAGTGCTTTATGTGCGCATCAGTTATATTACAGAAGGACATATTCAGTTTGATTTTTGGCTCAGGGAGATTAAATTATTTGCCCAGAATCAAACGACGTTGAGCCATTGCTGAACCTCGAACCTAGTTCCCCAGTT